>NC_137471.1:119576887-120105811 GCF_964235325.1 Thermobia domestica | reverse complement strand
TAATTAATGGAAGTGAATGATCATTAAAGTGCTTGTTGAATGAGGCCGTAAAAGAACAGTTTTTTCTATACGAGACTAATGATTATTAAACTGAATTAGTAGAATGAGAACGTTGAAGGAGACGGGAGAACTCTTGAAACTAAAAATGACGGATAATTAATGGCAGTGAATGATCATGAAAGTGTTTGTTGAATGAGGCCGCAAAAGAACAGTTTATTTCTATACGAGACTAATGATTATTATACTGAATTAGTAGAATGAGAACGTTGAGGAGGAGACGGGGAGAACTCTTGAAACTAAAAATGACTGATAATTAATGGAAGTGAATGATCATTAAAGTGTTTGTTGAATGAGGCCGTAAAAGAACAGTTTTTTCTATACGAGACTAATGATTATTAAACTGAATTAGTAGAATGAGAACGTTGAAGAAGACGGGAGAACTCTTGAAACTAAAAATGACGGATAATTAATGGCAGTGAATGATCATGAAAGTGTTTGTTGAATGAGGCCGCAAAAGAAGAGTTTATTTCTATACGAGACTAATGATTATTATACTGAATTAGTAGAATGAGAACGTTGAAGGAGACGGGAGAACTCTTGAAACTAAAAATGACTGATAATTAATGGAAGTGAATGATCATTAAAGTGCTTGTTGAATGAGGCCGTAAAAGAACAGTTTTTTCTATACGAGACTAATGATTATTATACTGAATTAGTAGAATGAGAACGTTGAAGGAGACGGGGAGAACTCTTGAAACTAAAAATGACGTATAATTAATGGCAGTGAATGATCATGAAAGTGTTTGTTGAATGAGGCCGCAAAAGAACAGTTTTATTTCTATACGAGACTAATGATTATTATAATGAATATAGATTAGAATGAGAACGTTGAAGGAGACGGAGAAGAACTCTTGAAACTAAAAATGACTGATAATTAATGGCAGTGAATGATCATGAAAGTGTTTGTTGAATGAGGCCGTAAAAAGAACAGTTTTTTCTATACGAGACTAATGATTCATTAAACTGAATTAGTAGAATGAGAACGTGGAAGGAGAAGGGAGAACTCCTGAAACTAAAAAGACGGATAAATTAATGAAAGTGAAATGATAATGAAAGTATTTGTTGAATGAGGCCGTAGAAGAACAGTTTTCTCTCAACGAAACTAATGATTATTAAACTGAAATTAGTAGAATGAGAACGTTGAAGGAGACGGGGGGAAACTCTTGAAACTAAAAATGACAGTTAATGGCAGTGAATGATCATGAAAGTGTTTGTTGAATGAGGCCGTAAAAGAACAGTTTTTTCTATACGAGACTAATGATTATTAAACTGAATTAGTAGAATGAGAACGTGGAAGGAGACGGGAGATCTCTTGAAACAAAAAATGACGGATAACTAAAGGAAGTGAGTGATTATGAAAGAATTTGTTGAATGAGGCCGTAGAGAAGAACAGTTTGTCTCAACGAAACTAATGATTATTAAACTGAATTAGTAGAACGAGAACGTGGAAGGAGACGGGGAGAACTCTTGAAACTAAAAATGACTGATAATTAATGGCAGTGAATGATCATGAAAGTGTTTTGTTGAATGAGGCCGTAAAAGAACAGTTTTTTCTATACGAGACTTATGATTATTAAAGAGAATTAGTAGAATGAGAACGTTGAAGGAGACGGGAGAGACTCTTGAAACTATAAAATGACTGATAATTAATGGAAGAGAATGATCATGAAAGTACTTGTTGAATGAGGGCCGTAAAAGAACAGTTCTTTTTATACGAGACTAATGATTATTAAATTGAATTTGTAGAATGAGAACGTGGAAGGAGACGGGGAGAACTCTTGAAACTAAAACTTAAGGATAATTAATGGAAGTGAATTATCATGAAAGTATTTGTTGAATGAGGCCGTAAAAGAACGGTTTTTTCTATACGAGAATAATGATTATTAAACTGAATTAGTAGAATGAGAACATGGGAGGAGACGGGAGAACTCTTGAAACTAAAAATGACTGATAATTAATGGAAGTGAATGATCATGAAAGTGCTTGTTGAATGAGGCCGTAAAAGAACAGTTTTTTCTATACGAGACTAATGATTATTAAAGTGAATTAGTAGAATGAGAACGTTGAAGGAGACGGGGAGAACTCTTGAAACTAAAAATGACGGATAATTAAAGGAAGTGAATGGTCATGAAAGTATTTGTTGAATGAGGCCGTAGAAGAACAGTTTGTCTCAACGAAACTAATGATTATTAAAGTGAATTAGTAGAATGAGAACGTTGAAGGAGACGGGAGAACTCTTGAAATTGAAAAATGACGGATAAATAATGGAAGTGAATGATCATGAAAGTGTTTTTGGATGAGGCCGGAAAAGAACAGTTTTTCTATACGAGACTAATGATTATTAAACTGAATTAGTAGAATGAGAACGTGGAAGGAGACGGGAGAACTCTTGAAACTAAAAATGACTGATAATTAATGGCAGTGAATGATCATGAAAGTGTTTGTTGATTGAGGGCCGCAAAAAGAACAGTTTATTTCTATACGAGACTAATGATTATTAAAGTGAATTAGTAGAATGAGAACGTTGAAGGAGACGGGAGAACTCTTGAAACTAAAAATGACTGATAATTAATGGAAGTGAATGATCATGAAAGTATGTGTTGAATGAGGCAGTAAAAGAACAGTTTTTTCTATACGAGACTAATGATTATTAAAGTGAATTAGTAGAACGAGAACGTTGAAGGAGACGGGGAGAACTCTTGAAACTAAAAATGACGGATAATTAAAGGAAGTGAATGGTCATGAAAGTATTTGTTGAATGAGGCCGTAGAAGAACAGTTTGTCTCAACGAAACTAATGATTATTAAACTGAATTAGTAGAATGAGAACGTGGAAGGAGACGGGAGAACTCTTGAAACTAAAAATGACTGATAATTAATGGCAGTGAATGATCATGAAAGTGTTTGTTGATTGAGGCCGCAAAAGAACAGTTTATTTCTATACGAGACTAATGATTATTAAAGTGAATTAGTAGAATGAGAACGTTGAAGGAGACGGGAGAACTCTTGAAACTAAAAATGACTGATAATTAATGGAAGTGAATGATCATGAAAGTATGTGTTGAATGAGGCAGTAAAAGAACAGTTTTTTCTATACGAGACTAATGATTATTAAACTGAATTAGTAGAATGAGAACATGGGAAGGAGACGGGAGAACTCTTGAAACTAAAAATGACTGATAATTAATGGAAGTGAATTATAATGAAAGTATTTGTTGAATGAGGCCGTAGAAGAACAGTTTTCTCTCAACGAAACTAATGATTATTAAAGTGAATTAGTAGAATGAGAACGTTGAAGGAGACGGGAGAACTCTTGAAACTAAAAATGACGGATAAATAATGGAAGTGAATAATCATGAAAGTGTTTTTGGATGAGGCCGTAAAAGAACAGTTTTTCTATACGAGACTAATGATTATTAAACTGAATTAGTAGAATGAGAACGTGGAAGGAGACGGGAGAACTCTTGAAACTAAAAATGACTGATAATTAATGGAAGTGAATGAGAATGAAAGTATTTGTTGAATGAGGCCGTAGAAGAACAGTTTTCTCTCAACAAATCTAATGATTATTAAAGTGAATTAGTAGAATGAGAACGTTGAAGGGAGACGGGAGAACTCTTGAAACTAAAAATGACTGATAATTAATGGAAGTAAATGATCATGAAAGTGTTTGTTGAATAAGGCCGTAAAGAACAGTTTCTTCTATACGAGACTAATGATTATTAAACTGAATTAGTAGAAATGAGAACGTGGAAGGAGACGGGAGAACTCTTGAAACTAAAAATGACGGATAATTAATGGAAGTGATTGATCATGAAAGTGTTTGTTGGATGAGGCCGTAAAAAGAACAGTTTTTCTATACGAGACTAATGATTATTAAACTGAATTAGTAGAATGAGAACGTGGAAGGAGACGGGGAGAACTCTTGAAAACTAAAAATGACTGATAATTAATGGAAGTGAATGATCATGAAAGTGTTTGTTGAATGAGGCCGTAAAAGAACAGTTTTTTATCTATACGAGACTAATGGTTATTAAACTGAATTAGTAGAAATGAGAACGTTGAAGGAGACGGGAGAACTCTTGAAACTAAAAATGACTGATAATTAATGGAAGTGAATGATCATGAAAGTATTTGTTGAATGAGGCCGTAGGAGAACAGTTTTCTCTCAACGAGACTAATGATTATTAAACTGAATTAGTAGAATGAGAACGTGGAAGGAGACGGGAGACTCTTGAAACGAATAATGACTGATAATTAAAGGAATCGAATGATCATGAAAAGTATTTGTTGAATGAGGCCGTAGAAGAACAGTTTGTCTCAACGAAACTAATGATTATTAAACTAAATTAGTAGAATGAGAACGTGGAAGAAGACGGGAGAACTCTTAAAACTAAATTTGATGGATAATTAATGGAAGTGAATGATCACGAAAGTATTGTTGAATGAGGCCGTAAAAAGAACAGTTTTCTCTCAACGAGACTAATGATTATTAAACTGAATTAGTAGAATGAGTACGTGGAAGGAGACGGGGAGACTCTTGAAACTAAAAATGACTGATAATTAATGGAAGTGAATGATCATGAAAGTGTTTGTTGAATGAGGCCGTAAAAAGAACAGTTTTTTTATCTATACGAGACTAATGGTTATTAAACTGAATTAGTAGAATGAGAACGTTGAAGGAGACGGGAGAGAACTCTTGAAACTAAAAATGACGGATAATTAATGGAAGTGAATGATCATGAAAGTGTTTGTTGAATGAGGCCGCAAAAGAACAGTTTATTTCTATACGAGACTAATGATTATTATACTGAATTAGTAGAATGAGAACGTTTGAAGGAGACTGGAGAATTCTTGAAACTAAAAATGACGGATAATTAATGGCAGTGAATGATCATGAAAGTGTTTGTTGAATGAGGCCGCAAAAGAACAGTTTATTTCTATACGAGACTAATGATTATTATACTGAATTAGTAGAATGAGAACGTTTGAAGGAGACGGGGAGAACTCTTGAAACTAAAAATGACTGATAATTAATGGAAAGTGAATGATCATTAAAGTGCTTGTTGAATGAGGCCGTAAAAGAACAGTTTTTTCTATACGAGACTAATGATTATTAAACTGAATTAGTAGAATGAGAACGTTGAAGGAGACGGGAGAACTCTTGAAACTAAAAATGACGGATAATTAATGGCAGTGAATGATCATGAAAGTGTTTGTTGAATGAGGCCGCAAAAGAACAGTTTATTTCTATACGAGACTAATGATTATTATACTGAATTAGTAGAATGAGAACGTTGAAGGAGACGGGAGAACTCTTGAAACTAAAAATGACTGATAATTAATGGAAGTGCATGATCATTAAAGTGTTTGTTGAATGAGGCCGTAAAAGAACAGTTTTTTCTATACGAGACTAATGATTATTAAACTGAATTAGTAGAATGAGAACGTTGAAGAAGACGGGAGAACTCTTGAAACTAAAAATGACGGATAATTAATGGCAGTGAATGATCATGAAAGTGTTTGTTGAATGAGGCCGCAAAAGAAGAGTTTATTTCTATACGAGACTAATGATTATTATACTGAATTAGTAGAATGAGAACGTTGAAGGAGACGGGAGAACTCTTGAAACTAAAAATGACTGATAATTAATGGAAGTGAATGATCATTTAAAGTGCTTGTTGAATGAGGCCGTAAAAGAACAGTTTTTTCTATACGAGACTAATGATTATTATACTGAATTAGTAGAATGAGAACGTTGAAGGAGACGGAGAACTCTTGAAACTAAAATGACGTATAATTAATGGCAGTGAATGATCATGAAAGTGTTTGTTGAATGAGGCCGCAAAAGAACAGTTTATTTCTATACGAGACTAATGATTATTATACTGAATTAGTAGAATGAGAACGTTGAAGGAGACGGGAGAACTCTTGAAACTAAAAATGACTGATAAATAATGGAAGTGGATGATCATGAAAGTGTTTGTTGAATGAGGCCGTAAAAGAACAGTTTTTTCTATACGAGACTAATGATTATTAAACTGAATTAGTAGAATGAGAACGTTGAAGGAGACGGGAGAACTCTTGAAACTAAAAATGACTGATAATTAATGGCAGTGAATGATCATGAAAGTGTTTGTTAAATGAGGCCGCAAAAGAACAGTTTATTTCTATACGAGACTAATGATTATTATACTGAATTAGTAGAATGAGAACGTTGAAGGAGACGGGAGAACTCTTGAAACTAAAAATGACTGATAATTAATGGAAGTGAATGATCATTAAAGTGTTTGTTGAATGAGGCCGTAAAAGAACAGTTTTTTCTATACGAGACTAATGATTATTAAACTGAATTAGTAGAATGAGAACGTTGAAGGAGACGGGAGAACTCTTGAAACTAAAAATGACGGATAATTAATGGCAGTGAATGATCATGAAAGTGTTTGTTGAATGAGGCCGCAAAAGAACAGTTTATTTCTATACGAGACTAATGATTATTATACTGAATTAGTAGAATGAGAACGTTGAAGGAGACGGGAGAACTCTTGAAACTAAAAATGACTGATAATTAATGGAAGTGAATGATCATTAAAGTGTTTGTTGAATGAGGCCGTAAAAGAACAGTTTTTTCTATACGAGACTAATGATTATTAAACTGAATTAGTAGAATGAGAACGTTGAAGAAGACGGGAGAACTCTTGAAACTAAAAATGACGGATAATTAATGGCAGTGAATGATCATGAAAGTGTTTGTTGAATGAGGCCGCAAAAGAAGAGTTTATTTCTATACGAGACTAATGATTATTATACTGAATTAGTAGAATGAGAACGTTGAAGGAGACGGGAGAACTCTTGAAACTAAAAATGACTGATAATTAATGGAAGTGAATGATCATTAAAGTGCTTGTTGAATGAGGCCGTAAAAGAACAGTTTTTTCTATACGAGACTAATGATTATTATACTGAATTAGTAGAATGAGAACGTTGAAGGAGACGGGAGAACTCTTGAAACTAAAAATGACGTATAATTAATGGCAGTGAATGATCATGAAAGTGTTTGTTGAATGAGGCCGCAAAAGAACAGTTTATTTCTATACGAGACTAATGATTATTATACTGAATTAGTAGAATGAGAACGTTGAAGGAGACGGGAGAACTCTTGAAACTAAAAATGACTGATAAATAATGGAAGTGGATGATCATGAAAGTGTTTGTTGAATGAGGCCGTAAAAGAACAGTTTTTTCTATACGAGACTAATGATTATTAAACTGAATTAGTAGAATGAGAACGTTGAAGGAGACGGGAGAACTCTTGAAACTAAAAATGACTGATAATTAATGGCAGTGAATGATCATGAAAGTGTTTGTTAAATGAGGCCGCAAAAGAACAGTTTATTTCTATACGAGACTAATGATTATTATACTGAATTAGTAGAATGAGAACGTTGAAGGAGACGGGAGAACTCTTGAAACTAAAAATGACTGATAATTAATGGAAGTGAATGATCATTAAAGTGTTTGTTGAATGAGGCCGTAAAAGAACAGTTTTTTCTATACGAGACTAATGATTATTAAACTGAATTAGTAGAATGAGAACGTTGAAGGAGACGGGAGAACTCTTGAAACTAAAAATTACGGATAATTAATGGCAGTGAATGATCATGAAAATGTTTGTTGAATGAGGCCGCAAAAGAACAGTTTTTTACCTATACGAGACTAATGGTTATTAAACTGAATTAGTAGAATGAGAACGTTGAAGGAGACGGGAGAACTCTTGAAACTAAAAATGACTGATAATTAATGGAAGTGAATGATCATGAAAGTATTTGTTGAATGAGGCCGTAGAAGAACAGTTTTCTCTCAACGAGACTAATGATTATTAAACTGAATTAGTAGAATGAGAACGTGGAAGGAGACGGGAGACTCTTGAAACGAATAATGACTGATAATTAAAGGAATCGAATGATCATGAAAGTATTTGTTGAATGAGGCCGTAGAAGAACAGTTTGTCTCAACGAAACTAATGATTATTAAACTAAATTAGTAGAATGAGAACGTGGAAGGAGACGGGAGAACTCTTAAAACTAAATTTGATGGATAATTAATGGAAGTGAATGATCACGAAAGTATTGTTGAATGAGGCCGTAAAAGAACAGTTTTGTCTCAACGAGACTAATGATTATTAAACTGAATTAGTAGAATGAGAACGTTGAAGGAGACGGGAGAACTCTTGAAACTAAAAATGACTGATAATTAATGGAAGTGAATGATCATGAAAGTGTTTGTTGAATGAGGCCGTAAAAGAACAGTTTTTTATCTATACGAGACTAATGGTTGTTAAACTGAATTAGTAGAATGAGAACGTTGAAGGAGACGGGAGAACTGTTGAAACTAAAAATGACGGATAATTAATGGCAGTGATTGATCATGAAAGTGTTTGTTGAATGAGGCCGCAAAAGAACAGTTTATTTCTATACGAGACTAATGATTATTATACTGAATTAGTAGAATGAGAACGTTGAAGGAGACTGGAGAACTCTTGAAACTAAAAATGACGGATAATTAATGGCAGTGTATGATCATGAAAGTGTTTGTTGAATGAGGCCGCAAAATAACAGTTTATTTGTATACGAGACTAATGATTATTATACTGAATTAGTAGAATGAGAACGTTGAAGGAGAAGGGAGAACTCTTGAAACTAAAAATGACTGATAATTAATGGAAGTGAATGATCATTAAAGTGTTTGTTGAATGAGGCCGTAAAAGAACAGTTTTTTCTATACGAGACTAATGATTATTAAAGTGAATTAGTAGAATGAGAACGTTGAAGGAGACGGGAGAACTCTTGAAACTAAAAATGACGATTAATTAATGGCAGTGAATGATCATGAAAGTGTTTGTTGAATGAGGCCGCAAAAGAACAGTTTATTTCTATACGAGACTAATGATTATTATACTGAATTAGTAGAATGAGAACGTTGAAGGAGACGGGAGAACTCTTGAAACTAAAAATGACTGATAATTAATGGAAGTGAATGATCATGAAAGTGTTTGTTGAATGAGGCCGTAAAAGAACAGTTTTTTCTATACGAGACTAATGATTATTAAACTGAATTAGTAGAATGAGAACGTTGAAGGAGACGGGAGAACTCTTGAAACTAAAAATGACTGATAATTAATGGCAGTGAATGATCATGAAAGTTTTTGTTAAATGAGGCCGCAAAAGAACAGTTTATTTCTATACGAGACTAATGATTATTATACTGAATTAGTAGAATGAGAACGTTGAAGGAGACGGGAGAACTCTTGAAACTAAAAATGACTGATAATTAATGGAAGCGAATGATCATTAAAGTGTTTGTTGAATGAGGCCGTAAAAGAACAGTTTTTTTCTATACGAGACTAATGATTATTAAAGTGAATTAGTAGAATGAGAACGTTGAAGGAGACGGGAGAACTCCTGAAACTAAAAATGACTGATAATTAATGGCAGTGAATTATCATGAAAGTGTTTGTTGAATGAGGCCGTAGAAGAACAGTTTTTTTCTATACGAGACTAATGATTATTATACTGAATTAGTAGAATGAGAACGTGGAAGGAGACGGGAGAACTCTTGAAACTAAAAATGACGTATAATTAATGGCAGTGAATGATCATGAAAGTTTTTGTTGAATGAGGCCGTAAAAGAACAGTTTTTTTCTATACGACACTAATGATTATTAAACTGAATTAGTAGAATGAGAACGTGGAAGTAGACGTTAGAACTCTTGAAACTAAAAATGACGGATAGTTAAAGGAAGTGAATGAGAATGAAAGTATTTGTTGAATGAGGCCGTAGAAGAACAGTTTTCTCTCAACAAGTCTAATGATTATTAAAGTGAATTAGTAGAATGAGAACGTTGAAGGAGACGGTAGAACTCTTGAAACTAAAAATGACTGATAATTAATGGAAGTGAATGATCATGAAAGTGTTTGTTGAATAAGGCCGTAAAAGAACAGTTTCTTCTATACGAGACTAATGATTATTAAACTGAATTAGTAGAATGAGAACGTGGAAGGAGACGGGAGAACTCTTGAAACTAAAAATGACGGATAATTAATGGAAGTGATTGATCATGAAAGTGTTTGTTGGATGAGGCCGTAAAAGAACAGTTTTTCTATACGAGACTAATGATTATTAAACTGAATTAGTAGAATGAGAACGTGGAAGGAGACGGGAGAACTCTTGAAACTAAAAATGACTGATAATTAATGGAAGTGAATGATCATGAAAGTGTTTGTTGAATGAGGCCGTAAGAGAACAGTTTTTTATCTATACGAGACTAATGGTTATTAAACTGAATTAGTAGAATGAGAACGTTGAAGGAGACGGGAGAACTCTTGAAACTAAAAATGACTGATAATTAATGGAAGTGAATGATCATGAAAGTATTTGTTGAATGAGGCCGTAGGAGAACAGTTTTCTCTCAACGAGACTAATGATTATTAAACTGAATTAGTAGAATGAGAACGTGTAAGGAGACGGGAGACTCTTGAAACGAATAATGACTGATAATTAAAGGAATCGAATGATCATGAAAGTATTTGTTGAATGAGGCCGTAGAAGAACAGTTTGTCTCAACGAAACTAATGATTATTAAACTAAATTAGTAGAATGAGAACGTGGAAGGAGACGGGAGAACTCTTAAAACTAAATTTGATGGATAATTAATGGAAGTGAAGGATCACGAAAGTATTGTTGAATGAGGCCGTAAAAGAACAGTTTTCTCTCAACGAGACTAATGATTATTAAACTGAATTAGTAGAATGAGTACGTGGAAGGAGACGGGAGACTCTTGAAACTAAAAATGACTGATAATTAATGGAAGTGAATGATCATGAAAGTGTTTGTTGAATGAGACCGTAAAAGAACAGTTTTTTATCTATACGAGACTAATGGTTATTAAACTGAATTAGTAGAATGAGAACGTTGAAGGAGACGGGAGAACTGTTGAAACTAAAAATGACGGCAATTAATGGAAGTGAATGATCATGAAAGTGTTTGTTGAAAGAGGCCGTAAAAGAACAGTTTATTTCTATACGAGACTAATGATTATTATACTGAATTAGTAGAATGAGAACGTTGAAGGAGACTGGAGAATTCTTGAAACTAAAAATGACGGATAATTAATGGCAGTGAATGATCATGAAAGTGTTTGTTGAATGAGGCCGCAAAAGAACAGTTTATTTCTATACGAGACTAATGATTATTATACTGAATTAGTAGAATGAGAACGTTGAAGGAGACGGGAGAACTCTTGAAACTAAAAATGACTGATAATTAATGGAAGTGAATGATCATTAAAGTGCTTGTTGAATGAGGCCGTAAAAGAACAGTTTTTTCTATACGAGACTAATGATTATTAAACTGAATTAGTAGAATGAGAACGTTGAAGGAGACGGGAGAACTCTTGAAACTAAAAATGACGGATAATTAATGGCAGTGAATGATCATGAAAGTGTTTGTTGAATGAGGCCGTAAAAGAACAGTTTTTTCTATACGAGACTAATGATTATTAAACTGAATTAGTAGAATGAGATCGTTGAAGGAGACGGGAGAACTCTTGAAACTAAAAATGACGGATAATTAGTGGAAGTGAATTATCATGAAAGTATTTGTTGAATGAGGCTCTAAAAGAACGGTTTTTTCTATACGAGACTAATGATTATTAAACTCAATTAGTGGAATGAGAACATGGGAGGAGACGGGAGAACTCTTGAAACTAAAAATGACTGATAATTAATGGAAGTGAATTATAATGAAAGTATTTGTTGAATGAGGCCGTAGAAGAACAGTTTTCTCTCAACGAAACTAATGATTATTAAAGTGAATTAGTAGAATGAGAACGTTGAAGGAGACGGGAGAACTCTTGAAACTAAAAATGACGGATAATTAGTGGAAGTGAATTATCATGAAAGTATTTGTTGAATGAGGCTCTAAAAGAACGTTTTTTTCTATACGAGACTAATGATTATTAAACTCAATTAGTGGAATGAGAACATGGGAGGAGACGGGAGAACTCTTGAAACTAAAAATGACTGATAATTAATGGAAGTGAATGATAATGAAAGTATTTGTTGAATGAGGCCGTAAAAGAACAGTTTATTATCTATACGAGACTAATGGTTATTAAACTGAATTAGTAGAATGAGAACGTGGAAGGAGACGGGAGAACTCTTGAAACTAAAAATGACGGATAATTAATGGAAGTGAATGATCACGAAAGTATTTGTAGAATGAGGCCGTAAAAGAACAGTTTTTTTCTATAAGAGACTAATGGTTATTAAACTGAATTAGTAGAATGAGAACGTGGAAGGAGACGGGAGAACTCTTGAAACTATAAAAGACGGATAATTAATGGAAGTGAATGATCATGTAAGTATTGGTTGAATGAGACCGTAAAAGAAGAGTTTTTTTCTATACAAGACTAATGATTATTCAACTGAATTAGTAGAATGAGAACGTGGAAGGAAACGGGAGAACTCTTGAAACTAAAAATGACGGATAATTGATGGAAGTGAAGGATCATGTTAGTATTTGTATAATGAGGGCGTAAAAGAACAGTTTTTTTATACGAGACTAATGGTTATTAAACTGAATTAGTAGAATGAGAACGTGGAAGGAGACGGGAGAAGTCTTGAAACTAAATTTGGTGGATAATTAATGGAAGTGAATGATCACGAAAGTATTGTTGAATGAGGCCGTAAAAGAACAGTTTTGTCTCAACGAGACTAATGATTATTAAACTGAATTAGTAGAATGAGAACGTGGAAAGAGACGGGAGAACTCTTGAAACTAAAAATGACGGATAATTAATGGAAGTGAATGATCATGAAAGTGTTTGTTGAATGAGGCCGTAAAAGAACAGTTTTTTCTATACGAGACTATTGATTATTAAACTGTATTAGTAGAATGAGAACGTTGAAGGAGACGGGAGAAATCTTTAAACTAAAAATGACTGATAATTAATGGAAGTGAATCATCATGAAAGTATTTGTTGAATGGCCGTAGAAGAACAGCTTTGTCTCAACGAGACTAATGATTATTAAACTGAATTAGTAAAATTAAAACGTGAAACTCTTGACTCTAAATGAGACGGATAATTAATGGAACTGAATGATCATGAAAGAATTTGTTAAATGAGAGCGTAGAACACTTTTATTTAAACAAGACAGATGATTATTGAACTGATTTGATGGAATTAGAACGTGGGTGGAAACGGGAGAACCCTTGAATCTAAAGGTGGCGGATATAATTGGAAGTGTATGATCCTGAACGAATTTGTTGAATCAGTCCGTTGAAGAAAACTTTTGTCTAAACAAGACTGATGGTTATTTAACTGAATTGATTGGATGGGAACATTTGAGGAAACGGGAGAGCCCTTGAATCTAAAGGAGACGGATAAATAGTGGAAGTGAATGATCATGAAATAATTTTTTGAATGATGTCGTACAAGAACACTTTTGTCTAAACTAGACAATTGATTATTGAACTGAATAGTTGGAATGAGCACGTGGGAGAAAACGGGAGAACACATCTCTTAAAGTACTTATATTAAGATTTTTAGATCAAATGCAAAACTTCAAGAAAAAACATGAAGAGCTTAACGAAAACTTATGCTGTAATTTTACTTCCAGTAAACAACATTGAAGTTTTTTTTTTTCAAATAAATTAGAAACTAGTTACCGAAAAACTTCGCATACGTATTTAAAATGTTAATATAATAAGAAAGTTTATCTACGACTTTGGTTGGAAATATATGTTTACGGAAATGCGGCCAATTTAAGATAATCAGTAGAAATGTTAGCAGGAGTGGCTACAATGAATAAAACAACCGAGAAACATCGCACTCGTGTTCAAAACCTCACTGAAAGTAAAGATTTTTTTTTTTTTTTGCGATTTCGGTTGTAAAAACCTAATTACAGAAATGATGTCAATTTAAGGTAAGTAGAACATATTTACTTTTCCGTAATTAAACGTTTCGGATCAAATGAAAACAACCCTCTCGTATCGAGGTAATCAACCGTATGCAAAGTTCCTCGATTGTATTATTCAATGTAGTATCCTAAGATCAATTCAAATAATTACATTAATATATTGATAAATTGAGAAAACAACCAATTTTGTCACACCAGACCCTTTGTACGACATCAAAGATATAGAAAGTCTGAAAAAACATATAACTCAACCGGAAACCCAACCCGGAACCTCCCGCTTACCATCCAGATGCGCTATCACTGCGCCATTCAGTCCGCTCCCAGAACGGCCATACATTCTTCCACCTTGTGGAACAGCATCGTTATAAAGAGTGTATTGTTGTTACTGAGAGCGGACTGAGTAGTTCATCTGCATGGTAAGATGAAGATCCCGGGTTGAAGTTACGGCTCAGACGTATTTTTTTTATTCTTGTATGTATTTAATTACCTTAAATTGGTTCAATCTGCATAATTAGGCGCTTTCGACAAAAGTCGATAATAAACTCTTTTTCATATACTGAGATCCTGAACACATATGCGAGGCTTGTCGGTCTATTCCTGGAATATCATGCATGTACACGAATATATGTACATGTTCATAAAGTTCTAATAATGTACACACATATATGAACAAAGTTATAAACAAACATTTGGAGAAAAATGAAACGAATATAAGATATAGAGCATGTACATAAAATGCATTTCTACACAATAATTTTATTATAATTGAGTTTAGCAACTGAGTCATACAGACTTCAAAATTAAACAAAAATATTAAATTCAAAATTAAACAATGATACTAACATTTATCAACTGTTTACTGGAAATAAAATAACATTTCTAGGCTAAATATAAATCTTTTCAAAATTAAACAATGATAATAACATTTATCAACTGTTTAGTGAGAATAAAATAACATTTTTAGGCCAAATATAAATCTTTATAACAATAAAAGGTAAAGAACTTTAGGAAAACTTAAGCTATAATTTTACTCCCAGCAAACAGCATTGAAGATCTTTCATATAAATTCTGAACTATTTTAAACTGGGCGAGAAACTAATTTTAATTAAGCTATTGGACGATACAGAAGCTTGGGAGATACATAATTTACGACTTTTCAAGTTTTACAACTGAAATGTAGGTTTCATATGTGCATTACCTGAAAGCTCTCCATTGCTGTTAGACGGGAATATATTCTTCAACATTCACGCTTTTTTAAAAATCATTAATTCCTACTAACTTATTACTACCATTATTATTTTCTCGTATAACTATCTATTGTGTGACAATCCTTCTATAACTGATCAAATATGTTGTTCTGATAACAGCCCGTTCATTTAGGATCAACAATGTAGTATTATTAGTCACAGAATAGAATTCTTTGCTTGGACAAATTCTAAATTAACTGAAAGTTTTAATATTGCTACACAATCAAGCGAAGATTGCCTTCGAGACTCTTTCACAGTTGGCTTCCAAATTTTCTTTGATCTTTTTTATATGTGATGCTGACCTGCACAGGGTACCAAGAAATAAAAGTAGTACAGTGGATCTGGTATCTAAAAATATAAATAAAAATATACTATATAATATAAAATAAAAATATTTTTACCGAAATTATTTTTTAAACGCGGAATCCTGCATTGTTATATCTTCCATATAAAATCTTAAAAATTGTATACTATTTTGATGAAAATGCCTACTGGACGTTTGACAGTAGTTTGCAGTGGCAGACGCCCCACCCATTACAGCTCTGTGAGTCAATACCTTTATTTTCTATATTAATTTTAATGCTCAATGGTTTGAAATAAATATGCAATGTTTGTGATGGATAAGAAAGAACTATATGAATGAAAGTCATTTTGTTTTTAGTAGTGAACTATTTTGCAGTGTTGTGAAAATTGTATCTTTAATCATTAGTAACTCCTTAATATAAATAAGTGAGTTTCGTTTTACAGTTGAAACTATGGTAGACTTAAAAACTATGCCAATTTAATGACAAAACCGGAAGTAATAGACACATAACTTTCGGTTCCAATACAGGGAGAGAGAGAATCTGTTCTTCGTGCGTTGAGTCTATACGAAAAACAGATTTCTGCTATCCGTTATAATTATTAGAAAATAACTTGAAACTACAATAAGTACTAGTTTTTACTTCTCCCGGTTTCAGTCGAAAAAAGAATTCGGATGCTGTATGGATGTCACTATTTTACCGGAAGTAGTAGTGTAGCTTTACCATTTTCGGTTTATGTACAGAAACACCGGTTAATGTGTTTACTTTACTTGAGACACTAAATCGAATTACGGAAGCAGCTTCTAGCTAGCAATAACCATTTTTGATTTATAACGACCAATGTTGAAACCCTAAACGACTGATTCATACCACTTCCAGTTTGAATAGAGGCTTATCTGGAGAAATGAGACCTACTCTTTGAATCAATACTGAACAACTGAGTACATATTGTACGTATAGTGCACTATTTAATCCTTAATAGATTAGTTGGTTGCTTAACTGAAGAGTAGGTGAAAAAAGTGTGGACTGTAGTTTTATGTTGTAAACAGTAACATTATCTACACAGTCCCATTATTACCTTATACTATTGAAATACTCAGCTTGAACTGAGCTTGAACGCATATACTCTTTAAGTTTTGAGCCATCCTGATGATAGGCACTTGATATTTTTTGCCAGAAATACATGTGAACATTGAAGAACCACGTTTTAATCTTACAGGAACACTTTCAGGTTATTATCGACTTATATTAATGTGTGTTGCATACGTTCAATTAGCAGAGAAAAAAATTAAACCAAACTAAACCATTTTTTAAAACATGGTTCTTGCAAACCCTGGCACAAAATAGGTAAATCATTGGCAGTTTTTAAAGTATAATCGGCGCCTCGGTGATTCAGTGGTAGAGCGTTCACCTCTGACGTGTGAGATACCTTTAGTACGTCTGGTACGTAAAAATATACTGCACTTTTTGATTACAATATGTCACTTACAGGGTTTCTAGATTATATTAAAAGCAAACTTTTCACATAGGGAGCCACATCAAAATCTGTGTAGAACACCAAAATGGCGCCTATTCAAGATGGCCGCCATCGATTTTTTAAAATTCACTATATCTCAGGTTCTATACTTCCGATTTCAATTTTCTTTTTTTATTTAAAAGCTTATAAAAAGTGAAAACCTTTTTTTCATTACACATTTTTCCTAAACCTTAAGGTTTCCACACAATTTTCAAAAAACCTAAAAAATCACTTTCTTCATAAAACATATTGTCTAATAATTATTTTGTAACTCAGAATTTCACTTTTCGACCTCATTAGACAAAGAATAACCACTGTATCAGCTTTCCATCGAAGGCATGCAAGTTAAACTTAGTTGCCAAACTTTCTGGGTAATCGTCGTTTAATAGGCATATACTTACGTATAAGCGATCGAGCTATACGCGGAATTCGCGGATGTCTTATTTTAAAGATTTTTGTGCGTATTTTTATTGAACGCTTTAAAGTTCAATTAATGTTATTACTATTATTTGACACTATTAATATAACACTGATTAATTATACGTGAAAAAAATTATTATAGAAGCTTAGGTTTTTCTTGTAGTTCCACACATTTTCGTCGTTTGACTCACTGGTGGACACAGCTATTACTGTTTGATAAACAATTAAATACGTGTAATAAACGATCGTACGAATGTCCGTGAAATTCATAGCTCTTGCTGTAAGGGTTTCCACATTGTTAGCCCTCATTACAGTTTGCGCAAAGTAGTGTGCAAGGAACTTTGGCCTTTAAGCCAAAGCATCGAACGCGACATGACACAGCACATCTGCACTTGACCAGTTCTGTACATGCTTCCCAAATAGAAGGCAGAGATGACCAAATTGGCGTCTATTCTCCATCAACCATAGTCCATCCCCATCCTTCCGGTCCTGGAATGTTGGCTCCTACTGAGCAGGCCCGACCCCACACTTGTCCTGCCCGATATGCTGAACGGAAACAATGTTGTCTTAGTGCCTCTTTAGTTGGTGGTAAGCTTTGAAGATTTCGACCTTTTGAAGTAAAGAGGATTTTTCTCACACGGTTGACTGATAAGTCTTCGCCTTCTTTGTAATACAACAAAACAACGAACTTCTCCAGAAGTGATAAAGTTTCTTCAGATATAGAATCTTCCGGAACAGAGATAGCATGAAAGGCTTTTGTAGCCTTTGGAAATGATTTCCATACATTCCAGGAAGCCTGTTTCCCTTTCATAGCAAATGATGAAGTTACATCTGATCCGGTAATGCATGGAATCTTTGCAAGGCAAGAGCTTTATCTTCACCAATACTTTCAAAGATAGCGTTAATACTGATGCATCTTTGAGATTTACCAACTCCAGAAAGGCTATAACTCCTCACGAGCAGCACTTTTCAGATTAATGAAAAATGAGATTGCCAAAACAACTACATTTGTATCTACTGTATAAATTAATATTTTCTTTGCACCATGAAGAACACTATCTTGAACGTGCAGAAATATCCTTCCATCTGCTTCTTCCTGTTGTTTGCATTCCACTCCATCAAGTGAGGTTTCTTCCAATCTAGATAAACGAATGATGCCGTCAATCTCAGAGATTACGTGAGTCCAGCCAAACTTCAAAAGTGTTTGTTCTCCAAGTAATAATAGTTCTGTCTTGTTTTGACTGCATGAGAGAAAGTCATTCCATTTTTTGGATAGCATGTTTCCTGGTGCTACTTAGCGACGGATTCCAGTACCTCTCTTCTCTCTAACAAACTTCTTTAGGCAAACTGTTGAATAAGAATCCTATGATATATGTACTCTTTTTGCTTGAAACTTTGCAACACCATTAAAAATTCTGTTTTTGAACTCCATACCACAGTATTCTCCGAAAGTGCGTGATATTTTAGGGTGGAAGTATATACTAGTGATGAACCATCTTAAATAATTGTGTCACAGAAACCTTCAAACTGTGGGGCCTCAGTACTTTCTTCTAATATCTTGGTTAGCAGATATTTCTGACATGCTTGCAAAACTCCATTTGAGGAAAGAGAGGATGGAGCAGAAGTGTTCTCATATTCAAAAAACTTGTCCAAATTTAACTCTCTGTTTTGGCTTACAATGAAAGCTCTAGAGAAAAGTTCAACATCATTTCGCAAGTCAGAAATAATTGCAGAGCAAATATTTCTCTGAACATATCCGAATATCTTTCTTCCAATCTTGCGCAGTGGAGCATATATACTAACATTTGCCACTGTAGACAAACATTCTTTCTCATAATTGTTATATAATTCTAAAGCAGTTTCCTCTGTATCTCTCACGTTCACTCTCTCTGTATCCATCACAACCTTTGTGTCCCAAATTACAAGATCGGAAGCGTTTAATTTAAAAGGGTTTCCGAAATCAAGAAAGCTTTCCTTTAAGGCTTGTTTCTTGTACTGAAACTTTCTCTGGTAAGCAGCATATTGTTCATGGTGAGCCCTACGGTCGGTAATGTTCGTTTTGTTCTGGGCCTCAAACTCATTTACGATTGTAACTAATTCTGATCCAGTAAGCATCCACCTTGTTAACATTGCTGTATCTTGCAATAGACCTATGGCACCACAATCGCCTTTTATTACAGCATTAATTTGCTCATGAGCTTGGGCTACAGCGAGTGCAGAAAAGAGATTGTTTGTTTTGTGAATCACAAACTGACCATTACAAAAGTATTTGTGTATAATGGGTGCTGTGTCTTTCAGCTCTTCCAAGTCTTTTATATGGACTAGTAAAAAACGTGCATAGTGTAATGGCCCATCAAGAAAAACCAAGGTGTTATCTTCTTTAGTGTTTGGATGACAAGTTTAAAGTTTCTTTGCCTAATCGACTTAACGAAACATAAGAGGAGTATCTCCAAGTTTAGAACTAAGATCCAGAATCGGAGCGTTGACCACCTGGAACGTTTTTCTTTAATCCATTGTTCAAATACGACCTCTGGGTTTTCGTGTGCAAATGCATCCTTCAGTAGACTGTACAAAACAGCAGATGTAATTTGATGAATTGTTCTTGCCTTTGTTACATGAATAACTTTAAGAATTACTTCTGATACTGCTTCTGTCTTGATTCCAGAGTTTACCACTGCATTAGTCGAGCCACAACCCTGGAGAATCTGTCCTAGCATTTTTAGAAATGCCTGTTCTATATGGAACGGTGCAAACATGACTGCAAGCTTCGATTCACCATATGACTACAAGCTTCGATTCACCGATTTCTCTCTTATGAAGCGTGCAACAGAAGCAAATGCCATGCTTTCGCATACAGAGCTGACCGCAACTTCTCTTATTGTGCTTGGTGTTCGTAGATAGTTTGTCAGATTTGTATAGCACTTTCTGTGGTATTTCGCTTCTTTAGCAACTTAATCACCACCTTCAAGGAATGCTTTTAGTTCTTTGTTATTGGAGACTTCTGCACTTCTCTTCAGTTTTTCGTCTTGAAGGGAAGCAACCTTAAAAAGAGGTCTACGAATTCCACCCATTTGCTTGCATATAAAACATATTCCATCTTTCATTTGAATAGAAACACTAGAGGAACGGCTAGACCGGATTACGTCTTCATCAGCCTCAGAAGGAGTACGTGGACTCTCTGATCGTTTCCGTTTCTTAGTCCTATTAAGTTTAGTTTTGTTGAATTTAAGAGCACACTTTTTATGCCCCTTCGCTTTGTGTTTTCTTAATGTTTTTTCAATTCCATCCCCGTCATCTGACTTCTCTAAATCCAAATCAAGAAGCACCTATCCTATCATCTGGAATTCGATTAAATATGCTGCAAGTGTCTTATAGCCAGCACCAATAAGTGGTTTTGCCTTGTGCAACGCTGGACAAACCAAGTCTTCATCTGTAGCATTCTAACAAATGCAACATTTAGTCCAGTCTATGGCTCCATGAGTTTGATGTTCTAAGCTAATATCTGCCAGCTGTAGTCGTCTTGAAGCCATCTCAAATTAATTTAACCTGTTAAGAACCAAGAAAAAAGGATGAAAGTTGTATGAGAGGGTAAAATATTAAAGAAAAAAAATATGAGAATATATAGGAAGAAGTGTTCAATCATATTTCAAGAAATTATAAAATATAATCCACAAAAAATGACTTCAGATTACTTTCATGACAGGGAGCATTCAAAATTATGGAAACTTTATAATAAAGAAAAAATGTAGATTAACAGAGAATTTTCAAAGAATAATAAAATCTTCAAAATAAGACTTCCGCGAACTTCACTAGAAAATGGCTCTATCGCTTATACGTAAGTAAACGCCTATTAAACGACGATTATCCAGGAAGTTTGGCAACGAAGTGGAACTTGCATGCCTTCGATGGAAAGCTGATACAGTGGTTATTCTTTCTCTACTAAGCCTGGAAAGTAAAACTCCGAGATATAAAAAAGTTATTAGACAATATGTTTTGTGAAGAAAGTGATTTTCTTTTTTAGTTTTTTCAAAATTGTGTGGAAACCTTAAGGTTCAGGAAAAAACGAGTAATAACAAAAAACTTTTCACATCTTATAAGCTTTTAAATAAAAAAAAGAAAATTGAAATCGGAAGTATAGAACCTGAGATACAGTGAATTTTAAAAAAGTCGATGGCGGCCATCTTGAATAGGCGCCATTTTGGTGTTCTACACAGATTTTGAAGTGGCTCCCTATCTGAAAAGCTTTATTTTAATATAACCTAGTAACCCTAGAAGTAGCATATTGTAATCAAAAATGCAGTTTTTAGGCTGTATTTGGCACGTACCAGACGTACTACTTGTTTGATCCAAAATCGCGCTAAGTGACACTGTGTGCATGGATTTTTCGGGGTTCTCCCGTTTTTTCCCACTTTATTCATTTCTTATCATCATCATTATCATCATCTACTTTAGTCTACCTGGCATAACTGTGGGACGTAAAACTCAAAGATTTCCTTTCATTTTTAAAAGTATGATCAGAGATGAATAAATCATTTACTAGATTACATTTTAAACATTACCATGTAGCGTAGAAGTTACAGTGTCACGCTTTCCTCTTGAAGGACCAGCACGTGACTTTGCAACAACGCCAAACATTCTTAACGACTTGCGTGTATTCCTATATTTGTCAACGAGTTTTCCTTTTGAAATCTTCTGATTTAGACGTTGTGACTTCGGTGGAATATAATACACTTCCTAAAAAAATATATTGTTACTGTAATATTTAGAATTATAAACTTAATAAATGAAATTATGTACAAAAAACATTTCAGACAATTACAGAATAATTTATCGTATTTATACTCTTCTATGTGATGTTCCACTTTTAGTATAGCATACGTTTTCTACAAATAAACCCTTCATTCTCCATGGGGGTATATATTCTCGCATATATATTGGGGTGTGTGAAATAGATAAACTATTCTTGTCTCATTGTCACATAGACTGGTAACATCACAAAGCACAACTTACGATTTTCAGCATAAAATTTACCCTATAAAGTCAGCTTATTTGCTTCCCCACCTTATGTGCTTCAGTAGTTCTCCAAGTTCTCGTCGAACCCATTCTCCCACATTAAAAGGTCGAGGTTATGCTATTCAAATGTCCAGCAGTAACATAAATTGAAAGTTATGTGAATAAAATGTCTATATAATAACTGAAACGTTAGTTATATGCATATCTGACATTCCGTTGGAAACAGCTCAGTTATCTGTAATGCCAAATGGTGAAATATTTCATTGCAAAGAGTTTCAGTCATTTCCATAAAATGATCAATCAATATTGTAACTAACTGCTTCCTAGTAATAGCAGACAATTTGTTATTTTGATGGCATTCATTGTAAACATTCCTGTCCATTAAGCTAGAAAAGTCTCAAGATTCTGAGGAAAAAAACAACCAGCATTACATGTACGGTTATGTCATTCAAGACAATTTAATCGAAATTACTGAAATAGAATTTCAATTTTGCATTTCTGTATAAATTAATAGCTGATTAACTTCTGTTTAAGGATAACCATATTTAATAGTAAAAAACTATATAAATAAATAAATGAATAATAATTACGCCTAGAAATCAAACTGAGAATTTCTGCTTTTCACGTATTCTTTCCACAAGTTATTGGTGATTGATATTCAAAGAAACACAATTTTGCTTATAATATACAATGTCCCTCAATAGATTTAAGTCTGTTTGTTCTATGAACTAAGGAAATTAACTTACGAGGAGCTCACAGCAGCATTGGTGTTTTCACTTCAAACATGATTACTATGTTCACAAGGTCACGCATTTTTGCTTCGGACAAGTTCTGAACTGTGGTTTGCGTGTAGCGAGATCAATTTCCGGTGGGGATGTCTTGAACGCACTACAGCCGTTCGGAACCCAGAGGTCCGATTAAAAGAATTATTCTTCTAGTTAGTTCCCATGGCATAAGCGTAGGAAGTATTTGTATTCGTGCAACATATGCGAAGAAAACATACGAACCCTGCACATATCTTATAAACATTAGGGATATGTCTTATTTTAGTTTGTTTATGCTGCCACTAAGCAGAAGTGCTCGACTTTACAAACACATACATCTATATATATATATATATATATATATATATATATATATATATATATATATATATATATATATATATATATATATATATATACAGGGTGACCGCGTGACTATGTTACAAAATTTAAGGGATGATTCCTGATACGGAAACAAGAAAAAAAGTTCAAATAAACTTTTGTCTAACGTACATAATTTCGGAGCTACAAGGTCCCGAAAGCGAGGGAAAATGACATTCAAATCTCTATAGCTCGACTATGGTGAATGATAGAGCTAATGCGGCATGGTCACGTCAAAGACACCGAAGCTGCTGTATTCAAAAATGCTTAGGTCGAGATCGTGCAATTCGTGCACAAAGGATTCCCCAAAGGAGCGTAGGGATTCCCGGATAATCTGTCAAGAAAGATGGGTCGAAAAGATACGGATGAATAGCTGTCCCAACTGCTAGCAATAATGCGTCTGTACTAAGTCGATATCTCGCACAAGCACAAAATGGCGAACAGTTTTATACGTGCCATGTGTGGTTGCACAACGCGCACTAAATAATATTGGGAAACATGAAAGGAAAATGTGAATAATTTGGTACAAACGGTAAATACATTATATTACGCTGCCTATCATTGAACAGACGCTTTTAATAAAAGGTAATAGTCATGAAACGTACTAAAATGTTGTAAAAGGATCACACTATTAAAATCTCTTCCATGTATTGTTGTCATTGAAAACAAATAAACAAAACTGAACGAAACAACCATAATGCAAAAGAGGTTGTTTCCTAAAAACAAAAGTCACAAGAATGGGAATAATGTCTTCAATCAACATTTTACAGCAGGATTGAATGCAACCAAGAACATCATCAATGACCTGTAAACGAGACAAATCTCCCAATTATCCTACAATAGGTGATGGACATTGCGACCCTCTACTTCACCACAGGCGTTACAGCGTCGCAGTAAGTTCTGACGCATCCGCTGTAACAACCCAGGAGCTGTTCTTATAGTATCACAGGCAGCGAGTATTCGTGCTAATAGTTCTTCTGCGTTGTCTATAGGCGTTTCATAGACAAGTGTTTTGACATGACCCCACAAGAAAAAGTCAAGTGGAAACAAATCTGGGGAACGTGCAGGCCAATTACAAGGACAGCATCTTCCAATCCATCTGTCACGAAACGTTTGATTAAAATACTCTCGAGCACTAGCTGAAAAGTGGGCCGGGGCGCCATGATGTTGAAACCACATCCGTTGACGAACACCGAGAGGGACATCCTCTAATAACTCTGGAAGCATGTCTCGCAGAAATCTCGTATACACTGGTGCAGTTAATCGTGGTGGTAGTAAATATGGATCCATTATCTGATCACTGATAATACCCGCCCACATATTTATGGCGAATCGGTCTTGGTGGCCACTTTCCACAATTGCATAATAATTTTTGTCTGCCCATACATGACTATTGTGACTATTAAACATCATGTCTTTCGTAAAACAAGCTTCGTCCGTGAAAAACACGTAGGAAGTAAACTGCGGATTAATTACAGAGCGTTGGAGAAACCACTCACAAAACCAAGCGCGAGGTTGAAAGTCAGTTGGACGTAAGGCCTGAAGCCTCTGCGGATGATAGGGGTGTAACTGTTGCTCGTGTACTACTTTCCGAACAGTATCTTATGCTACTCCCCTTTCACGTGCTACTTTCCGGGTACTTACTGTTGGGTCTTGGGCGAAACGATCAAGCACTTGCTCTTCAAAGTCCGGAGTCCTTGTGGTTCTTCGTCTTCCTTGGTCGTAGTATTGAGGTTGTAAATTCTCCGTGTCTCGTAAGCGTTGAAAAAGTCTGGCAAACACAGTATGGGCTGGATGTCTTCTTTGTGGCTACTTCAGTCGATACAACCTATCAGCTTCTCGACTCTTGCCATTTGCTTGACCGTATACAAATATCATGTCCGCAAGTTCTGCTATCGAATACTCCATTTGATCTCACATTCGAACAAGCAAAGCACAAACTGCACTCAGGAACTCGTACGCTACGAACAAACCACATGAAGAATTACCTTCCACCTTCCACAACGCCTTCTAGTAGGGTTGTCTTATACTTTCCTTACCTTCGATTGTTTTCTACGACAGAAGGAAGAACAAATGCTTGTGATCGAACCTGCAAACTGTGGCGTACTTCAGGTGATAACACCGTCTGTGAAAACAAAATATCTTCTAAACGATAACACTATGACGACATGTTAAGCATCCTAGAGAAAATTCCGGAATCAGTCCTGCAAAACATCGGAAGCAACGACTAAAACAAACGTCCTGATAAATTGTTTTTCCTTGTTCTTTTTCAATGTTCGGATAACGCACATTATGGCTAATGATAAGAAACGGATATTTTACTGTTGTTGTCTGGCAGTGGTCACATTAACATGGGATGGCAGAAAATCCCCCTCTCGTAAAAAGTATCCTCGGCTCGTATCATTAAATAAAATAGGATTTCTGCCTGGAAGAAAGCACCCATATCCCCCGGTTTTTCCCCTTAGTTTTACCTCCTTTCAATGACAAAACTACATGGAAGAAAACAATGTTAGTGTGAGGTTTGTACATTTTAGTACGTTTCATGATTATTCCCTTTATTAAATGCGTGGATACTTACAATGAACAGGACAGTGTACTATCATGTATTTACCATTTGTACCTATTTATTCACATTTTCCTTTCATATTTTCCCACTATTATTTAGTGCGCGTTATGCAAACTCAAATGGCGTATAAAACTGTTCGCCATTTTGTGCTTGAGCGAGATATCGACTTAGTACAGACGCATTACTGTTGGCAGTTGGGACAGCTATTAATCCGTATCCTTTTCGACCCATCTTTCTTGACAGATTATCCGGGAATCCCTACGCTCCTTTGGGGAACCCTTTGTGCACGAATTGCACGATCTCGACCTAAGCATTTTTGAATACAGCAGCTTCGGTGTCTTTGACGTGACCATGCCGCATTAGGTCTATCATTCACCATAGTCGAGCTATAGAGCTTTGAATGTCATTTTCCCACGCTTTCGGTACCTTGTAGCTCCGAAATTATGTACGTTGGACAAAAGTTTGTTTGAACTTTTTTTCTTGTTTCCGTATCAGGAATCATCCCTTAAATTTTGTAACATAGTCACGCGGTCACCCTGTATATATACACCTCGGTCACTATTGCTATAAATTGAGAATTTAGCAACTTCACACTTTTTACGATTCCATGAGCAGTTGAAGACTTTATTTTTACTTTTTTTGAAGAAAAAGTGTCATGGTGATATGCGTGGCCTTTCGGAACGTTTAAATGTATTCCTTAATGTGATATGCACAAATAATCACTGCTACATACACATCACTGCACGAAATTATCACATTCCTAAACTAGAGCTCATGCGGCTAAAACCGAGATGTATACCATTTTCCCTTGGTTTGGGATTTAATATTTTATCACTAAAATTATAGTTTTACAATTTTATATAATTCCATAGTATTTAAAAATTATACCTTATACTCATGTCACGGGAGGCAAATAAGTCCTGTGCAGCTCTAAAATTGAACTATTGTCATAATTACACACTTTTGAAATGACACCATTACTGTATACGCGAATCTTTGGGTTTATTGTTTGACAAATACTAAAGTGTATAGTCCTGGCGTGACAAGAAACGAAAGTTGGTATTTTAGTGTGATCTATGTTTTACTAACTCCAAGAAAATATAACTTTTATACATAAACGCATTTTTTTAAGAAAATCGAGAAGGTTTTTCATTCAAATCTTTTCGTCGAAAGTACTGAAATGTTTCCCGACCATATATGAACAGTTAATTTAGTTTCATAGGCTAAAGGAGACGGAACAAATACAAACGAATTATGATTAGGAACTTAAACTGGGAGCAGAGGTGCTGTTTACTAGATCAAATTTTATATGAGTCCGAAGCCGGGTATTTTCACTTGTAGTTAATAAATACTGGGGTAATACCTTTAAGGTTTGCACCTTTCCCTCCTGTTCCTTTACAATTTTAAAAATCCTGCATATCGTGGTGTCATTTCGCTTAAATTCAAATAACCGAAAATATTACTGAATACCAATCTCCTCGCCCTCTCAGCTACTCTAGTGGATAACGCGTATATCCTTAATGTATGTGGTCCTGGATTCAATTCCCGGTGAGAGCACAAATAATTTGCGATCGTTCATTGTCATTAATCATCTGATTACTTTAGTCTAAATGGCACAACCGTGGGACGTTACAAAAACTCTTTCAATGCATCTGAAGCTTCCTTGGTATCGTGATGCAAATAAATTTTCTTGGGATATCAGCCAGGTGATGTGTTCGTTGTGCAAAGTCTCGAGAACAGACATTGTTCTCATGATACTGACCCTGATGATGAGAACAACGTCTGTTCTCGAAACTTTGGACAACGAGCACATCACGTGATTGATATCCAGAGAAAAGTTACTTGCACTAACAAAGATGGAATAAATAACACGCAGGCTGTCACCAGATGAAAGGTGAACGCCAACATCTTTTACATTTCGACTGATAATGAATCACATTTCCACAGTTCATATTTGCAGCATAAGTATCACTGTATCAATTGGTATTCATGTGACTAAAGGCAAAACACTTACAAAATCTGTCAGCTTGAAGAGCTTTGGACTCCGTGACTGTGTAGAAAACTTTGTTTATCGTTTCAGCATCGTATCAGTTCCTGTTTTTGTAGGTGCTGGCATGGAACAACTGCTTTCCTTAGTTTCAGATCGAACTGACACTGAGTCATCTGGCGTTGACACTGATGGTGAAAAAATGATAGAGAACCGTCATCTAGCACATCATAAATTTCAACTGTGTTTGTTTCTACAAATTCCTTAAATTTTGCTGAGAATTTTGCTCGTGTCCCTATTTTGGGAATTAACTGAGTAATTAGTTCATCAGTTAATGAATTAAATGTTACTTCGTCGATTTCCTGTTCTGAAATGTAGATTGAAAGTTTATAATTAACCAGATGTTTACTGAATATCAAAAAAAATATACAATGGCGAAAGCATTTAAGTTTTATTACACTGCCAAGCGAAATTTGGAACATTACGCGATCATGTGCCATACAAAGAGTATAGGAAGTTGCTCACCCCAGGGGTGTTTCTTTATTTATTTTGCTTTACAGAAATGGGTGTATTTGGGCTAAACTAAAGAGAAAAGTGTTCTTTGTAACTTCATACTTCAGCTTCATATTGTAAAAGTTACAATGGTATTGAAGCAACAACAAGAATTTCAAAGCATTTTTTAACTCATGCAAGTCATTTTGTAATTTGGTTCGTAACGGGTACCCATGGATAACAATAAGTCTAATGCTAACCAATTGTTTTCAAAGACTAATGTATTTCTAACAAATAATGAAATTTCCTATGCAGAAATCATACCCTGTCTCTCTCTCTCTCTCTCTCTCTCACCAATTAGAATGAGCAAATTTGCTTTGTCAAGAACGATAACTTTCTAAAAGCAAACATATAAATGTGTATAAAACAAATAGAATAGTTTTATCAGATTATTTGCTGAAATAACATGCATTGTGTAAGAAACTAAGCAGTTTGGTTTCAAAAACATATATATTCATAAGTTTATTGCCATAAATAGTGATCACCATATGCAAAGTATTGTATCTTGGTACATCAAAGCTCGTGTCCCTTCCATCTCCTATTCATAAACAGAAATCAGTGGATAATAAATTAAAATTACCTATATGTAGAAACAGTACATAGGCATTTTAAATATTTGATTGATTGCCATTTAATTGCCATTTCCACTCATGTGGAGCAAGGAAAATTTCCCCAGAAGTTGAAAAATAAAACCTTTTATAGCCTGTACGAAAAACAGATAATGCCTTCTAGCTAACTTGTTTTGTCATTGTACGTAATTACGTTTATGGTGCTCACACGAATAATAATAAAAAAAAAAGCAATTTCACTGAAAAAAATATAGGAAATTCAGTAGACTTGCATGTGCGATGTACCCTGATACATCATGTCCCTGGAGTAATCAATTTCCCCTCTTGCAGAACTTACCAACAAATATAATTCATTTTCACTCAATGCTCAACCACATGTTTTCTAATCTACGGACGATATGTTGCCAGTGCCACGGGAAATTAATGTATCATATAACTATTAGTTTAATGCTTTAATTTTAACTTTTCACTTCATTATTGTAAGAAATATCTCTACGATTACATGATAGTCGATATTTTTCAAACAAGTGAACAGGGAAATGCAATGGCAACGAATCTTGAAATGTCAGTATTTTAATTCAACATTTCAGTGTGAGTTTTTATTTTTCGCTTCTTCAAAGTAGTCGTACCAGACATGCTATTAAACATGTGCATATTTTCGACTACCACACTTGCATCCTTTCAGCCTTTATGATTAACATGACAATAAGTTCCTACTCTAGTCGTTGGTGCGAGTTAGAGAGTTAATATATATGGTACTACCGTGTATTCAGTACCAGTACTCAAGGTAAACAACGATTTAAAATAAGAGAAACTTATTTATTTTGGTTTCACTTACTTATGTAACAGTAAGTGTTAAGAATAATTTATGGTATGGGAGGTGGATAGTCTTATGAAACAGATGGAAACATTACAAATGTAGTATTAAAACAACAGAACTCGACTTCCTTCAGCTTTTACGATGTGTACACGAGTTAGGTAGCTGACGATGTACTTGCACATTTAATAAGAACTCAATTCTTGGAGTGTAACGAACACCTGTTGCATTTCGTTGCTTATCACATTTTTGATATGAAAACTAGTCTTGATTCATGTGGGATAACAATTCAATAATAACAATCATCTCGTTAGTACGAGATAGCCGATTACGTGGCTTCAACCTGAGACCTTCCGAATGCAAAGCCGACGGCATAAGGGATTAAGTATTAATGAAGAGGATCACGTAATAACAAATATTAACCTAACGTTACGTAACTAACTAGCCAAAACTTACCCTAGTCCTCCACTGACCTATTTTTAAACCCCATTTTGAATGAAATCTTAGGTTAAGTTTTATCTATCCAGTGATGACGCCAGCTTTATTTTATTGGGGGGAGCAGAAAGGGGATATACCGACAACTATAGCCGTATCAAAATCAAAGTATTTTACGAGTTTTTTTTTGTGTGAGAGAGATTTTATTTACAATCGTAGGGGCGCCAGGCAGTAGAAACCCTTCGAAAGTTCTGAAATAATTAGTCCCACGCCATATTTTACCAAAATTAAATGCCTTTTGCCTACTATCGAAAACTGCGTGTCGCTATCTACTACCGTTTTTGTTTTAAGGCCATTTATGTTGAAACCGGAAAGGGTCTATTCCAACCATTTCCGGTTTCAGTAGAGATATACTAGAGAAGATAAAATCTATTCTTGAGACGCTGAATCGATTTCAGAAAACAACTGCTCAATATTTCTAACCGTATTAGTTCTGATACCTTTCGAGAGACAGATGGACATAGTTGTTCTATAAGACTTTCAATACCAATACATAGCATAGTCTGGAAATTTAAAAGAATCTACCTAAAAAACGAAAAAATCCATTTAAAGCCCCAAATATATGTTTTATTTTTGTTCTTTATGAAATAAACTTTTTATCCAACTCTGGTTATCGTAAAATGACATACAGAAACCATGACAATTGAGGTAAAGGGCCTGAAGGACAAAAGCCCACTAAGCCCAAAAGACTCTAACAGAACCTCCACAAAATCAAATGAAATCTTTCAGGTTTACGTCCCACGTTTATGCCGTGGAGGATAAAGGAGACGGTTATGAAGAAAAGTGAATGAAATGGTGGAATGAAGAAAGTGGGAAGAAACGGGAGATCCCCGAGGAAACCTACGCACACGGTGTTTGTCCACCCCAAAGTTCACTTGGCGAGAGCAGGGTTTGAACCCGGGACCCCATGCACCAGAGGTGAACGCTCTACGACTCAGCCACCGTGGCCCCTTATCATGCACCAGAGGTGAAAGTTCTACCACTGAGCTACCCCAGTCCCTCTCCACAAGATAATCAGTTTCACGTACTACGTTGTGCCCTTTATGCCAAAGGTGACGTGTCATTAATGGTAGGGAATAATTGTAAACAAATGGTGGAATAATAATGTGTGAGGAAACAGGCACGGGTCGAGAAAACTCACGGACACGATAAAATTCACCAAAAAATCTCGTGGGCGGGAATAGAACAAGGGGCCATTCTGTACTTGAGGTCCTTCTTCCGCCCAATATTACTTCGCAGACTGTTTTGCCATGAGTTTTGTAGGTCTTCATCACCTTGGACACTATTTCTCGTAACACATACCAGTGGTGTACGCAGAAACTTGTCAAGCTCCAAAGTTGATATAATTTTATGTGTTTATGATATGTGCATACATCATACAATATATACATACAGAAGATCAAGGTCGCTATTTTCCCCTCTTCTAAACAATGAAAGGCCCTATATGGATCAGTGGAACACTAATATGAAAATACTGGTACACTATATTTGTTGATTATTTCTCGCAAGCGTATCTTGATAGATTCTTACAAGTCTGTAATTTGAGTACCAGAGTTTTTTTTTTAATTTTTCAAAATTTCAATAATTTCTGACATTGGTCGTTTTGCTCCAAACCACAGAATTATCTTTTGGAGATAATACACTATTCTCTGAATGTTTTGAAGAATGTAATATTTTCCGAATTAGTAATAGAAGTTAAAGTATACACTCAAATATATATATATATATATATATATATATATATATATATATATATATATATATATATATATAGGGAGAGGGTACTGGTTCATGTTACGGAAACACAAGTTTGTAAAATTTACAGAAGAAATATGATATTGTGTACACAAGCTGAATTTTACGTTTACAAGTGGAGCGTTACTAGTGTCAAAGCATGACAAGTGCTATTGAAACTCGTATAATTGCAATATCCCACTTCTTTTGATATCTTTACTTACGCGCATACCCACCATCACTGACATGCCTGCTCGCTTTGGATTCTCCCCGCTCTACCACTTCGGCCCACCACCTCTGAAGGTTAGATAGCATTCGCGCATTTTAGTGTTCACCTAGCACAGGTTACTTTTATGCACTGTATATTTATGACATAATCAGAAAGTTTTATTTATACGCAAATCGTAAGAGAACTGTGTTTTTTTTTTCAAAATTACTTCTGGTGGGCCCATCGATATTTATCTGTAATAAGTGAGATATTTTCATGTCGCCCAGCGTAAGTCTTTTAGGGGTCAATAGGAATAAATCAGTGAAAATTATCTTTTTCTCAACAATTATTTCTAGTGGTGTGCCGAAAGTAAAAATGGACGCTTTTATTAACGTATTTCACGAGAAATATCGATTCCATAAGTAAGGATTCTATATTTGGGTTCCATGAAATGTTCTTTCAAAATTATGCTTTATATTTCGGATGACATTTAGTATCTCTCCCAAATCCATCGACGGCTCAGGACCCAGTACTGTGACTTAGAGTAAGTTGTTGTTAATACCTCTGCTCGATAGCATAAGTGGTTTTCAGTGTCCACATAGCACAAGTTGGTTAGTGTTTTATGCGTAGTTTTTACGCTATACGTTCACACTATACTTATACTCATGACTATCTTACATTTACAAATAAGAATGGTAACCACTGCCAAGTAAGTCAGAGTCAATAGCAAGTGATCTGGAGGAGAAACTAAATAATACCTCATATTTCTTCCGTAAATTTTAATTTTTGTTCATCTGTAAACTATGAATGCACCAATTTATTTTGCAAACTTCTAGCGTTAGTGTCACTTTATTTACCCCTTTCCGGAAGTTTCTAGTGGGGAATAGAAATTTCCCCAACTCTTCCCTGCAAATTTCCCCGGCAATTTATACCCTGCTCTAGTGTCGTCAATGCCCCCTTCATCTATATGTAAGGGCCTAGGTTTAACATAATAATGCCCGCTCCGGGTGGTATACTCACTTTGAAACGAGAAATTACTCTCTATTTATTCTATGAAATTGGATTGAAAGTTCCCTATCCTTAAGCTAACCCGTTCCTACCGCTACCTTACTCTACTGTACCCTATCCTACTCTATTCTACTACACCCTTTGAAAGCGGTTCCGCATATCGATGCACGGCTGGGGCGTGCATTGTAAAATTTACCCACGGCGTATTTATTATGCGAAATTTACAGCCAATAGAACAAGTACATATGAACTAACAGCAAAAGTAATATATACGAAAAAGTATACTTACCTTGAAACACGTCGATTAGCTGCGGTAAATTCCAGCTTCTTAATAAATTTATAACATACGGATCCATACGTTAGTTGAAATGTGACAATTACTTCTCACTTATCATCACTGTGACTTCGTTGAGAAAGTTGTATAGTGCACATTAAACTCTATTACACACAGTTCTTTTACTTCCAGGAGGTGTCCCTTATGATTGTTCTTCTACGTTGTCTTTTTATTTTTATTTTTACGGTATAAAGCGCTTAAACTGCGATCCACACTTTCGTAATCGAAATGTTTACCCAGAATGCAAATAAACACATGTGACCTTGTAACTAAACATTTTGGCCACGAAAACCAAATAATTACCAAATCAGTTAAAATTTGGTTCGCATAACCAAATTAATCAACCAAATGTTTTGTCCAAAAATATAGTGTTCATGACCAAACAGGTTTGGTCAAAATGACCAAATTGTGGTTAAATTAACCAAAAAGGTGACCAAATGCTCTGGCAAAACAAATTTGGTATTCCTGACCAAGCCCTTTCTTTTCAGTGTATTTCTTCATCTGCATAAGGTTTATATCTTCTCTTTCCATTTCCTTTCTCGTACGTTCTGACCATCGCGAAAGAAAGGAAGAAATACAACACACAACTGACTGTGACTCCAGTCTACTCTGTAATGAACCTCGAAATAGGGGTGTTCGATAAGGCTGAAGACCTATCGAACTTCGGGAGTGAAAATTTATCGAGTTGTCATCAGTTATTCGAAACCGTTCGAGTATTTGAAATTATCCAAGTTTCGGGTATTATCGAAATGTCAAGTATTATCAAAGTTTCGGCATTATCAACATTTCGAGTATTATCGAAGTTTCGGGTATTATCGACATTTCGAGTATTATCGAAGTTTCGGGTATTGTCAAAAGTAGTGATGAACAGTTCAGTTCCTTCACCTCTCCAATGATTTCTTCTTGCAGCCAAACTAGTCAAACAACTTTTTTCATCTGATAAGTTATTGCAAAGTTGTATTTGTCGAAATCATATGTAAAATTATTTTTCTGCCTACCCCGTTATTGGCGCAATCGGGAAAGTGACTACTAGTAGACTAATGTTGTCTTGGATTCCAATTCCATTCGGGTGATGTATGTTTTCTCTTCCTCTTTCTCTCTTCTGACAGACTGCTTAAACCTTGTACAGATCTATGGGGTAAAAAACTTTTCCTTCACTACATTGCTTAGGAGAGAAGTTTTAAAATGAACATTCTGCATATATGTAATACATATTATATACAACTATGATAACCTCGAATACATCGTTTCTTTCGAACACTCCGATAATCCCCAACTTTTGTAAATATTCAAGCGACACGACAAATGCGATCATATTGATATATTTCTGTATTTGCTGCTTTCAAACAATTCGAGATTCTCGAACAGTTCGAGTGTTGTCTAAGTTGTCTAATGTTTCTTATATTTCGAGTGCTTCGAACACTTCGAGAGTCCCGAACATTTCAGGAGTCTCGATCATTTCGAGAGTCTCGAACATTTCGGGAGTCTCGATCATTTCGAGAGCCTCAAACATTTCCGGAGTCTCGAAAGTTCGATAATTCGATAAAATTAAAATTCTTTATCAATGAAACGGTTTTGAAATTTTATCGAATTGTTATCGATTACTCGATTATCGGAACAATCCTACCTCGAAAGAGACTAGAGTTTTTAAAATGGCGGTATCGTTCGTATTGGCAATAGTAAAAATAATAATAATGTACGATACGTTGTTTGTCTTATTGTTGGTCAATGTTGAAGTAATTGTTGGAAACCCGATTAAAGAAAAAAAGCTGAAAGGAGAGAGAAAATTTTGCTTAGAACAACGTAGGCAAATTTACCCCTCTCTATGCCAATGTTACCCTTGTGTGTCAATGTTTTCCTATTTTACTGTACCTTAACTATATATAAACTTTAATATATATGAGCATGTGTGGGTGTGGGTGTGTGTTCGTTTGTAAGCGTGAGAGGGAGAGAGAGAGAGAGAGAGACGGGGAAGTGTTTAGGGGTGAAATAATTCTCTCCCCAATTTGAAACCCTTGGAAATCAATTCGATCCCTGAATCCTCGCGAAACCTAGTTTAATAGTATACAGAGAACAAAATAAACACAAGATCTATAGTTGCCAGTTGCTTTGCATATAGAGTAGTAACATAAAATTACATTTCCTTGGGAATATTAGGGGAACACGCAAACAACTTCGGAGCAAATCGGAGCATACGCAGAAAAAGCGCACAGCAGCTTCTATTATTTCTGAAACTACATGTAGTGAGTTGGAGGAGGGCTGTGAATATCTCATTCTAGACAAAATTTAAAGTTGCATTTTTTGGAGATTGCTGTGAGATGGGGGAGGGCTGTGAATATCTCATTCTAGCCCAAATTTAAAATTGCATTTTGCAGTTCAGAAAACGCCACCTTCTTTCTATTCTCCTCTGCGATTAATTTTAGTAAATCTGGTCTTCGGTCAATGTTGTTCCACCTGCTACTTTAAAATATCATTTTCATGGAAACACTAGGAAAGAAAGTGTAACAATCCCAGAGCAATACGTGGCAAATCACGTAGCAAATCTTACTACAATTTTTGGAAGGATGAAGACTGGGATCACATTTCCAGACCAACCGCTTGAAACTTTCACTTTCTTGAAAACAATCGGAGTAGACGAGTACTCAGAACAATTGTGGAGCAGATATGATCAAACAAGATATAGCCAACATCCACTTTCCTCTGCGAATATATAAATTGGGAGGGTGGCTGAGATCATGTGTTTACTCGAGGACGCTAGGGGAGCAACAGAATCAACTCCGAAGCCATTCGATGCTAATGAAGTACAAAATAATGTCACCATCCGATCCCTTATGCTATTATTGTTATTTGAATGGAATGCTGGTACAATTTTGTTGTAGTCTCCACTTTAAAGTTCCATTTCCTCGGGAATTATAAAGGAGTAAACGTAGCTACTGCGTATTAAATCAAGTACAAACAAATGCCGCTATCCGTTCCTCTTTGAAATTACTTTCAATTTTCGGTGAAGGGACGAGGACTCCGAGTTTAATGTTCTATTTTCTCGGGAACGGTACGGGAGCCAATTGAGCAACTGCGGAGTAAATGGGAGCAAATGAAGTACAAGAGAATCTCACAATCCTTTCCTCTCTAGCATTGTGTGGGGGACTAGGACCATGTTGTTCTGGCTCCCCAACGTTTAAATTGTATTTTCTCGCGAACGGTAGGGGATCAAATGTACAAACTGCGGAGCAAATCAGAGCAAAGCAGGTACAAATGAATGACCATCTGTTCTTCTCCGTGATTTTCTTTTCTTTTTGTTTTGATTCGAGGGGCTGGGATCACTTTTTCTGGCCCCTCAGTTTAAAGTTCCATTTTCTCGTGGACGGTAAGGATGAAAACGTAGAAACTTCGGAGCAAATGAAGTACATGCGAATGCCACAATCCGTTCCTCTCTGCCATTGATTGGGGGGACTGGGGCCATGTTGTTCTGGCCCCCGCTTTAAATTTATATTTTCTTCGGAACGGTAGGGGAGCAAACGTAGAAACTGCGGAGGAAATGAGAACATACAAAGTACAACCGAATGCCACCATCCGTTTCCCTGACCGATTATTTTTAGTTGGGAGGGGGGCTAAGACAACGTTGTTCTGCCCCCACTTTTATGTCTCATTTTCTCAAGAACGGTAAGGCAGCTGACGGAACTACTGCGGAGCAAATGAGAGCAAACGAATTACAAACGAATGGCACCATCCGTTCCTCTCTCCTATTGGGTGCGGGGCTGGGACCATGTTGTTCTGACCCCTCACTTTAAATTTCTATTTTCTCCGGAACATTAGGGGAGCAAACACATAAACTGCGGAGCAAATGGGAAAAACGAAGTACAAACGAATGCCACCATCCGTTCTCCTCAACGATTATTTTTAGTTGGGCTGTGATGACGTTGTTCTGTCCTCCCCCACTTTAATGTTCTATTTTCCCGGGAACGGAGAGGGAGTAAACGGAGCTACTGCGAAGAAAGTGGGAGCAAACGAAGTACAAAAGACTGATATTGTTTTCGAAGAAATGCGTGATGTTAGGGGGGCTAATACTACGCACGCGGGTTGTAGCCCAAATGGCCACCCTCTTGTATCCGCGCATATATATATATATATATGCGTGTCTGTTTCATACATCATTAGGAGGAATAGTTTTTAGAAAATCCCATTCGCTATTGATTTTTATACAAACAGTTGATTGTATCAACTGTATGCTTATTGTTCATATGTATATTTAATCTATGGTCACGAAATCGCCTTCGTGCTTAAGAGTTTGACCTCATTTCTAAATAGCATAATTTAAACAGTTGGGGAAACGTAACAGTGTGAGCATTATATGTTAGTTGTGTTTATAATGTCTGATGAAGATACAAGCACCACATGATTTAAGACATGTAACTCTTTCAAAGCATATGTAGCAAATGCAAGAGTAAAATATCCGTAAGTATGATTAAGGAACCTTATTATATTTTAAACACATAGATGAATCTATAAACGTAACCAAAAAAGTTCTGTCGCTTTTTGTGGAGGTCTGTCTTCAATTTTCCCTCAAACCGCGAATTAAATGCGTATGTAGATAAGGCGAAGGACAGCTTTTGGTGTGGGTACATCGAATATACTACCTGTTTGTTGCAGTTCAGTTACACCGTGAACTTGCGTAAGGGTAGATCTAAAATGAGACCTCCACAGAGCGTCATAAGGACGTGTATGCTGTACGAGTTGAAATTGGTGTTAAATGCCGCTGCAGAGGGGCGTACAATATGGGTATCGTAACTACGCGGACTGTGCAGCGGTCGTTTTACAAGCTTCAGTGCGGTGACGAAACACTCGAAGACGTACCACATGACGGAAGACCAACACATGTACAAAATGAAGCTCTTCAGGCAGCAATAGAGGCGAACAGTGACCAGACATGTGAGGAACCAGAACTACAATTGACTGTGAGTTGAGAAACCATTCGGTAGCACCTCCATCAACTTTGGAACATCTATAAGTTAGGTCGATGGGTTCCACATGGTTTGACTCCGGGTCAGAAGGCAACGCGAGCTGACACATGTATTTCTTTGCTGTTTTGTCTGAGGAAGGAGCCATTTCTCATGACAGGGTGTTGATATGTGATGTGAGGTGTGTCTTGTACAAAATCTCCGCGATGCCGCCATAATTGGTTACAATCCCATGAACCGGTTCCAAAACAGCCGAAACCAGCACTGTACCAGCAGAAGGTTTTGTGTATTTGGTGTACTTTTCCTGTGTATTTGGTGGACATCATGCATCGAAAACGGCTATCAGCTAGTGAGAGTATCAATTCAAATGTGTAATTTTAGTAATTGAGCCGTGTTGATGAAAACTCTAACCTCTGGAGCCAGCACAAAGGGGTTTTCCTGCGACAGAACAACGGTAAGCCCCACGTAGATCCGGGACACCATTCTGTGCTCTGGATGGGAAACACTATTGCATCCATCATACTTCCTGGACATTGCACCGTCCGATTATCACCTGTTCTAATCCGTGGACAATCACCTAAGAGGACGTCAGTTCAAATCCTTAGTAGAGGTGCAAAATGCACTTGACACCTTTTTCGCGTCCCGGCTAACCAAGTTGAATCGCGATGGAGTCCAGCCCTTCCAAAACTTTGACAGCACGTCGTGGATGCTGTTGGAGACTGGCTTTGATCTTCGAAGTACGTCTAAGCCTTCATATCAATGTTCGATGTTGTTAGATGAAAAAGCGACAGAAATTTCTTTCTTACCTTTGTATAAAAAATAAGCTGATGGACCTTTACATGGAGTATCTTCATGGTGTTTACATCTAGAGTTGCCATATATTTCACAACTAAACAATACCTATAATACTGATCAATAAATATGGCATAAGACACCCTTATTTTACAATCGAAAGTCCAAACAGTTTATGTAATCGAATAAAATTTTTGAAACACGAGTTTTAATTAATCGTCCTTTACGCTACTTGGATGCAAATCTTTAAAAAAATCTTGTGGCCAATAATGGCCATTACACAACTATATTCGGAGTCAGCAGAACTGCCAGATGGTTTCAGCTCAATGTTGCCAAACCTCCGATGAGACAGCATATATCAAAGGTGGGCGTTTCACTAACAACATGCAGTCCGGATGTCATAATGCAAAACTTTGACACTAACATCATCATTAATCAAACATTATATTATCTTACTAAAAATACTATTTTCTTTTACAAGTGTGCTGTGAATATTATATTTCATTTGGTTCCAACATTTATACAATATGATAAACAAAGCAATGTAAATATATTTGACATTAGTAAGGTAAATACGTCAATAATCGCATCCACGTGCAGCAGATGATCAAACTTGGTACATGCAAACCGAACGTCAATGTGCTACCATTTTGATTTTTCTCACGATGGCTCAGTGTTAGGGCGCTTACCTCTCTTGCGTGTGGTCTCTGGTTTGATCCCCGTCCAAGTAAGTTAGAGTTGATAACATTGTGTACGAGGGTTTTCTCCGGTGCTACCGTTTCCACGTCATTCTCATTGCATTTATTCCACGACCATTTAATTTCCTTAGTCGTGAGGGCCGCAGGGGCTCATTGGTGGAGCCTTACCCTCTGGTTCATGGGGTCTCTGATTCGATCCAAGCTCGTGGTAAGTGAACTTTGTGGTAGACAAACAGCGTGAGCATGGATTTCCTCGGTCTCTCCTGTTTCCCCCCACTTTCTTCATTCATCAATTTCATAAATTCCTCATGATCACTGTCTCCTTCAGCTTAACCGGCATAATCTTGGGACGTAAAACTCAAAGATTTTATTTCAATTTTTCATCCTTTTTGTGATAATCGCCTTTCTCCCTTAGCTTACCAGGCATAATCGTGGAACATTAAACTGAAAGAGTTCATTTTAATATTTCTAAATTCCAAAACACTATAACACACCAATTCGTACTCCGTATATGCAAGCTCCGAGTATACAAGCAAATGCTAATGACACTGCATAAAAAGGATTTTTTTAACAATATAATAGATATGTTCTACACAAACCAGTACCTGTTCACTAAACCTCGTATATGCAGTTCCCTTAATTTTTTTGTGCTATCGATAATACATGTGCTTGAAATGGTAAGTTACCAACTCCTCCCTCGGATTTTGTAAGTAAGTAGTAAGAACGTAAGATTGAAATGAGAACAAAAGTAAGTTTTAACTCAAGATGTATTTGGGTCTCTTTCCACTACTCAGTTGGTTGGCAGAAATAGGTTTTTCCTTTTCCTGTTCTTTAAAGAGCCACTTACATTTGGTACCGAAAACCCACTCCGTCTGTACAGAAAATTAACATCGATCAACCATCGACGCTTTCGAAAATAATCGCATGTTGAATTTAACATTAGAGTATAAGGCCAGAAGTACTTCTCTTGGTTTTAAAAGAATCTAACTTCTAATTTAATATCAGAAAATCAATAATAACTGTCATATGAAATTACAAGTTAGATTTTGATGTAAAACGAAATAGGTGATGAAATCGATTAATGGAAGTGTATTATCGATTTGTAACTAAAATGTACTCACTAAGATTTTCATCGGTGATTTGAGAGGTCGAACCTTCTTCTATGATGGTCACTTCAAAACTCTATCGAGTTCACTACTCTTTTTGTAAACCTACCTTTTCTTTCTAGTTGCTTTTGGTAGCGTCACTTCTTCCGCTTAGAATTACATTTTCAAGAATTTCTTCATGCCTCGAAGTAGGAAGTGTTTGTTATTGACTTGACACATTGCTGCATAACATCAGTTATATTTTCTATTAAAAAGAAAGTTTTATCCAGACATAGTTTTGAGTTGTTAGGAGACTTCCTTAATTGCTCTACACATGTGAACGACCTACCAGCACCAGATTGGGAATTAAGTTTTTATTTCCATTTAAAATATTAAAATTTATAAAATATTAATACCAAGATTAATAAAATATTATTTGCAGTTTACCAATTCGCTTCAGTCATATCACACAACAGTTACAAACGCAGTTTTTAGGAAGTTTCCAAGAAACAATATCAAGGCCTTCTAATGGTACTAAGACGAGTTCATGAAAAGTTAAGGAATATTGCTTATCGAGATCAAATTTGCTGAACTGGTTTGAAAGTTGACGTATCTTATGTACACAAACAAGGCTTTTAGGAATGATCCAAAATAAAATGGATCAACACACTGGAATCTTGACCAAGATTTTTACGAATGATCCATAAAAATGCATCGAAAGATTTAGATATTGACCAATAATTAGTTTTTATGTCAGGAGCCAAAAAAAATTGAACGGACCCTAAATCGAATTTTCGTACTTTTTAAGAATAAGGACATCATAGTGAGTTAAGCGATAGTTTGGGTTTGGCTACACTATATGTAGTTCTCCAAATATAAGGCATATAATGAGGGACGGTATCGATTCCGAGACAAGATCGAGACTAGTCTCGGATTCGGTACCATCCCTAAATATTTGTTAATTTAATTGCTTACTTTTCCAACTTACTATTGTTTTTACTCTACAATGTTTTTTAACCGTACGTTTCAACCAAGTTCTCCATCAAATTGTCTTATCTTGCTTTTGTGGTAATGTTGGAACTGGTTTTGCAGCAAATTCCATTTCAACAATGTTCCGGAACTTTCCGTAAACCTGCTCTAGTAGCGTTGGATGTGCCTTGATATTGTCACTTGGTAACTTCCTAAAAAGTGCGTTTATCTCTTATCGTTCTTTTAAAATCGAGAAAAGTATTTTCGGTTAGTGTTGAATTCAAAATTCAATAATTTTATAAATCGTTGACTCAGCTAAGATATCTTTTTCCTCAATACGAAAAAAGAACTACGTTGATTAGTCGATTTCAATTTTCTGTACAGGTGTGGAGGGATTTCAGTGGAAAATGGAAAGGTCACTGAACTACAACTAACTATCCGACAACAAGCCCTTAAAGGACCAAGACCAATAACTAGTTTCTGGCCAGTGGTGATTTCAGATGGACGCCCATGGAAAGTGGAGTCTTTCCAATCATCCTCAAACTGGCTTAACACTATTTTAGTAATATTACTTTAACTCCCTTGCACGTTTATTCTGTCTGGTTGAAAAAATCTTTTTAAATTATCAATAATTATCACACTCATACCTTTGGGAGTTATGTGCTTAGCACATAGGTGCTATTTCCCATTAATGCTGGCTTTCTACAACGGTTTTGCTACTTCCCTTTTCAAGTAACTGCGCAATTGTCCTCACAACGCTAGATAAATGCCACAATGCTAATATGAATTCTCACCCATTGTTTCTGTAACGATATCCAGCACTGCTTGATTTCACTGATTGTCAAGAGAAACGATATTTCAGTTCCGTGAGGTTATTGGCACTCATTGAAACATTAATCAACCTATTAAATAGTGGTCCTCAAGTCTCCCTGCGTTTCATGATGTATTGTATATATTAGGCGCCTTACCCAACGCGGCTTTAGCTACTATTGTCAGGTAGATATAGCTTAAAGATAAACCGTTGAAATTCTATTTACAATTATAATGTATCTTCAATTTATTAATCACATGACATCATAAGATATTTAGTTGTGATCCAGAACCTCGCATAAGAAAGTTTGGGAAAACAGTTATAACTTATAATAAGGATTTATATATATATATATATATATATATATATATATATATATATATTCTGGGTTACAATTAAAGTACCGCTATTTACGGCGGTCCCGTGCAAGATGTAATCAATAATATGGACGTGAAAATAGTCCTCAATGTATGGATAAGGCGATTATCTAAGTCCAAGAGATGAAACATGTAAGGTAAATGTAATGCATACAAGGTGAAGGACAGGTGATTGTAACAAATCTTGCAAAGGAAACAACTTTAGGAACGATGTGAGAGTAACAAGAGGTGAAACTTTATTTGCATTTAATGGTAACAAAAGTGAAATGGCGGATCCGATCTTTCAGATATCTCCACAGCCAGAAGTCACACGGATTTAGATTGGGCGATTTTGTTTTCCACGCATCTGAAAAACTCCTGGAGATAACGTGATCAGTAGTGAAGATTTCATGAAGCAGAATTTCACGTGGACACCGATGTGCAATGTTGCACGTTTTCTATGAATAAGTCGTCTCTAAACAGTTTCGTTCCTGTAACGCAGGAGTCACATGGCACACTAAGATGTTCCTCTAACGCGTGCTGTTGTCATGGTATAGATGACAACTCCTTGAATTGTCATCTCGTCAAAGAAAACCTGTCCAATAGTGAACGTTTCTGCAAATCCATATCACACATTCACGTGCACAGAGAGTAATGGCTATTCTTGAACAACATTATCCGAGCCCCATACTCGACCATTTTGCGTGTTCACTGCAAATCTTAGTGTGAAATGTGTCACATAAGTCCACAAGATACCCCACGGCCACGTACCATCCACTTCCATTCGTGCCAAAAACTGAAGGGCAGACTCAAGGCATTGGAGCGGATCTTGGGGTGCCAGTTGCTATTGTGTGTGAATCCTGTATGGATACTGGTGTAAAATAGCCCTAAGAAATATAATTACTGTTGAATGGGATGGCCAATTCCTGTGACAGCGTCCGAGCACCGGTCGCGGAATAAGGAGCATGTACTAAGTGGTACAAAACAGCGACAGAAACCTCGTCAACACTCTCCGTTTCAATGGGTCGCCTTCCTTTTAGTGGAGCCAAACACAACTCACTCGCTGTGTCAATATCAGTATCATCTTCTTTAAACCATTTCTTGATAGCGGTCCATTCCTCATTCCTTTCGGACGCGGATATTCCGCCAATGCTGCATTCCGCCATAGTAGAAGAGATGGAAATTCACACGACGACTAAACTTTGAAAGATACCAAAAATAAAACTTTCATCGGTGTTTCTGATGTTGGCAGAATCGGTGGCGCAAGTGTGTGTGTGTGTGTTCCAGCCGTGTCTACTTTGAAAACAATTGAGTAAATGCTTAAGAACTACAACAATATTTCGGGAATTTTTTCACGGTGCCACGTGTATATATATATATATATATATATATATATATATATATATATATATATATATATATATACAGGTAGGTAGATTGAGAGATATAGTATGTGTGTGTGTGTTTGTAGCACTAAGGGAAAGAAACACAAATGAAAGCTCTCCGTCTATTGCCACAGAATATTATGCCCTTTACGTTATGAGTGATACAAATGGTTTAGGTAAGTGAATGATGATGGAATAATTGGTAGAATAAAAATGCGAGACGAAACACAAGTACACTGAGAAAACTCACGGACACTGTATTGTTCTTCAAAAAATCCACTCACTAGAGGAGGGCGCTCTACCATTGACTCACCCGGCACCACAAAAGGAAAATTCAATAAATAACAAATGAATACAATTCAATGTTCTAAAAGTTTGAGATATATTCCTCTTGAATGATAACTTCACTACAATTATCCGTAAAGTGCGTATAGATACATGAGAGCTTTTCTGTTTAGAAAATATTTTTCTCTTTAGATTATTGACGTTCAATATTTGTTTCATTTTTCTGTTCCTTCCCTCCTATCATAAAATATTTCTGATGTACATAAATTTAATCCACTCAGTTTAATTAAAAGTTTCAGATCTTCAGATTCCGATAAATAGCGTTTATCTTTAAGTCCACAAAACAGGTAGAGTTTAATAACAATATAAGACATAGACCTATAATTTGCAGTGACGGGAGGGGGCGCGGTGGCTCAGTGGTAGAGCGTTCACCTCCGGTGCTTGGGGTTCCTGGTTCGACCCCAACTCTCGCCGTGTGGACTTTTTGGTGGAGAAACACCGTGCTCTTGGGTTTTCACGGGGTTCTCCCGTTTCCTCCCACTTTCTTCGTTCTACCATTTCACTCACATCTCATCATCACCGTCTCCTTTAGCCTAACCGGCATAACCGTGGGACGTAAAACTATAGATTTCATTTCATGTAGTGACGCGAGAACATGACCTTTCGCCTTGAAATACAAAAATAAAATTAATTTCTTCTATTTAACTTTCCCAATCAAACCCTTAAGGGTAAAGGAGATTGATGATGAAGGCAAGTGAATAATGGGAAAGAATTGGTGGAATGAAAGTGTGTGAGGAAACAGGAGTATCCTGAAGAACCCTACGGATATGATGTCCAACAGAAACGTACTTGGCCGAAAATCGAACCAAGGACAACGAATATATGTATAAAGGATGTTTTGAAACAACACCGACCACGTTTGGGAAGTCATTTCTTACTCCAAGATCAGACAAAAACCTGGTTACATGGATGCCTCCTTTCGGAGTTATAGGCTACCGAAACATGAAAAAATGAACTTTGAAGGTCCATAGCTCTAAAGCTATGGGATTTATCGTAGTCGGGTCAAGACTTCATCTAGGAACAAATATGTGCCCTAATCAAAAATACATATTGCAGAATCCTAAAGTACTCACGCCGCAATTTTTATAGAGGGAATTTGGCTATGGGAATGTAATTTGAAGTACTCACAAACTATCTCTATAAAAATTGTTGCGGAAGTATCTTAGGATTCTGAAACATGTATTTTTGGATAGCGTAGATATAGTTCGCAAGTGTAGTGTTGACCCGACTACGGTAGGTCCCATAATTTTCAAGCTATGAATCTTTAAAGTTCATTTTTTCATGTTTTCGGCAGCCTATAACACCGAAAGGAAGCATTTGTGCACAGAGGTTTGTCTATACTTTTTGTCTTATCTTGGTGTATGGAATCACCTCCCAAACGTTGTCGGTGTTGTTTTGAAACACACTGTATATATCCAGTAACAACACACGCCCGTCTCTGAGACAGTTCAAGGTACCACTCTCTAGCTTTTCTTCTTTTTCCTGTTGTAAAATTCGATTTCGCTACTACCTAATCGTTCCTTGTGCTGCTGCCGTTGGAACCTCACTGTAATGTGTTTGTAGCTCTTATAGGGATCACATGTTTAATTGCTTATTCTGGCTTGCCGTCTGAGAGACGAGCGTGTGTTGTAATGCACGTTGTTTCTGGTCCTTCGCTTCCTGCGAGCTTAAACGGTCTATCTTTTCGTAATGTTGTTGCCCAGTGGTTGGAGAAAGAAGGAAGTAATGAAGATTTGACAGTTGATGAAAACTTTAATTTAGAATCGGGCCATGATGCAAATACTATGATCGGACCATGAGTGTTCTGTGAAGATTTGAAGCCATTGTACAGTAAGAGACACTTCTGGATGGTACAGCCATATGGAGATGTACGGCAAGAGTGCTAAACCAGTTGAGTCCAAAGTATTTGCTGGAAGTATTGCAACCGAATTAACTTTAAAAGAAGGCGGGTGGCATAATCGCTAGGCAATGAAAATTCCCGTACACTTGGGCGAAATTCCCACTACCGTCTACAGCATCATTTCTCCAAAATCAGATGAATCTCAGACGTGTAGTTCTTAGGGCAAATATATTACTTGATATTTGTCCTATTCGTGAAGGTAAAAAATGGAAGTCCAATCCTGTTGCTGTTGGAATGAACTCTCTTTAAGTCGATTGATCTGAAATGACTTTACAGAACCTAAATAAATATTGTCACATCAGGGGGGGGGGGAGGAAGAGCTAAAGCTCCCCTTCTACAGTATGAAAACATATACTTTTAATCAAATGCTTAGCGAGAGTGAACCCATTGGTATAGCGCTTTTATGATTTGAAATCTTGCTCCCAAGCCATCTTTTCTCATAACTGACAACATAGGAGAACGGGAGAGGCAAATATGATGAAGAAGAAATACACTCACATGTGCAAATTCAGAATTGGAGACAAAATGATCGGATAGCATCCATATTTTGTCGAAAATTTTGATTTTGTAAGTAGAAATGTAAAAGCTCACCCGAACTTGAGAGCATCCCATTACCAATTGTTGAATTCAAGTGGAGAACTCAGTTGAGAGCATCAGATAATTACGGAGGGAGAGAAACATCTTAAGATATGGGGAACGAACAATGTAAAAAAATACCTACTTGCCTCGACCGGACTCGAACCCTAGACCTCATTATTATGAAGCCACGTCTTTGCTCACTCATCCACGGAGCCACACAAAGTGACAGACGGTCATACGTCAGGAAAACCGTTTGTTACGACCAGTTATTTATTTGTAGGGGGAAGCTAGGGAAATTCTCCGTCTGTAGTTTTTCTTTCCTTGGCACTAACTTAATCACTGTTGTCCCAGCCTAAGAAGAATATTTTCCACCTCTCTAGAAAATTTCCTAACAATTTGCATACATTTTAAGCAACACTAAACATTTATTCATCGCTGTTCTCCATACTTATACCTACACAAAGGAATTATTTCCAATTCTATGAATTCCCGTACCAAGTAAACAGAAGTACTGAGTATGAAATTCTATATCTCGCGAATAGTTTCGCAGAAAATAAGTTAGCTAAATTTTCTATTGGGAACAGGGAGAAGCACACACGCGGGGCTTAGGAAGCAGATTGCGCCCATAAGATTTGTTTTGTTCAGTAAGAGACATAAATTTACATTCAAATGGCAAAATCACACGTTTAATTATGCTATAATTTCACTTTTAAGAACTCCAAATGCGTAGAACGAAGGCATTCTTTTTTGCTTGGAAGAATAAAATTATGGCTGAAGGTACTACACATTCCTTTGCTACCGTATCGCGATTTAATTAAATGTTTTAAAAGTTTTTAAAGCTCAATCCCTAACCAAATTGATAACTGCATGATCTATCTCTTTGCAGTTCACTTAAAACACTATAGAAATATCGTAAAACTTAATAAAAGGAATAAAAGTTCTTTCACAACGTGAAGCTTACGATTATAACTATATACTTATAGCGTAGATGTTTCGTGTACCTTATTCCGTAGCTCATTGGATCCGTATAAAATTCCCATTCCCGCGACCCGTGTTCGAATCTTCGAGTCGCTGTTTTTTATTTTTATTTTATTATTGATCAGGTAGGACTCCAATAGAAAGAAACATATGTTTACAGTTCAAGGTGTGATTCGATATTCTGCAAGTATTTATTTATTCTTTTCTTGTCAAGCGAAAAAATGAAGTAGAATTTTACATGCGTAAATCTTCTAGATTTGACTGTTAATAAGAACTATGAATAAGATTACAGCTCAAAATAAATTGAATTCTCTTCAATTGTAGTCCATAATTAGCTGTTGTCAAGGAAATGGATTTAAGCTGTTTTGTGTGTGATCAGCACATTGACTTCGATCATCCCTATTTCTGGAACGAAATATCACTAATTTTGTTTTTTTTTCTTTTATATATAAAATTCTCATCCTTTAGTCCTTAACAAAACAGAGATTATTGTTCAAACTGTCACTATGGGATTACATTTCATTATATAAAGAAATTAAACTATATATATATATATATATATATATATATATATATATATATATATATATATATATATATATATATATATATAAACTTAAAATATCGAAAATAATATGACAAATATTATGAACAATTTTATAATAGAACTAAGCAATGTTTTATAATACACTAAACTGAATGAAATACAGGATATTTGAAGTTAGCGATAATATTGCCTGTAGATTCTGAAATACAAGTTTCTTGAACAGATAGGGACACTTCACCTTGAAATATACACCTTGAATTTGATTCTCGATAGAATCTGAAATATGTTAAGAACTTTAAACCTTGAATAACGCAACACAAGTTTGAATCCCATGGTTGTAATTGTGTCGTTACAAACTCACTCTTTTTATATAAATCAACCAATCTAAAGCCGGATCTTTATTCAAAAAGTATTTTCTCCTTTACGTATATCTCAGGGAGAACATTTAACGTCAACTTTTTATTAGCAAATGTAGCAACTGATCAAATTGAATAATGCTAAAAATAGCCAACTTCGCTCGCTAGAACTTATCTTTGGTAGAAGTTCATACATCAATTTTTTTTCTTGGTTTTTTTTTTTTTTTGGGTTTCTTAGTTTGAAGCCAATGCTGTTTGAAACCAATGATGTTATGAATATCCATTTTTCTAATTTCCTTAGGAGACTAAAGAGAAACGTTAATTCTCTTATATATGAAAGAAAAATATATATCTCATATATCACACAGATAACGAAATAGAATTTCATATTTTTCTACACCTTGCCGTTTAGTTCTTTAAAATTGTTCAGAATATTTTCCTTATTCCCATAATAAAAAGAAAAATGAGAATTGTTAATTCCCATAGAAGAAGAAAGAAAAATATAATTATAGGTGTATTTATTAAACAAAAAGAATAAAATAAAATATATTAAAATAAAATATGACTAAACTAAGTAACACATTTACTCCGAATAGTCTCTGTAAGTAATTTGTAGAAAATTGTCAGAAATAATGAACATAAACTATCAAGTCTAGTTCTAAAAGTGTAGCAAGTGATAGTTCTAAACTCAAGTAGAATATTCACTCTGCTTCATTTAAATAATAGACATTTTACAAAAATAATGATCTTTTGGCTGTATCGTAAATATTTTAGTAAATAAATAAATAAAATACATATGTATAATTTAATCATCGCAACTGGATAGCTGATTCTGTGGGTGAAGATAATGAATATTACTACAAACTGTTATAAAAGGTGGGGGCCGCAGTGGCCCAGTGGAAGCCGGTGGGTGTAGCTAAGCAGCCTATAGTGTTGTCAACGGCTCGGCTCACGACTCAGTCACCTCAACATACCGAGCCGGTTCGAGATCCATAAAAGTGATTAGATGCTAATACAATACGAAGTATATGTTCTATAAGCCTTTCCCACAATTCTACTGCTTGGGGATGAAATCAGTCAATACTGAGGAAGTTAATTATTCGTCCCTGACTGAAAACTGTTCCTCGAAGACATCTTTAATCAAATCCCATTTTTATGGAACATAGTGAAATTGATCAAAGACAAGCGCTACAATTCGACTCAACTGACATTTGTGTGTATGTGCGGCCGTTTGCCTGTTTCACAACTATCTTTTATTGTTTTGGTTTTATTTTAATGAAAATTGGCTTATGGTTTCAATTAATAATCCTATTGTTTGGGATTTAACTGTATTAACAATAAGGGGTGAAAGCTAAAACACTCACCCTTTGCACATACACATATAAAACAATTTTGTGTTATAGGCAAAAACAACTGAAGATCATTTGATTAGACGAAACATAGGCTATTTTTACTTTAGGCCATCCGCATCATTTGAATTTGTTGCGGGTGAAATTGGCAATGGATAAGCGCGTAAAAGGACCAAGTTCCTCGGAACTTCGAAACTTGGTTATTTAAATATTATAATAAAATATGTTTAAAAATAACTTCCACCATATTGAGTCAATTTGATTCAATATGGCGTATATTTTCTTTGGGTCTTCTCGATCATCCCTATTAAACGAAGTCAATTGGGCTCAAGAGAAAAATGAAATTAACTTTTTCAGTTTTACGTCCAAAGATTATGCCCTGTAGACTAATGGGGACGATTATTGAGGGATGTAAATTATGATGGTAGACTTGATGGAAAGATAATGTGGGAAGAGACGGAAGTACTCCGGCTATCAAGAATTAGAGGTTGAATTACTTTACCCTGCCGTTTAAAAATGATCCAGTATAACTTCTGTAAAAAGTGTTTAATTTTAAAAGAATATAGTGCGAGTGTAATTTGGAGTTTATGAACAAGCCACACTTTTAGGGGTAAAATCAGTCAAGAATGACCAATCGCCCCCTCCCAATCATGTTCCTTTACAAAATTCCAAATATTGTTTTGTAGGTTCCCAATTAACTCCGCTGTTTGGAATTATAATTGGCCAATAATAAAGGAGTAAATTTCATTCTTCTTGTCATGTAACACGAAATATTTCGTGTAAATTAGTTTTGTGAAACATAATGTGTTTTGTTTGAAATTATAGGCATAAAGTTATTGTTTTGAGTTGAAGTTGGAGGAAAAAAAAGTGAATTAATTTCATTTTGTGAAACTGTTAACAACATTTTTTCTCCAAAGTTTCCATTTTTCATGAAATAGTAGGTATGTTTTCTTTTAGGCTGTAGTTAGGTCGATTGGTTTATGTTGTTATCCATGAGAGTTGGGGTAATTAAGCCAATTTCAAGATTACATTTTACGATAACTTCTGTGCTTTTGTTAAATCTGATTTCATGAAGCAACTTTTTTTTTTAAACTGTAAGAACTACTATTGTTGGTAGGGACTGAAACTGATGAAGAGAAAGATAATGTAAATGTAATCATGTAAGAAAATCTTGTAAATCATGTAAGAAAATCATGATTTTTTAACAAAATATCATTTTTGTTAATTTTTTAAAATTTAAATCGATTTTTTTTATATCAAAACTTTCTCCTCGTATAATACAAGTCGCGAACTGCAGAAAAGACATTAGAAATTAGTATTAAATGTTAATTATGTCATTTAGGTGGAAGTATTGGGATTTAATTTTGAATTAATCCCCAATCGTTTACCTATTTCAATCGCAAACAATGTGTCTCAAGCATTAAGGAAAAAACTTACAGCAACGTTTATCAATATGACACTTTTCTTTTCGCGAAAGTTATTGATGTTTGGCAGGGCCATATTTAAAAAAAAAAATCGAAACTAGCTAGCCGCACGAAATACATATAAGGTCCATAAATTTCGCCTAAAATTAACTAACTCTATGGCGTATGGAACCCATAGGATCAATTCCACGTTCACAAAAGCTTTCCCTGACCTCTATCCTTAGCCAACTGGATCCATTTTTTACTTTGTATTCCTATATCTGCGAAATCCATCTAAAAGTTGTCTTCCCATCTGCGCCTAGGTCTTCCTAATGGTCGTTTTCAGATTGGTCTTCCAGTTAAGACTTTGAAAGCGTTCCTACTTTTTTCCATCCTGGCTACATGACCTGCCCACCTGAGTCTCCTAGACTTGATGACCCTAACAATGTTTGGTAAACCGTACAAATTATGTAGTTCCTCGTTACGAAGTTTCCGCCATTCCCCATTCCCGTTCTTTTAGGTCCGAATATTCGTCTGAGGATCTTGTTCTCAAATACTTTCAGTCTATGCTCTTCCCTAATAGCAAGCGACCATGTTTCGCAACCATACAGAGCTACAGGCATGATTATCGTTTTATATATTTTAAGCTTCAAATTTCTCGACAGAATTTACAACAAGAGATTTTGAACTAAATAATAACACGAATTCCCTGCTTTTAGTCGACATTTAATTTCTTCGTGAATATCGTTTTCGTCTGTTAATATTGATCTTAGATATTTGAAAGTATTCACTTTATCAAAAGAATTATTATTTTTTTAACGCATCCAAAATTTGCCGTATTACGATCCCGAATAACTTCTATGTATTTAGTACATAAATTTCGCCTGAAGTTATAAAATCTATTATTTTTTATTTTTTTTTTCGCAGAGGGGATCGAGCTTTCCTAAATACGACCCTATTACCTGAGAACAAACAAATAGACGTAGGCACAAAAGAACTTTCGTCTTAAATTTTCATGATGATTTCTCCGTTGTAATAGTTTTAACGATTTAAAAACCTTATGTCACAAAGAGAAGAAAGCAGGATTTACCCGTTACCCGTTCAAAACGGGATTTTCTCTATTCATCCTCTGCATGATACTCGTTTTCATATTGTGCTTACATAATTTGAGTCTCATTGTATTTTCTTATTATCTTCCATAATCGAAATAACAGAACAGAAACGGGATTTTACTTATTTTCACTTTAATTTATTTCGGATTTTGATTTAAACCAACGACTTTTATTTAAAAAAAATCATGTGATTTAAATCTTGATTAAATTCGTGATTTAAATCAGACTGGTTTAAATCAATCCACCCTGCTGTTCACCCATTGAAATTTCCTTCAATAGTAAGCAACTACTTATTTAATGAGTCATCACTAAACGCTAGAGGCAAAGAAAGGCAAAGCAATATCGCCTGAAGGTCGTTTTAAATGCGTGCCTTGTCTTTGGTTTACCTGTGAAGTGAAGCATTTTGCTTCTTCTACTAAGTTCTGACACATTATGTCAATGAAATATTGGTCTGTTTGTGAAAACAAAGAGAGGAAAGAAAAAATATGAGCTATCCGCGTCAGGCTATTAGATCTTTAAGCATGTTGGAAAAATAAACCATGTCCTGTATTTAACCAAAATATGGTTAATAAACTAGCGTTATTATCATTAAAGGCCGTATGTGTCCTGGAACCTTGTATTATACCTGGAAAAGTTCGTGTCAGATCCAGAGGAAATGTAACATTTTATGATTATGCAACGATAAATGAAAAAATGGAAGTACGCTCTGTCTTAGTGTTCGGTGCGGAAGACCTGGGTTCGATTACCAGTGTGAGTTTATCTGGTTTGGGATAACACGTTAGGCTGTAGGCCCATGTCTCATATAGTCTCGGTGCTGCAAGTCAAGTTAAAATTCTAACCATTCAACCCATCAGTCTTAGAGCTCATAGTATTATGAGAAAGTGATTGGTGTGATCCGTGATGCGTTGCAATTAAACGAGCCACAATGAGAATCACAATGCTGGATATAAAAGTTGATTTCTCGCTGAAGCATCGTGACTTATAATTAAATTTCAGATTTTTAGCTTCTAAAAATTGGGCCTATGGGTCCCTAATAAAAGCTTGGCTAAGTAGTTAATAGGGATGGGCACGAGTCGAGTCGAGACAGAATTTTCCTGAGAAAATTCGAGTCGAGACACAGCTCTTCCAATAGAAAAATATACGTTTTACAAGTCGAGACATCACTTTTACAGCACATTTTCGAGACGAGACAGCTTCAAATCTTGTCTCGTGCGCATCTCTAGTAGTTAAATATATTCTAAAACTCATGAAATAGAATCAACAATTAATTTAAAATTATTGACTGAGTATAACTGTAAACCCAGAGTTTAAAAAGAAATATGTAAAAATGATTAGACACATAGCTACATTCGTCTGGATATTCAAAGCACGTTTTCACTGTTCACATCAGTTTAAAAATTATCAACCAACTAATTACAATTTCCATTCTCCACACGAGAAGAATAAGAGTACGAAAATGTTATTTGGGAAAAATTTAAGCCCCTTTCCTCTCCCAGAAAAACAGCGAATGATAAAAGCTATCCCAGTCAATCCACGTGTTAACTACGTATGTTCAAAATTTATTGTAAACAGTTAAATTACTTCCTTGCTTTGACCATTTAATTAGGATCCTGTACCAATAACCCCCGTTCCCTACCCGTACATTCTACAAGACAAATTTTACTGGCTCGCTTGATTGAATTTTGACAATCCCTTAAAATCAAATAACTTATCTTTTCTGTCATTCTCAAGTGCTTATACTGTTACAGGCCTTGCAGTTACCTTTCAGTGCAATGTTTTGACACACACAGACGCACTCACCAAACAAGAAAGGCAAATATAAATTTAGAAGAAAATTAGTTTCACGTTCCACGATAAAGTCCTTTAGGCTAAGGGAGACGGATCATCAATGAAACTAATGTTTCTTGAAGTAAAGTTTTAATGATCTCCTAACGAAAATCGAATCCCAGACTACACGAACCACAGGCGCACGCGCTACCCACTAGATCAACAGGAACGGTTAGAGCTTCTTTAACTGTGTCGTAGACACTTTCATTTCCATCGTCTCCAGGTTTGTTAGATCATACCGGATCCAGGTAATGAAATTCTTATCTAGTTTCATTACTGTTTCCCAATAACAAATTAATTTCATTTTTCTCTTGACCCCAATTGACTTCGTATAGTAGGGATGATCGAGAAGACCCAAAGAAAATATACGCCATATTGAATCAAATTGACTCAATATGGTGGAAGGTTATTTTTAAACATATTTTATTATAATATTTAAATAACCAAGTTTCGAAGTTCAGAGGAACTTGGTCCTTTTACGCGCTTATCCATTGCCAATTTCACCCGCAAAAAATTCGAATGATGCGGATGGGCTAAAGTAAAAATAGCCTATGTTTTGTCTAGTCAAATGATCTTCAGTTGTTTTGCCTATAACACAAAATTGTTTTATATGTGTATGTGCAAAGGGTGAGTGTTTTAGCTTTCACCCCTTATTGTTGATAGAGTAAAATCCCAAACAATAGGATTATTAATTGAAACCATAAGCCAATTTTCATTAAAATGAAACCAAAACAATAAAAGATAGTTGTGAAACAGGCAAACGGCCGCACATACACACAAATGTCAGTTGAGTCGAATTGTAGCGCTTGTCTTTGATCAATTTCACTATGTTCCATAAAAATGGGATTTGATTAAAGATGTCTTCGAGGAACAGTTTTCAGTCAGGGACGAATAATTAACTTCCTCAGTATTGACTGATTTCATCCCCAAGCAGTAGAATTGTGGGAAAGGCTTATAGAACATATACTTCGTATTGTATTAGCATCTAATCACTTTTATGGATCTCGAACCGGCTCGATATGTTGAGGTGACTGAGTCGTGAGCCGAGCCGTTGACAACACTACAGGCTGCTTAGCTACACCCACCGGCTTCCACTGGGTCACTGCGGCTCCCACCTTTGTAACAGTTTGTAGTAATATTCATTATCTTCACCCACAGAATCAGCTATCCAGTTGCGATGATTAAATTATACATATGTATTTTATTTATTTATTTACTAAAATATTTACGATACAGCCAAAAGATCATTATTTTTGTAAAATGTCTATTATTTAAATGAAGCAGAGTGAATATTCTACTTGAGTTTAGAACTATCACTTGCTACACTTTTAGAACTAGACTTGATAGTTTATGTTCATTATTTCTGACAATTTTCTACAAATTACTTACAGAGACTATTCGGAGTAAATGTGTTACTTAGTTTAGTCATATTTTATTTTAATATATTTTATTTTATTCTTTTTGTTTAATAAATACACCTATAATTATATTTTTCTTTCTTCTTCTATGGGAATTAACAATTCTCATTTTTTCTTTTTATTATGGGAATAAGGAAAATATTCTGAACAATTTTAAAGAACTAAACGGCAAGGTGTAGATAAATATGCTATTCTATTTCGTTATCTGTGTGATATATGAGATATATATTTTTCTTTCATATATAGGAGAATTAACGTTTCTCTTTAGTCTCCTAAGGAAATTAGAAAAATGGATATTCATAACAGCATTGGTTTCAAACACTTTATGTCAAGGAGCAGATAGACTATTATATTTTGTTCTCCCCATGAAATAAGCATACCTTTTTTCTTTCTTTCTTTCTTTCTTTCTTCATAGTGGCCCTTAAGACATACCTAGTCGATAGCCAGAAGTTTGCCTGAAGGCATAACGTCGCGTAGCAAACAACTCGGTTCGACACGTGCCAATATACCTACCTTCTGAATAGAGTTGGAAGTCATTTTTTTTTTATTTTCATGATTCCATGGAAAGTTATGTATATATCTTTGCTTCTTTACTACTACTACCACTACTACTTATCTCCCCAAAAGTATGCAAATCTCCTTTTTGAGTACTTTTTCATCATATTTTATTGAAAAAAGTGTTATGAAGGATTTTAAAAAATAGAAAAATTTCTTTCGGCCGGTTTTGAACTCACGCCAAAAGCAATTCTTGTTACCAGCCTACAACGCTAGCGCACACGACCACGAGGACCGATAGCAACAAGCGTATGATTTCTGTTATATACATAGGTATAGCCTATGTAGCAAGATACGGATAACGCCAACCAATCAGAATCGTGTATTAGGTTACTACTATCGGTAGTACTCTCCCGAGCATAATCTCAACAACTTAGTCCAAGCTAGAGGTTAACTATGTCAATAAAATTCATTTCAAACGGTTCAACCATATTTCGCTATGATAGACAACGTATTTTTAATTTATATACTATGTAGATATACGTTAATAGTATTGTTACTGTCTTTTTTATTAAATTTATTGATATAAAAATGATGTATTAACTTTAATATTTAACAGTATCATACAAATTCATCATGCGTATGACGACGTGTCGTCTCCAGGTCTGTTCCGGCCATGCCGGGACACGAGTGTGATTGCTTCCAGGTCACGAAATCCGTAACCAATTATCACTGCTTCCAAATACCAGTATAATAATAGGGTATGTTCTAGGGTAGGAACTGACTGTGGTTAGATTTTTTTTCCTAAAAACGAAGCTCGATTCTCAGTAGAAGCCTATGGTTTCGGATCCCACGTTAAGCTGTAAGTCCATGTCTCATATAGCCTCGCTGCTGAATGGGACGCTAAAGTAAAACCAACTACTACAACTAATAACAGACATTCTACAAAGACCTCTGCAGACCACTTTCTTGATAAGAAATATTTTTTTTTCATATCAAAAAATGAAAATGAAATGAAATTTTTGAGTTTTACGTCCCACGATTATGCCGGTTAGGCTAAAGGAGACGGTGATGATGAGAGATGAATGAAATGGGGGAATCAAGAAAGTGGGAGAACCTCGAGAAAACCAAAGCACATGGTGTTTGTCCACCACAAAGTTCAATTGGCGAGAGCAGGGTCTGAACATGGGACCCCAAACACCAGAGGTGAACGCTCTACTACTGGGCCACCGCGGCCCCCATTTTTTTCATATCAAACAGAGCAAACATAGATGTATAATTACAAGGATTCTGTTAAAATCTTGCGAAGTATTCAGAAACCTAAGAAACCAAAAAAAAAAAAACCAAGAAACAAAAAAAAAAAGAGATTTGATGTATGAACTTCTACCAAAGATAAGTTCTAGCAAGCGAAGTAGGCTATTTTTAGCATTATTCAATTTGATCAGTTGCTACATTTGCTAATAAAAAGTTGATGTTAAATGATCTCCCTGAAATTTACGCAAAGGGGAAAATACTTTTTGAATAAAGATCCGGCTTTAGATTGGTTGATTTATATGAAAAGAGTGAGTTTGTAACGACACAATTACAACCATAGGATTCAAACTTGTGTTGCGTTATTCAAGGTTTAAAGTTCTTAACATATTTCAGATTCTATCGAGAATCAAATTCAAGGTGTATATTTCAAGGTGAAGTGTCCCTATCTGTTCAAGAAACTTGTATTTCAGAATCTACTGGCAATATTATCGCTAACTTCAAATATCCTGTATTTCATTCAGTTTAGTGTATTATAAAATATTGCTTAGTTCTATTATAAGATTGTTCATAATATTTGTCACATTATTTTCGATATTTTTAAGTATATATATATATAGTTAGCTTAATTTCTTTATATAATGAAATGTAACCCCATAGTGACAGTTTGAACAATAATCTCTGTTTTGTTAAGGACTAAAGGATGAGAATTTTATATATAAAAGGAAAAAACAAAATTAGTGATATTTAGTTCCAGAAATAGGGATGATCGAAGTCAATGTGCTGATCACACACAAAACAGCTTAAATCCATTTCCTCGATCATAGCTAATTATGGACTACAATTGAAGAGAATTCAATTTTTTTTGAGAGGCCGCGGTGGCTCAGTGGTAGTGCGTTCACCTCTGGTGCTTGGAGTTCCGGGTTCGATCCCAGCTCCCGCCAAGTGAACATTGTGGTGGACAAACACCGTGTGCGTGGGTTTTTACGGGGTTCCCCCGTTTCCTCCCACTTTCTTCATTCCACCATTTCATTCATTTCTCATAATCACCGTCTCCTTTATCCTAACCGGCATAGTCGTGGGACGTAAAACTCAAAGATTTCATTTCATTTTTTTCAATTTATTTTGAGCTGTAATCTTATTCATAGTTCTTATTAACAGTCAAATCTAGAAGTTTTACGAATGTAAAATTCTACTTCATTTTTTCGCTTGACAAGAAAAGAATAAATAAATACTTGCAGAATATCGAATCACACCTTGAACTGTAAACATATGTTTCTTTCTTTTGGAGTCCTACCTGATCAATAATAAAATAAAAATAAAAAACAGCGACGCGAAGATTCGTACACGGGTCGCGGGAATGGGAATTTTATACGGATCCAATGAGCTACGGAATAAGGTACACGAAATATCTACGCTATAAGTATATAGTTATAATCGTAAGCTTCACGTTGTGAAAGAACTTTTATTCCTTTTATTAAGTTTTACGATATTTCGATAGTGTTTTAAGTGAACTGCAAAGAGATAGATCATGCAGTTATCAATTTGGTTAGGGATTGAGCTTTAAAAACTTTTAAAACATTTAATTAAATCGCGATACGGTAGCAAGGAATGTCTAGTACCATAATTTTATTCTTCCAAGCAAAAAAGAATGCTTTCGTTCTACGCATTTGGAGTTCTTAAAAGTGAAATTATAGCATAATTAAACGTGTGATTTTGCCATTTGAATGTAAATTTATGTCTCTTACTGACCAAAACAAATCTTATGGGCGCAATCTGCTTCCTAAGCCCCGCGTGTGTGCTTCTCCCTGTTCCAAATAGAAAATTTAGTTTAGGTATTTTCTGCAAAACTATTCGCGAGATATAGAATTTCATACTCAGTACTTCTGTTTACTTGGTACGGGAATTCATAGAATTGGAAATAATTCCTTTGTGTAGGTATAAGTATGGAGAACAGCGATGAATAAAATGTATTGTGTCGCTTAAAATGTATGCAAATTGTTAGGATATTTTCTAGAGAGGTGGAAAATATTCTTCTCAGGCTGGGACAACAGTAATTAAGTTAGTGCCAAGGAAAGAAAAACTAGAGACGGGGAACTTCCCTAGCTTCCCCTTACAAATAAATCACTGGTCGTAACGAACGGTTTTCCTGACGTATGACCGTCTGTCACTTTGTGTGGCTCCGTGGATGAGTGAGCAAAGACGTTGCTTCGTAATCCTGTGGTTTAGGGTTCGAGTCCGCTCGAGGCAAGTTGGTATTTTTTTCCATTGTTCGTTCCCCATATCTTAAGATGTTTCTTTCCCTCCGTAATCACCTGATGCTCTCAAATGAGTTCCCCACTTGAATTCAACAATTGGTAATGGGATGCTCTCAAGTTCGGGTGAGTTTTTACATGTTTACTTTCAAAATCAAAATTTTCGACAAAATATGGATGCTATCCGATCATTTTGTCTCCAATTCTGAATTTGCACATGTGAGTGTATTTCTCCTTCATCATATTTGCATCTCCCGTTCTCCTATGTTGTCAGTTATGAGAAAAGATGGCTTGGGAGCAAGATTTCAAATCATAAAAGCGCTATACCAATGGGTTCACTCTCGCTAAGCATTTGATTAAAAGAATATTTATTTAGGTTCTGTAAAGTCATTTCAGATCAAACGACTTAAAGAGAGTTCATTCCAACAGCAACAGGATTGGGCTTTTATTTGTTGTTGCACTTTATCTTTACGAATAGGACGAATATCAAATAGTATCTTTGGCATAAGAACTACACGTATAAGATTCATTTCATTTTGGAGAAATGATGCTGTAGACGATAATGGGAATTTCACCCAAGTATACGGGAATTTTCATTGCCTGGCGATTATGCCACCCGCCTTCTTTTATAGTTAATTCGGTTGCAATACTTCCAGCAAATACTTTGGATTCAACTGGTGGAGCACTCTTGCCGTAAATCTCATATGGCTGTACCATTTATAAGTGTCTCCCACTGTACAAACTAAAAAGTAAAAACTAGCAAAACGACTTGATGTTTTTGTTTTAAGAATATTAGTTAATTTTGATCACAATGGAAATGGAAAATATATTGGTCGTTGGTACAGTTTATTATAACTCAAATATTGAAATTCATAGCAGAGTTTAATTTTCAATTTAAAGGCATGACTTTTTGGACACCTTGTATTTTTCCTTAAAATGTTTGCTTCTTTATAAGTTTGTGTATTTTTCATGGAAAAGATCATTTGAATTTTCAGGTGGGTCATGTTGTTTCTGTGGAGGTGGATTATACTAAAAGAGTTTTTTTTTAAATTGTAATATTGTACTATCAAAATAGGCAAAAGGTTTAGTCAATACATTTTTATTTGTAATAGTTATCATGTAACGAACTTTGTAACGGCTATTTGCATTACTTTTGTTAAGTAAACATTGACAAAGAATAAAAATGCACAACTCTTATTATTCAGTATACTCTTCGGTTTATAATGACTGTAAATTTCATAGGGAATCTCACAGACGGGCCTCTGTTGTTATGTCAAAAATTCTGGCGTGTGTTGTTACGTGATATGTATATATAGGGTGGTCATGCATCAACGACGGAAAATATGGGAGGCGAATCTACAGGTTAAAACAAACAAAAATATCAAATGAACATTGGGTGAATGCGTCTTCGTTTGGACGCTAGAGGCATCTAAAATGTCACCGTCCGAGGAAGCAATTTGCAATATTGCAAGAACGGAAAGGAATACCTGGTTAAATACCTGGCTGGTCAAAAGATATCAGAGGAAACCCCATCCAAAGAATCCAATTATGCGTAAGTGATGGCGAAACAGTGGCGTAGCCAGAGGGGGCACAAAGGAAGTAAACGAAACGCGGAGAAAAGTGAACAATTTACACTGAAAAATTGTAGGAGGGGATTACGTGAAACATGCAGCAACAAATGTTAATGAACAACAATGGCTCCACTGGAGGAACAGTATGGGACACAAAATGTAGGAGTACAGTATCTCTGTAACGAGAGATATATGAATGTCGGGTAAGAAGACATCAAAAAAAACCCCATCCGAAGAATCCAATTACACTGAACAACAATATTTAACTTTTTTCATGCGTCGGAAAGGAAAATGAAATGAAATTTTTGAGTTTTACGTCCCACGGTTATGTCGGTTAAGCTAAAGGAGACGGTGATGATGAGTAATGAATGGAATGGTGGAATGAAGAAAGTGGGAGGAAACGGGAGAACCCCGAGAAAACCCACGCACACGGTGTTTGTCCACCACAAAGTTCACTTGGCGGGAGCAGGGTTTGAACCCGAGACCCCTAGCACCAGAGGTGAACGGCGTCGGAAAGGAAAAGTATATTTTGTTATGCAAATGAGAATGCTGAATACGAAAATAAAAATAAAAATGATGAATTGGTTCGAGATCAAGTGTAATCGATATAAATGTGTGTTATGTAGTGTTGACACTTAGATTCTTGAATTTTCTATTTGGTCTTTCACTTAAGTAGCTATTGCTTCAATTTCTGTTCATCCGATTATTTTGGTTCATATGTCATTCACTTCAGAATAAACCAAGCTTGCAAATGGTACTATGCGCATGTGTACATCATATATAAGAAGAGGGAAATTTAAGGTAAAATTCGGAATTTCCCGTCCTAAAATCCCTTTTTCCAAATGTAGCACCTCCTGGTACGGCCCTGACTAAAGGCACCAAAATATAATATACCTTAGAAACTACTGTAGTTTATAAGTAATACATATGCCAAGTTTCATTGTAATAATTACAATAGTTGTGACGGAGAAAATGTTTTTCAATTCTACTAGACAATACCAAATTTGCTATAGGAAAAAGTGAGATAACTATAAAATCAAATGAATCCGAACAGTTATTTGAGTATCATGATGTATACGCCATTCTCTTCAGAATAAAACAGGCTTTGAAATGGTATCATGATAATATATATGTGCGTGAGTGTGTGTGTGTTGTAGGAGAAAAGGGGAAATTGGGGTAAAATTGATAATTTTCCGTCCAACAACAATCGGCAAGAGCAGAGTTCCTCCAGAAGCTTTGATATCGTTTCTCCATCATAGATATAACTTGGTAGAAATGTTTCCCATGTTCATCAATGACTGCGCTGCAATTTTCTGGGAAGAAATCTATGTGGGAGTGCAACATATGTATTTTAGTGATACATTACACTCTATTGCTTGGTAGAATGTATTAGTTGCACCTCTACTTCCTTATAGTTTTGAGACCGGTCGTTTCCCAAAACATTCGTCACCACTTTCTCATGCAATCTCATGCAATCCTCTCCTCATTGCACTAACACTGCATCAAATTCAGGATCATTGAGGAGTTAGCGAATATGACTGCCTATAAGGGTTCTTACCTGATTTGAGATTCAGCAATTTGTGGAAGTTTACGCAGAATATATTTCAAGAATGTTTTGATGCGTCTATGAATAGCCGACATTCATTGAGATTATAGTCTATGTTAAGTTTACTCATAAGACCAGTTAGGCCTACATTGTTACAACGTAATATGTCACTTTCCACTGAATATACTGTTTAGGGATTCTGACGTGTTCAAAACTGCGGCACTTTTTGACAACCCCAGGTAATTTAATTCAGGTTGAGTATCATATGGTGAATAGATAATGATATTTTGATATTGAGAAGTTAGGATCGATGGAGAACGGTGAATCTGCAGCAGAATTTGACAATGTGGGTCAAAATTGTTCGCATTTTGCTTTTCATCAGGTGAAAGACTGGAGTAAGGTACGGGAAGTTGTGGAACATTTAGATTTTCAGAGTGTGGCACAGTGACGACCTTTTCATACAATATTTGAATAAGTAGCAGTCCACTTTTTTTAATTTTTTGAATAGACCTTTAATTGGAAGAACCATACAAACATAGCAGTTTGAATTATGATCATTCGGTTCTCACCATATCATTGGAACGGCAAAAGCACGTAAGGCATTTTCCCGTGCAGCCATTCCCGCAAATTTGTAAAACAAGTATTACAACATATATGTGATGCTCACTTCTTGTCCACATCTCCCACTTTATAGCCAAAGTACAAGTGATAGGCTTTCTTTATGATAGGAGCGAAATTCCACTTTTCGCTTCACTTCGTTAAAAACAATTTGCTCTGCACTGCAAACACACTTACGCGACATGTTTCTGCTTAGTACAGTCACACAACGATTAATAATAATAATAATAATAATAATAATAATAATAATAATAATAATAATAATAATAATAATAATAATAATAATAATAACAGCACACACACACACACAATATCTCAGCACCACTACGTCCGAGATGGCAAATTGTAAGTACAAAAGAACGTTACGCAACATGTTTTCTCTGGCAAACTACAATGCAAACTAAACATGAAGTGGTTGATATTTCTTTGTTAGCGATGAAGTGCAAGCAATATGGATAGCCAGAGCCTACGCAGAAATTTATTGCGGGAGGGACCCTAAGCTTTTCGGGGTCTAAATACAATTTGAAGCTAAATTATATTATTTTTTTCTTAAATTGCAGCTGAAATTAGAATAAATTTAGAAACAAGTTGGGGTGTGAAGACCCGCAGGACCCACCACTGCGTATGTCCCTGAGGATAGCAATGAAACTAACCGTCAAACAATGGAAGTTTATTGTAATATGTAGACTGCTCCTGTAGCCACGAACCCTTAATTTCCCCAGCAGAGCACATCTGGTGATAACGTATTTCTTTGAAACCCGAACCAATCTTCAAAAACTAATTTCATATTCGTTATCAGCACCCTAAAATTAGTAAGAATTGGTTAGTTTTATCTTCGAAGCATTTTCATTGTTGACCAATGTTATCTATAAGTGATGGCGAAGCAGTAGTGGCGTAAGGGGGCACAAAGAAGGTGAATAGAACGCGGAGAAATTTTCTAGCACAGATCTTGTTCTGGGATGAGGCATTCATACGGGATTGCATCACAAATGTCCACAATGGCCATCGATGGGCACCCAAAAACCCGCATGGAATTGTAGAGACGAAGCAACATCAGTGTTTTAAATTGCATGTGTAGGCTGGCATTATTGATGACATCTTTGTGGGGCAACACTTCTTACCACAGCGATTGAACATAAGCAATATCGCATCTCCAGTTTGCCACCCAAGGCCTACCCATTCTGCTTGAAGACTTGCCACTGAGAACAAGACATTGTATGTGGTTTATGCATAATGGCATCCCTTTTCATTCATGTCACATTATTCTTGCATATCTGAACGAAACATTTCCACGCAGCAGACGAGCATGGACTCGCCGGTAGCAGACGAGCATGGCTCCCACGTTCACCCGACCTGAATACACAAGATTTTTTCCTGTAGGGTTACGTCAAAAGTGTCGTGTATACACGGTCCGTGCATGGAATTGAAGATATTCGCTAGCGTGTATGAGCTGCATTTGACACACTACGGTAAACACCCGCGTTATTGCCAACAGTCAGAGAATCCTTACACCATCGTGTAACTGTCTGTCTCGGAGAACAAGGTGAACATATTGAACACCTTCTGTAGGACGGCTTTATGTTGAAAACGGTAAATATAATACCTCTTATTTTTACAGTACACTAAGTCTCATCTTCCATACGATTTTGTACGATGTGAACTAAGAGTGTTTAATAGTTTCTTTGGAGCTTTGATGCACCGCCACTGCTTCGCCATCACTTATAGATAATTGGTTTCTTCGGATGGTGTTTTCTTACCCGACATTCCTATTTCTCTCGTTACATAGATACAGTATTCCTACATTTCGCGTCCCATAGTGATCCTACAGTGGAGCCATTGTTGAATTTGTTCATTAACATTTATTGCTGCATGTTAAAAGTAACATCCCCTCCCACAATTTGTCAGTATAAATTGTTCACTTTTCTCTGCGTTTCATTCACTTTCATTGCGCCCCCTCCAGCGCCACCACGGTTTCGGCACTACTTACACATAATTGGATTTTTCGCAAGGGGGCTTCCTTTGATATCTTTTGACCCGCCATTCGTACTCCTCTCCGTTCTTGCGATATTGCAAATTGCTTCCCCGGAAGGTGACATTTTAGATGCCTCTAGCGTACAAAGCCTCATTCACCCAAAGTTCATATGACATGTTTTGTTTTTACCTGTAAGTTCACCTCCCAAATTTTCCGGCATTGATGCATGACAATCCTATATATATATATATATTGGTGTGTAACAAAAGTCGTGAAATACATTTTTTGCAACACTGCGACAGGTCTAAACAAGTTCTGGTGGTTTGGATTAGGTGGGCTTCACTTTTAGGTTTGAAGCTTTGAATGTATGCACTACTATTTTGAGAATACGTAATGGAGGATATTTTCGAACAATGTGTGATGAATTTTTGCTTAAAGATCGACAAGAATCGTGCAGAAATTAATGAACTCCTTAAACTAGCATATAGCAGCATGCGCTTCCGTATATGCAAATTGTAGGAAGGCTCGTGGCGGGATACTCATTAGGGCGTTGGACAAGTCTACCAAAAGGACGCCCATTTAAACGTGAATACGTATATATATATATATATATATATATATATATATATATATATATATATATATATAGAGAGAGAGAGAGAGAGAGAGAGAGAGAGAGAGAGAGAGAGTGAGATGTTGTAACTTAATTAATGTAGTAAACGTCTTGAGGTGATTCCTGTCCCCGTCATAAAACGAAAAGTATAGTGTTTATATGCCTAGGAGCTATGACCAACCCAAAGTTTTCGGAAAAATGCAAAAATAGCCATATTCGTCAAAAAACTGTCGGATTAAAATCGGGCAAAAGGGAATGTCAACTACTTTGAGTCTTAGATTTAATTAATGTACAACCGGATGTAGTGCAGTGGCGGTGCAAGGATGACTCTAAAAGTAATTGGAGTATTCCTTCGAGTAGTTTATTAAAGGTAGAATGAGGAAAATCAACAAGATTTCAACAATCAAAAATAAAAGTACATTATTCAAGTTAGAAGAACACTTATGAGGGAACCTATCCAAGTGTAACTCTGACTTCTAGCAGACACTATGGCCGTTGGATACTTTGTCTGAAAAGAACATAACACGGAAAGGGATACAACCTCGATCTCAACCGTTGCGGATATATAAGCGTGAAAAGTTAGAATTTGAGCTCCTTACTATACATTACAATGTCAGATTCCCCGTCAGACTTTTCGGAAGCGGTCGGGTAAGGAAACACACCGAATACATATCAAAGTAGTGCGGGGAGCCCAGTACCTTTTGAATGAAAAATTTGTGTCCCCGGGTCACTCGCAGGTCCCAGACGGGGTCCAACTCAAAATTTGCAAATTGAACCGGGGGTCAAGTAGCATATTGTATAAAAGCTATTGTTAAATAAAAGAAGAGAGAACAAATCTTAACTTTCTACGATAACCCTGTGCAAACGGGCAACTGGTCATAATGTCAATACAACCTACATCAGAAACTCTATGGTCACGCTTCTAAATCCGTTAAGTTGCGACAATAACAAAACAGAAAACACGTTTAAAAGTGAAAGGTATTGAATAAAGCAAATTGCTGCAGTCTCTCTCACAAAGTCGCGCAATGGAACTTATCCAAGTATAAGTGTGACTGCGAATGACCAACGGACCATAGAATGACCATGGACATTGGATTACGTGTCCATGAAAGGATACCTTGTCAATCGCAACCACCTTTCAAGGGATATCAGTTGATTTGAACGCGCACACACGCGTACCGTAGACAAGCGCTTTGACAAGTAAATCACGCCGATTGCAACGTTCTTCTATAAACTTTTCCCTTTTCGTACGTTCACCATTTTTACTCATCTTCTACTCCACTTTACTTCTGTTTTATTACAGTTATCAAACTGGTTTCCAATTGTATATTTTCACGAAATATTATTCTTAACCATTTCCTATATCCCTAGAAAAGCACCCTCCGATATACTTTGTTTTTGCGTCACTATTCACGTTTTCTCCACCTCTTTATTCTTCAATGTGCCTCAAAGATTCAAGATCAATCCTTTCCGTCTTTACCATTATGTTTCTCGTTCAGCAAATCCCCCGACAGAAATTTCCTGGTGCACTCTGCGAATTTGTGGTCCCGATTCGCGAGGCACATACCATTGCCTTTTGAACTTCTCACCCTCCACGACGGTTGCAATTGACAATGTATCGTTTCTCTTCGAGGACACGCAATTCAATGGTCATGGTCATTCTATGGTCCATTGATCATTCGACGTCACACTTATACTTGGATAAGGTCCGTTATGCGACTCTGAGAGACTCTGCAGCAATTTGCTTTACTTCAATACCTTGCACTTTTAAACGTGTTTTCTGTTTTGTTATTGTCGCAACTTAATGGATTTAAAAGAGTGGCCATAGATTTTCTGATGTGGTTGTATGGACATTTTGACCAGTTGTCCGTTTGCACAGGGTTATAGTAGAGAGTTGAGATTTGTTCTCTCTTGTTTTATTTAACAATACCTTTCATACAATATGCTACTCGTCCCTCGGTTCCATTTGCAAATTTTGTGTTGGATCCCGCCTAGGACCTGCGAGTGCCTCGAGGACACAATTATTTTCATTCAAAAGATACTGGGCTCCCCACACTAATTTGATATGTATTCGTTGAGTTTCCTTACCCAACCGTTTCCGAAAAATCTGTCCCGTATTATGACTTTGTAGTGTATAGTAAGGAGCTCAATTTCCAATTTTTCACGCTTATATCTCCGCAACGGTTGAGATCGGGGATGTATCCCTTTTCGTGTTATGTTCTTTTTGGACAAGGTATCCAACGGCCATAGTCAAGACTTGAAGTCAGAGTTACACTTGGATAGGTTCCCTCGTTAGAATTCGAAAGAAAGAGAGATACACATGTGTGATTGATCTATTTTGTCTCGGCATAGAATCAACTCTCGGAAGAAGAATGTAAATGAAAAGAAGTCTTTAACGTATCACAGTTTTATCTTGTAGACTAATGGTAACGGATGATAAATCAACGGCTTCCTGTCCAAGTTACAAGTGTGTGAAAATAGAAAAAATGGCTTTGATCCTTATTAGGTTTATAACTACTGTGCATACGATAGTAGGGCGGCAAAGATCACGTATAATGAACGGGAGTACAAAGGATTCTTTACATGACAACAGTGATTTTCATAAATTATGTGAGTACAATTTGGCGAAAGTAAGCTGCATTAAAAGATTTCCGTAATACGTAATTCCGTGGAAGATAATAATTCCTTGCACAGAATCATTGAAACTCGGCAAAACATAAGTTGTTGTGCGTATTGCTCAATGATACAATGCAACACAGTTTCAAACTACCGATTCCTGATTCGTACAAATTAAGATAGCTATGAAATACTCAGAGGTACCTTGTACAATGTTTGTGCCATGTGGTATGTGTACACGAGACAGCTGTGAAGAATAACAGTTCACAGCCTGATATTGTCGACCATTCACCGCATTTCAAAGATGACATCGGCGCAGCAAATTTTTCCGCGTGCGATCAAGCATACATGGAATTCCGGAGATTACTGCCACAGCTATATTAACTTGAGCAACAAGTTATTAGGCTGTCGTGGCTGGTGTTGCATAAAAAAGGAGTTTCAAACCCCCTCCCCCCACAAAAATTAGGAGCGTGAGGTAGGGTGAACGAGGTAGTCATAACTTAGTTCCTTGTCTCCCAATCCCAAGATCTGGAAATGTTTCGTTAAGGTAGGTGTGCCTGTTCCTGTTAGAATGTGTAGGTGTACTGTCGTGCTGGGATCACAGCTGTCTTATGTTCAAGGGTGCATGATCTAACAATTTTGGGAGAACATTACGTAAAAATGAAATATACGTACTCACACACAGGTGGTCCGGTAATAAATAAGTTCCTAATACAAAATTATCCACAATACCGCATTGCACGCTCACACTAAATCTCTGGTGCCAATTGTTCACTAGAGTTGCATGTGGACTTTTACGCCCTACACGTGGCTTGTTTGAGGACAGTCTCTGATCATTCCATGTATTCTGTCTTCAAATTCAACTGTCTACATGGTGCGATTTCCTCCGATTTCACGTAGGGAAAATTTAATAGACCCTATCTGTCGAAGGCAAATGTGGAGGCGTTAAAAAATATAGGGAAAGTTACTCTCCTTTAAGAGCGACGGTCACGATATAAACGCCTCGCCTCTAGGAAATTTCCCATTTCCTCCCCATAAATGAGGTTCATATGTGCCAGCTCATGGACAGGGTAATCTGCCATGGCGCAGGTACGTAGAGATTAACACAATCAATTTTACTTAAAAATCAACGTTTATACTTTTATACGACCAGAATACCTGGACACAACGCTCTACTGTTAAACGCAACACTTTCTATCCCGTTATACAGCAATTCCACACGTAACACCATAGCATCGGAGTATGTATATCATTCACAAGTTACGTAGATGTCTACTACAACACAGCCACGCTAATTGATATCATTCAACAACAAAACTCCAAGACAGCCTTCTGCGAAGCACTCGCAACTGGCACACAAGGGACGATATTTACGAAGTGTGCGACCAAAGTATCAATTACTTATTATTGTGAGCTACGTACATATCGGGTAAGGGGCGGTTTACTAACTCCAAGGGAGAGGAAAACCCCTCGAAATGTATCCCTCGAAGAAAATTCACCTAACGCATAGATCAAGTATACTGTCCAATCGCATTTCTTTATATCGTTATGCAACGTGTACAACATTTCATGTTTCGTCCATTTTTGTTGCTTGTGGATACAGAAGTGTCATATTAAATGGAATTACATATTAGGAGAAAGAAACCGTTTAGTGCAGCTTACTTTTGCCCAATATGTATTCACGCAATATTTGGGAATCCTTGTATCATGTGGAGAATCCCTTATAAATTCGTTCATCACATATGGTATTTTCATTTTTATATTACTTTTTATGTTTTTTTGCATGCCACCGGACTATCCCATGCATAGTCGTTTTATGCTTTACCTGGATAAAGTTATTTTTTTCTATTTTCATACACTCGTAATTTGGACAGAAAACTGTTGATTTATCATCCGTCACCATTAGCCTACAACATATAACTGTGATACGTTAAAAGCTTCTTTTCATTTAAATTCTTCTTCCGAGAGTTTATTCTGTGCTGAGACAAAATAGATCAATCACACATGTGTACCTCTCTTTCTTTCTAAGTGTTCTTCTAACTTGAACTATGTACTTTTATTTTTGATTGTTGAAATCTTGTACTTGATTGTTGTTCATTTCCCTCATTCAACGTTTGATAAAATCACACATCACATCACTTGGCGCTACAGCCCTGGGTGGGTTTTGACCTCTTCCATTATTTGCCTCTACTCTTCCCGATTTCTGCATTTTTTCTTTCCATCCCCGAACCTTCAATTTTTCCAAATCACTTTCTACCCCGTCCAGCCATCTGGTTTTTGGCCTTCCTTTTCTTTTGCTGAAGTAGAGTCTTTCTTTCATTATTTTGTATGGTATGCTGTCGCTGTCCACTCTTAATACATGTCCTCGCTACTTTAGTCGATTCGATTTTGTAAACCTGAGTATATCCTGATTCTCTATTATGTCGTTAGTTCTAATTCTCCAGGTTTCTTGTTCTTTAATTGGTTCGTAAGTTTGCCTTACTATTCTCCTTTCGAAGGTTCTGAGATTTTTCTCAATTTCTTTTATCAGTGGCCATGTTTCGGAGCTGTATGTTACTACTAGTTTTATTAACGTTTTGTATATTCTCACTTTTGTTTATTTCCTTCTGTTTTTATTTTTTAGTAACTTCATGTTTGCGCAGTATGCTTTGTTGCCTAGTTGTATTCTTACCTTTACTGTATCTTTTATGGAGTTTATATCTATGATTGTTAGGCCTAAATATTTAAACTTCGTTTTCTTCCTTCCGTTGTCTCCATTCTTCTGTCCTATCCGAGGCAATAATGTATTTTTCTAAACAGCTTGTCTTTTCCGAGACAAGGTTGTTAGCCCTGCGCCCAGCCCCCAACCTGGAGGACCAGAGGTTTTCAGTCAGCGTCCTCTTCCCTTAGACTTTGTCGGTCCTCCTACCAACTGCAAGGCAGCAGTGCTGATTTGGTCCGCCCCGAAATTTTCGGTACCTGCTATATCTAGCAGGCCTTCCCCTATCCGCCACCTGGGGAGGCGCCTGGTGGGAGTTCAGCTTCTCCCCCAGGCGTTTGACAAAATACTCAAACAAATACTCCAGTCTCTTTGGGAGTCACCCTTGCACCGACACTACACTATATCCGATTCTACATTAATGGAATCTACGAAAAAAATTATGGATATTTCCTTGCACTCGACTTTGATCTGATGTTTGTTCTTGAGCTACTGCTGTTATTACATTTTTCAGACAAATGTTTGATTGATCAAGGTTCCGAAAGGAGTCATTTTTACAAACAAGTTGGTGTATACTTTTCGTTTTATCTCGGTGTCAAGAATCACGTAACGAAATTTGTTATATTAATTAAGTTACATCATGTATATATACGGGAGCCATCTTATGTATTAAAATCATTAATTTTATTTAGTAACGTAAGTAGCTGTACTGTGGAAACGCCTTTCCTAGAGATACACTTTTAGTTTTTGTAATATTTTTTGTCAAACAAAATGAAGCTGAATATATGCCAATAAATCAATATAGCTATATTTTAGAAATACAATAGGCATTGCTTATTCGCTCACTGCCCTAAAACATACAGGAAGAACATAAGTAAAGAGCTTAAAAATCTTGAGTTGTTTAAAATACCCTATAATGTGATATTTTGCCTTTTATAAGGGCGCAGTGTAAAGTCCACAGGCTCTTTACTAACAACCACTATATGGATTTTCTATACAGAACTGGTATACGGAAGAACAGCTAAAACCACTTATCTATAATGTTACGTTTCGCAGGGCGCTCAATGAGCAATGCGCAATATAGCCTTTACTTTTTCCTTATCAACAGTAACAATATGTATTTATTGTACAGAAATGTGCAATGCAGAAGAATACAGAAGTTTATCTTAGATGTTGTTTCACAAGGGTGCCTTATGTAAAGAGCACACTGTACTTATCACGTGTTCTTTACCAATAAAAAATGAAGAATTTATTATAAAAAAATTATACCTTTATTCATAATGTGATTATTCGCAGGGCGCACCGGGACATGTCGCGGTGTCCCTGTGGGTCAGCATGGGCCTGGTTGTGGGGTGGATGAAGACGTTTAGCTAGGGCAGGACGAGATTGATGATGAGTCTCTCTGGGCGGCCAGCCATCAACAAGATAAGCTTGTTGAATACTAATAATCGGTTGAGTGTTCTGCAGCTGGATGACATTCTAAACACTCTGAAAAACATTGTCATCTCATCATTACTCAAGAATTGACATGCGATAGAGTGTGCGCCAAGGGTTCCTCAAAATGTTGACAGATGTAAATTGCGAGTGAACTTAAGTATCGTGTTGAAATTGAACCAGCTTATTTGAACAACGTCGTTACCAGTGATGAGACGTGGATATTTAAGTATGGGCCAGAGAAGAAGCACAAGAGTGCTGTGTGGTACCACTGGTGTCGCTTAAACAGAAGGAGGCGTGAAGGAGCATATCCTAATGGAAGATAATGATAATTATCTTTCTGGATGTTAAATGTATGGTTCACAAAGAATTTGTATCTCAAGGACAGACCGCAATCAGTGCCTACTGCATGGATGTTATGGAAACATTGCGGGAAAAATCGTCATAACTATCTGACAGCTATATTATGACAATGCACTAAGCTATACTCTCTGCTGGGGAAGGGCAACATGGCGACAGGATGCCATTTTAATAGCAATGACGTTCTCCAAGCGGCTGAGTTAACAGCCTTAAACAAGATACTCGTCGGGGCCTTCAAGGAGGTGTACCGAGCATGGATGAGTCGGTGAAAAAAATATCTAGAGTCTACTCATGGACAATACTTTGAAGAATATTAACCCTTTATAGAGATCTCGTTAATAAATCTTTCATTAAAAATAATCCAATAAATTTGGAACGTAGCCAAGTATATAATTGACATTTGAATGAAAGAATGGGATCACAGTGGCTTAGTGATAGAGCGCTTACCTCTGGTGAGTGGTTTCCCTAGTTCGATTCCGGTCATGTATATTTGTGGTAAACAACATAGTGTACGTGGGTTTTCTTTTATGCTCCCGTTCTCTCCCACATTTTCATTCCGCTGTTTATTTCATCATCATTCATTTCGCACGACCATTATTATTCCGTAAACATTGGACATTAAACTGAAAGGTTTCCCTTTATTTCTCAATTGCTAACTGGAAGAAATATTTCTGTCACGCGTTGAAAATAATAATAGTGTATAAAGCAGCAATCAATATTAGATCCCAAAGGCAGATTACTTACTTAGAAATTGCTGCTATATATCGAACGTCTGTTTCAATATTGATTGCAATTGTTGTGTAAGTGACACACTGTGTTGCCTAGAGATTCGCGATAAACATTGAAGTATGTTGCGTGAATTAACTTCTCGGTGAATGAGGAAGTAAATCAATGGAAATAACTAGTTATACCCGTTATAATTTCCCTATCTGGGAAAGGTTGAAAAGCAGATATATTAAAAAAAATGACAGTATCTAAAATTTTGATCAAAGACGTTTAAATTCTTTAATTTTACTATTGTTATATTCTTTTTGCATGATATAACAGGGTTGGATGATGCAAAAAATGTACTTAAAAGAAACCATTCCAATTCGGTGAACTCAATTGCTGAAAATGATTGCTATCACTGGATTCATGGCCAACAGAAAAAAAGAGGTTGTTTAGTGTCAGACCGTATACAGTGTGGGAAATAAAAGAGGGCTAAGTGCTAAGATAGAAATTAGAAAATGTCTAGAAATGCCATGTTAATTTTGAAACGAGTAGAGGGATTAAAGTAAAATATTGGATATGAGGACTGCATATATAGCTCTACTCAATAGGCGTAATTTGAAAGATGTTTTAACTGCCAATTATATGTAACTGGTTTTGAGAAGAGTCACCAGTGTTACAACCTGCACGTTAATGGGACGGGTGTCGTTGTGCAGGGTACCACACAAGCATTCATCCAGTTACACTACTTCTCATTCTGTTACACGTTTCAAACATTCCTCTTGATCTCTTTCTACACCTCGTGCACACAACGTGCTTATGGTATTACCGGGTCCCTAGTTCCTCATTCACGTTATCTTAACGACAATATTGATACACTGCCATAGCGTGGAACGCCTCCTGTTAAAGAGGTATCAAATTGTATTGGCCACTATTGATTTCAATAGACGGTGTGCGTTAATCACTCATCGTATAATAATGGAAGTGATAATAATAATTAATGGTAGAATTGTACATTTGACAACATAAGTAAGGAGAAATATATCTACGTAAAGGCTTAGATTTCACGAATCAGTGCAATGTCATCTTGGTAAGATTCCGGTTCTCCATTTCTTGTCTGATGCGATAAGCTAAACACCACAACGTTTATTAGCAACAGTACTAATCGTTTTATTCTTCAAAATTGTCTATGAAACCCATTTGTCATAATACTCATCTCCAGAGATGAGATTGAGAGAAATGAAAAAGTGAATTAGAAAGTCTGTAACATATATTTAAATGACTAAGAAACTGTACTCATTTTACAAGGCTGATAAGAGAGGAGCTAATATATCTCTAAATCTGAACTTTTAAAAAGATGTTATAGAGGGGAGAAATTATGACTAAAAATTCCAATATAATAATATAACTTCTCTCTCTTTTATTAAATTTAATACACTTATCGTAATTTTAGTACTCTCGAGCTTTCTATTGTATCTATCGAGGATTACCAACTTCAGGGCATATTTCCCATTCAAGATTTACATCAGAAATATGCTGTATTTTCTACTCCGAATTCAATCGACAATTTTCTCATTACGTGTGCGACATCATACCGTTTTACTGACCACAACTCGGTTGTGACATTTCAGAAATTGGTATTCCTGGAATGTGTAATATTCGTTTGTCAGATGTCATGTACGATGAACGACCGCCTGTTGACAGTTGAGTTTTCGTATGATTGAACATAAATTGTAGGTATCAGTTATAATAAATACCCAAAACAAATTAATGGTTAATTTTATAAAATTATTTATATATAAAGACAAATGTACGTTTTTCTTCATATCTCTGGGTTTTCCTGAAGTTCTTCCATTTTCTCCTACATTCCGTTCTCATCATTACCTTCCACTGTCTCTCTCTTTCATTAATCATCCTCCATCGCCCTGAAAGTAAATGTAATTTTCAAACTAAAACTCAAAAATTGATGAACTTTGTTCTCCTCCTCCTCACCTATATAAGCAATAAGTTCACGTACAGGCTATTAGCGTGTAGTAGAGTACGTCAGTGCTTCATATACAAATTTTCATGAGTGTACCTCCAAGGTGAAAGAAATGCCATTATCAAAATACTGATACAAAAAACGAAAACGCATGTACTTTATTCTCCCCGTCAACTGTGATATCTCTCACATACACAAAATGCATAGCAGCGGAAAGCATCGTCGTTTAGGAACACGTTGAATCCAAAATTATGTTCCTAGCTGAACTAAGGGCTGAGTTATTAAGGTTTAAATTGAGTCATAATGATGGTTGACCAAAATGTGACTATTTTACACCGTCAGACGGCTCAATGGCTGTAATTCTGTAACGATGCATATGATCATATGAACTTTTTTGCTTGCCTACCCATAAGGAATCTACCTTTTGTTTTACCCTGTATAAAGAAAAGTAAGGTAATTCATTTGACAAACCATCGTTAATAGATATGTTTTTTTCTGCATATACAGGTATGTACTGTAATAAAGTGGTGAAATACTGTATAATGAGTAAATAGACTTATATTAATTTTTGTACAGAATGTGCAAACGTTGTCGTGTGAGTTGAAAATTAAGACAATAACACACATTTTTATTACGCAGAGCACGGCATGTTTCTAAATTACAGCACAAAATACTGATATATATTCTAAGACTATTGGCTCATGGTTGTTGAGATATTTTATTATTACACTCTGTTGCATGAAGGTTCATAAGTGGGGAAACTAGAGGAAGAATGAGTAGTTTGTTGAAATACGACAGAGGCTCGATAAGCCTTTTCCACTGGTCTAGTGGCTAGCGCATGCTTAGTGTACACAAGTCCCATATTCGATTCCCGGTGGGAGACCTTCGGAATTTTAATTATCCTCGATACTTCTATGTTCGTGTCCCTGTTCTTATAAGCCAAATGGAAGAAGATGAACTAAGGTAAATTGTAGCAATTAATTAAGTTGCTGAGAAACGTTTGGTTAGTCAGTCAACTTCTTAAAAAGAAAAAAAGAAATAGCCGTGCGTGTTAGCGCTTCATGCAAGAGATCTCAGGTTCTAGAGTTCACATTTTATCAAGGGGAGAGGTGGGTAAAATGATCAAAAATTGGCCTCCAAATCTTAACTCTAAAATGAAATGAAATGAAATCTTTGAGTTTTACGTCCTACGGTTATGCCGGTTAGGCTAAAGGAGACGGTGATGATAAGTAATGAATGAAATGATGGAATGAAGAAAGTGGGAGGAAAAGGGAGAACCCCGAGAAAACCTACGCACACGATGTTTGTCCACCACAAAGTTCACTTGGCGGGGGAATCTTAGCTCTAATGATCAATATTGTGGTAATGTGTCGGTAGGATAAGGTGTCATCTCAAATTTCAAACATGCAACTTCAAACATTATTAATAAACATATTCGATATTATTTTGACACAAATTTGAATCTGATGCGAAAGGATTATTTTGCCTTAGGGGTAGGTAAAATGATCCCTCCGTTGAAAATAAAAATCTCGTGAACTTACAAAAATGATTATATTTTTTAAAAAATGGAGTATAGGGTGCAGTAATACTGTGTTAGTAATAGTATTTATAGTTTGTTATGTTGGCTAATATATTATTTAATATAGAAAACGTTTTTTGAACACTTAGTTCTGTTATGCTTTTTTGGGGGGCGAGGATCATCTTACTTGTGGCATAAGTGGAACAACACATCTAACACAAAGAAATCTTCATCTTCATCAACACCAGCACACTGATCGTGATCGCATTCTTGAAACTGCTGACACATTATCCAACGCTTACTTCCAGCAGACTTTATATATAAGTCATGATAATAGAAACACTCGGCATCTGTTATGGATTCGTCGTCAAAAGCAGACAATGCTTGATATTTCTTTTCTGCGCCTTGCAACTTCCTCATTTTAAAAATCATTGTCTTCTTTTTATATTCCTTTAATTTTGGAGCAGCACCTTCCAGAACAGCAGGGCTAGAATGGTTCGATGGGTTTTGTTGGACATCACTTAAAGTAGCCCTATCTCCAATGATTTCATTATCATGCTCATCTGGATTACCTTGAGTCAAATAACCAAAAACGGCAAAATGATGCATAAGAAAATGAAATAATCCTAAGGCAAAATGATCCTGTGATCGTTTTGCCTTTTTATGTGGCTTCCACTAAATATATTTTTGTGTGACAAAACGTGGAGGAAACTACCAACTGCATTGTTAAATGTATAAAGTTAAGCAGTGACGTTTCAACAAATAGTGTCTAATTTGTATTTTAATTCATGCGTTAGTACACATACATGAAAAAGTAGTACTTACCTTAATTAACATACTATGAAAATGTTACTTTTTTGTCTGCAAGACTAACAAAACGTTGCTAATCCAAAGAGGACTAATGATCAAGGACAGCTAATTTTGTGTGATGTAGCAACGATGTGATACGATAGGCAGTAACACAAGTGTCTGCTGTAGAGGAGGGGATCGTTTTACCTGCAGAATCATTTTATCCACAACTATCTTATTTGTTTTCAATTTTTAATCCGTTTTATTTATACTAATTACCGCACTGCCTCGTACACTACCAGAGATGGATCTAGGACGAACTACTTGGAGGCAGTAAAATATTCTCAAGTTCCTTTTCTCTCGCTGGTCTTTTGCAGCACTGACGTCTGTTCTGATGTGGTGTGTGATCAACTCTTCGTCGAACCCTTAAGTTATGGAGAACAAACTTGGTTTATATGAACTCCATACTAAAAGCAAGTGGATACATCACATCCCGTTTTCAAGAATTCCTTCTCTAAGAGCAGAATTTCTATAAATTTTTGTCAATAAAAACAACACCGACTTTGTCTGTGTAATCATAACGTAAAAGTATAAGATCGTATGAAATGAACATTCGAACATAGAATTTGGCTCGACAAGGACTTTTATTGTATCTGTTTTTAATGAAGTGCATTTCCTTAGGAAAGAAGGTTAACATACATACCAAAGATTAATACTTCGAGAGTGTTTCGCGTTAGCAATATGAAACTCATTACTTCAATTCATTATTTAAGGAAATGCAACATCCTCCATCATTTTAAAAAAAATGTACTTCTAAGAGTTAAAAGCATTTTCCAAAATACTTTTCTACATTATTATACATTGAAAATGATTGAAAAATGTAAATGAAACGTTTCAAATAACTTTTTAACGCAATTGGCACATGTGTTGACCCGTCTTTATCGAATCAAAACAATGTGAATTGAAGAAAGGTATATTAAGGAGGGAAAAATGTTTAACACTTTTCCGACTGAAATATATTCCTCTTACTATAATTTGATATAATATTAATAATTGAAGTACATTTAGGGTATGTAAGTCTATATTAACATAAATTTTGATTGTATTGTTACTGAACAATGCTGAGAGGGAGAGGTGACTCACGAGTCCCGTCAAGCGGATAGACTTCGATTATGTTTATAAATATATATTTGGAAAGTTGCTGTGGTAAAACATTGAATTGTTTGTGGCACTTTGTTATTTTTTTAAATACCAAAATTGTTATGGGCTATGAAAGTACAAAATATTTGTTTTGATTTTCTAACTAATTTTATCCATATTGATGTCATTATACAAAAGTGAAAACGTAAAAAAAAGAAAACCAAAACAAACAAAAAATTAAATAATAATGCAATATGAGTACACCAGAATAAAGCCAATGTGGTTCCAAGAATGGATGTTTATCAATTTACATTCTAAGAGTGTTACATTTGCTTATAGCATGCTCATTGGTTCATGATTTTTATATAACTATTAAACTAAAAATTGAAAACGAAATCATACTAAGATTGCAATTTTAAATCATGTAAGCACTCGAAGTAGAATAATACAGTATTAACAAAAACAGTTTTTCGTTTCATTTGAGCAAGAAAAACGTTAAACATTGGGCACAATGGGTGTGGTCGAGACTATGTGTTTGCGAAGGTCCAGCTGTGATTTCTTGGCATCGACGTCTGTGAAAGTCCCGCTAATGGCTTGTTGCCACCTATCTCACCACCTTCATTATGTTCATTTTTAGATGCACTACTAGTCTCCTGCACAATACCACTTGGACATTATCCTGAGAAGAACATGCGACGGCTTTGTAACATCTTTCCACAGCATATGTTCATTGCTATAGACTATCTACATGCACTAAGAGCCTAATGGAACTTACAAGTACATAAAATAAATCCATAACCAAAGTTACATGCGAAACCCAACAGAAGATTTAATTTGATAATATAGTTCCTTCATGGCTACGCAGTTAGCGTATGCGCCCTTGGCGTGGGAAACCTGGGGTCGATTCCCGACAGGAGCTCATGTGGTTCGGATTCTACGTTAAACTGTAGGCCAACTTCTCATATAGCTTTGCTGATGAAAGGGACTCAAAATCAACTCAACTCAACTTTGATAATATTATTGTATTTCTATTTCTAAAACAACATAACAAAATACTAAAACCTCATTTTTATTGTGAGACAATAAACTTACCACCAAACGTACGACGTTGTATTCACCACAGTTTCTACGAGTATAACTTAAAAAGCTTCTAAATAGTTCCTTTTTTCCTCCAATTGCAACGTCTCGAGTACCACTTATCACCTGTTGTTCCTTCTACGTATTCTATCCGCGCAGAACCAACAATTCCTGTCAGTCCATAACATCATTCAACGCACACAGGAGAAATAATGTGTTAGTAAACAAAATCGGACTTAAAAGTCCCGACAGTAGGGAAAGAGCGAAACTTTTACACATAAAATTGCTGCGCTGTAAGAAATGTACTTCTGAGCATAGTTATCATTTGGGTTCGACTGAGGCGCTGTATCTAGCCTTTATTGAAAAATATATCATGAGGGGGAAGAGTTGCCAAAAATACATTTCACATATTTCCCTAAACCTCTTCTTTCCTTGGAGTTCTGTCCTGGTTATGAAACGAATACGATGCGAAAAGGGAAATTTGCCAACACACCCTGTATATGTGACGTAGCAGTAAGAGACCCCATCACCCAGATCACTAATCTCCCATCACTAATCTATTATTCATTTGTGTCTGACCGATACCAAACATGACACTTAGTGTATTTTCAAATCTAGGTGAATTATATGTATTCTCTTACATAGTCGGTATATTGAGAAAATCAACGAGTACAATTATTACTGAATAGATACTCATGTGACATTCGATCAAAGCGCAAATTAATAAAATTAGTATACTTTTTCCGTATTATTTTTTTTAAAAAAACAGCACAAAGCTGGGAAACTGATATTAGGGTGTACGATTACACGAAGCTCAATAGTAAAGCAAAAATGCAGATCTCTAACTGGGTGTGAAAGGCAAACGATTAATAAGCTTATGACTGTTATACTTTTTCAGGGTTTGACAGTAGGTAAAGGAATTTACGGTGGCTGAAAATATGTTATTTCTTAGTTACTTTGATGACCATGATTCACATTCCGAGAAAATTCTTAGAAGAAACTTCAGTTCACGGAATTCCAGACATTTGCAGGAAGAATAGATCTATTGGAGAAAGGTGAGTATAATATCTTCTGTTATATGGATTTAAGTTTATATAACGAATTAATAGATATTTCACTTAATGCCAGAGGCTAAACAGCCATGACGGGTAAACACCACACAATCTGGAAATTTATTTATCGTAAAAGATGTTAATTCCCATTATCATTCTCTCTCTCTCACTCCCTGTCCTAACGCAAAAAGAATTCACTCTTACAGGCGTCTCCAAAGAAGTATCCTATCTATCGAACCTTGAATCCAATTATTTTGAAGTAAAGCTTGTCTCTACTTCTTTGAAGATATTGTACAACACAACTGGATCCCTATCTCATTCCCTCTACTTGTGTATAAAAGTGTGCAGGCAAGGCAAGGCCCGGTTTCTCTGTGTTTAATATACAGCGTCGTTTTCCCTTGTTCATTCGAACTTGCTTTCTCCGTTCTTTCCACCGTTCGTGAGTAATATATATTTATATATACACATTGAAATATAATTTCAAAAAGCTAAAAAGAGCTTCGGAATTGCAGGTACATTGAAAAATAGTATTCGTAAATTTACTTTCAAATGAAATGTTAGATTCATGAGACTACAACTTTCCTTTCGTGGAGCTTGAACAAATATGAGATCCCAACTGCAAAAATTAGGAAAATGCGTTTCCACTTGTTAATATGCTGTCCACCAGAAAGTGACCAAACATATGAAAACATGTTTACTTGATATATTTTGTGTACAAACATTTTGACACCTTCTACTGAAAGTAACACGGAAAGAAAAACATGGGTAGTTGTTGGAGTGCTCCCGGACTTTGACAAGGCATGGGAAACAAATAACGCATATATAAAAGGCAATAATTGATCAAAGAGCTTTGGTTAATTGTGAAGCAACTATCCAACATGCAAGAGACTGGGCTTCAATGTTCAGTTTTTAATATTCAGAGTTTACTGTTAAGTGTTTCTCTGCATATTTGAATATAATTGTAAATTTATTATACTGATATTTGTTATTTTCACGGCCCTTAACTAATAAGATTATTATTATTATTATTATTATTATTATTATTATTATTATTATTATTATTATTATTATTCATTTTGAAGTGACGTTGATCCACTACTGGATGAAGGTATCTCCAATATTTCTCCGAAATTATCTGCTGTACCCAGTTCTTTGTCAATTTAATTTACAGTGCTTTTAAATTTTGACACAGTACTTCGTGTTAGGGCATTTTCTAGGTTACTTTGTGACACTTTGTATCTAGTCTAGGATTGCATTTGCGCATCTGCCATTAGTCCTTACAATGCTCTCCGTTCTCCGTTTCTCTAGTCCCTTTATATTCGCGATTATATCTGTAACCCCTGTCACTTTCTGACCCATACATTTGTTTCTCTGACTTTCGGGGTTATTCTGAGCATATGAAGCTTGACTTATTATTTTCCTACGTAGAGTGAATACAAATCGTCAAAGTTCCTATATACTGTGCAAACACTAGTATGATTACTATTCATAAATTGGATGAGTAAAAATGTCTAACATATTGTAATATAGATTATGTTAAATTCAATCTCTGTGTGAAGTAAATCGTGTGGAAATACGTATAATTTGAAAGACATATACGCATGATATTTCGACACATATCCTACAACAACACTGATTGAAGTTAATTTGTTATTGGTAGTGTAAATGACGCATGAAATTCACAGTAAGGATTAGTAATAGACATATACGAATATGCTCCAAATTCTCTTTTGTTAATATTCTGTATCGTTTGCTTCGGTATGTTTGCTTCTTTAGGAATATTCTGCAAAAGAATATTGTGAAATCTTAAATTGTTTTTTTGATAAAAAAAGACTATGACTTAATTGCTATGAATTAATTGTATTCCTTATGTTCATACTAATGAATTTACAGTTGTTATAAGGTAAATCTTGATTAAGCCAGTTAAATGAGGGAGGAAAATTTATGAGTTATTGGAATCAAAAATTTAAATATGTAACAAAGAGGTTATTTGTTTTAGATTGGAAGATGTTTTACTTAGTGATGGTTTTGGAACCTACCAGTTTCTGCAAATTGGAAACTACATATATAGTTAGTTTAGATTGCCTGAAAAAAGATGGTTCCATTTGCTTCATTGGTCAAAATTAGACCAGTGATGATTATTAAACACTTTATTTTGATAGTATAATTTTCAGGAATTTTGGCTACAATTTATTAGAAACATTAGGTCATAATTGATGCTAAGGAAAAGTTTTTTTTAATGGAGCTCGAGTCCATAATAAAGTAATCGTGGAAACACGTAACCGGTCTTAGCAACTTTCCTCACTCAAATTCCTCCTTTCTTAATCTAATTTGCGAATGTAGATTTCTGTTAAATCTATGCTTTGTTGTAAGAGTAATTGATTTGTAAATAGCTTCCATGTCTCTTATGCAATACGAATATAAAATATTACTTTTGGTATCAGTGACAACGAGTCGCATCATACCCCAATAAAACTCTAAAACGTATGATATATATCCGAAGACATTTATTTATCCGAAGACAAAGTACATTTATAAGGATGTGACCCCTTGAATGCAGCCAACATTACTTACTCCTCTCCATGGGTGATTGTCCCAACTTCACAAATTGTACGGCGCAAATGAAGCACCTGGTATATATACAGAGTGTTCCATAATTCGTGTAATTTTCTACAGCACTAGGAGAAGATGAAGTTTTCACACTATTAATACAAAACTTGGTGTTATTATTGAGAAATATCGGATTTTTTTGAATTTGGAAAGGAAATAAAAGAAAATGGGTGTTTAACCCCCCTTTTAGGGGTGTAAACACGAAAGTTAATTTTCCTTATGGGAGATTCAGTGTTAGATTTTGGAAGCAGTTTTCTCCAATAATTATTCGTAAAGATTTTGGGGCAAATGAGTTGTATTTGTTACACAATGCAAAAACACACATTCACAAAGCTAGTAAAGCCGTTCTTAACATTATTTTGGGAAGGTCCCCCTTTTGGGGGGCAAGGGACGTAAAAAGGTGGTGGGTGATGAGTTACCAAAATCCCAAAATTTGTTTTCGGAATGCCAGTAAGCGTCAGAGTACTCACAAGTGTCATTGAATTAATGCTCCAATGCTCCTTACATGTAAGATTGACTGATAATGGGGCTACAGCCCACCTAAAAAATCACCATAAATATCCTTAGTAGGGATATAAAAGAAGGTATTTTTTGATAATTAATGTGAAATGTGGCGTCATTGTAGCTAAATAGCATGCGTGTTTTAAATGTGGAATATTATTTTAGTATTGCACCGCCTTAGGGAGCACAGCAGGCAAGGCATTAGATTATGAATTTTTATAAAAATTCCAAATTTTGTTCCGGAAACGCCAGTGAGCGTGAAAACTTAGTGTGAATTAATAGTGTGAAAACTTCTTCTTCTAGCGCTGTAGAAAGTTACACGAATTATGGAACAGTCTGTATATATATATATATATATATATATATATATATATATATATATGAGATCATAGTAATAAGAATATAATGGTGATGAAGAAAAATTCAACAATTCTAAATTTAGAACTGTAAGTGAAAAAGAATATATATATATATATAGTGTGTTCATTTATTATGTAGCTAAAATCCACTGGTAAAATCCTCTCATCTAAAAAAAAAAAAAAAAAAAAAACTAAAAATGCCCGAATGGACGTAGGGCGAAAACCGTGTAGCTCCAAAGTTATGCGATGCCGAAAACGAGGAAACTGTAACTTTGAGGCTACGTAGCTCGAAAAGTATAAGACATATTAATGGCGGTCAAAAACATATCAGAGGAAGAAGTACACTCTGTATCCAAATAGCCATGTTTCAGAGTTAGGTTGTTCTGGCGCAATGAGTTTTGTAGAGGGAATTGGGATATCAGAACCCTGTTTTAAGCACGTATAAAAAAATATGTATATTGATAGAAAATGCCTAATTATCAGTTTATTAATCTGTTGTGTCGTGAAAGTGAGTATTATCATTTGTAAATTTCACATTATCACTAATTTTAATATCTGCAATTATGCAACAACACATAGGACGGTTCAATATTAAAGAAAAGTGGTCGATAGCACTTGCAAACAAAATTTTAACAGTTAATATAATTTGATAACGGTGATCTAAGCAAGATAAATGTCTTTAAAAATAAACAAACAAATAATTGCAGAGATGCATAAATCCGAAGTGCTGTGAAAACGAACATCGGGACAAAGGATTCGATAAAACTATTTACGAAAGAGAGGGTGTAGCATGATTCATTCTGTGATATCTCCATGTTTCTATCGAATAGTAGATATGATAAATATTGCGAGTAAATGAAGATGAAAAAGTAGATAGAATGAAAAGTTGGTGGGTGGAAACGGAAGATCTCGAGAAAATAAATTAACACGATGTCATCCACCACGAATTTAACTACTATAACACATTAAAGAGTATACATATTTGTTCTGTGTATTATTTTGAACAAGAATCCAGATAACAACAATAATCAAAAAATATGCTCAATGTGTCATCCGTCATAAATACAGACTTAATGAAATTGCAAATATATGTCTTAAGTATGGTCGTGCCTATAGGAACACACATGAAACACAATTACTATATCATGAATATTTTGCAAATCATGTTCTTGCCAACCGTAGTATTTTTGCTACTATCGATACGACATGCGCATGCTACACACGATTCAGTTGGGCGCCCTCGGACAGTCTTGACACCTGATCAAGAAGAGAGTATTCTTCAGATAATTAAAGAAGATTCTTGTACCACTACAAAAAGGCTAGCAACGCTAGATGTTTCGCATGGAACCATGTGAAAAGTGTTTCGGGAACAACTCCATTCCTTCCACTTGCAACATGAGCAAGGAATAGAAGAAAGATACCATTGTCCGCGAAGACATCTTTGCGAGTAGTATCTTAATCGGTGTGTAGAAACTCTCCATTTCCTTCATTAATCATATTTACTGATGAGGGGCTGACAAGAGATGGTATTGTCAACATTCACGAGGAACACCGATTGGCAAAAGAAAACCCTAACGCAAATTTACCAACCGAAACCAACATCAATTATTGATAAATTTCTAGGCAGACATATTGGGGAACGCAATTCTAGGGACATACAATTTATCACAAGTTTTCACAGGTTCAACATTCCTGCAATTTCCTGAAATAAATCTTCCGGAATGGTTGAAAAATGTTACTTTCTCGAGAAAGTCTCAACTTTGATTTATACACGACGGTTTTCCAACACATTTTTGCGAGAAGTTCGTGCGTTTCTTGATCAGTACTTCTTAGACGGATGAATAGGGTGAAAATGACCCATACAGTGGCCTCCTCGCATTACTGACCTAAATCTTTTCGATATTTATTTGTTGGACATCTCAAAAGTATACTGTACAAAGAAACAAATAAACGAAGTACATGAATTGGAGCAAAGAATTCGTGATAGATTTACAAAGAATCGTAATACATCTATGTGTTCCAATTGAGTAATTAAATCACTGTCAACTCGTGCAGAGTGTTCTATTGAGGTGACGGATGATAAATCTAGCATCTGTTATAATTGTCATTGTTATCTGGATTCTTGTTCAGCGTAGTAGTTCAGAACAAATATGTACACTCTTTTAATAAGTTATAGTACGTAAATTCGTGGTGGTCGACATCGCGTTAATGGGTTTACTCGAGATCTCCAGCTTCCTCCAACATTTCATTCTAACAATTCCTTCAACATTTACTCACAATATCTACCATATCTACTATTTGATAGAAAAACGAAGATGACAGTGAATGTATCATAATACAGCCGTTCTTCGGAAAATAGCTTCTTCGAATCCTTTGTCCTGATGTTCGTTTTCACAGCATTTCGGATTTCTGTATCTTGGCAATTATTTATTTATCTTTTTTTTTGTATGACATTTACCCTGCTTAATATCACCGTTATCAAATTATATTAATTGTTAAAACTTGATTTGCAGGTGCTATCAATCACTTTTCTTTTATGTTAAACTGTCCTGTGTTGTTGCATCATTGCAAATATTAAAATTACTACTAATGTGAAGTTCACAAATGATAATACTTACGTAGACGACATAACAAGTTAATAAGCTGATACTTAGACAAAACATATCTTCTTTCTTATACATGCTTAAATCAGGTTTCCAGTACCCATTCCCTCTATAAAATTCGTTGCGCCAGTACAACTTAAGTCTGAAACATGGCTATTTAGATAGAGAGTGTAATAGTTCCTCTGACATTTCTTTGAACGCCTTTAATATGTCTTATAGCTTTCGAGCTACGCAGCCTTAAAGTTAAACTTTCTTCGTTTTCAGCATCACGTAACTTTGGAGCAACGCGGTTCTCGCCCTACGTCCATTTGGGCTTTTTTTAGTTTTTTGGATGAGAGGATTTTACCAATGGATTTTAGATACATAATAAATGAAACCATATATATATATATATATATATATATATATATATATATATATATATAATCATGACATAAATTCAAATAAGAAGAAATCTCATCCATCGGCTCCATAGACATTCATGACATTGAACTTTGGATGGCCCTGGAGATTCAATATGTATGCCAAACTCTGGCATCTGCAATCTATTGAATTTAAAAAGACGAAACTGAATGGAAACTCTTCATTAAAAGTAACTTGAAATGTGTCCCAGCGTTTTCAAGAATTCAGCTTTTAAGTTAGAATGACGGCACTATATACAGTTTTCAATCCTCCAGATACAAACCGACGTTTTGGTTACCATTATCCGATGTAAATGGCCGAACCCTTATATATGAATATTTTGTCTACTTCACTGTAGGGAGATCTATTTTTGAATTGTATAGAGAGGCGAGATTTTCTGTGTTAAATAATTTTGAATTTAGGTAGTTCCTGTCGTTACGAACATGTAAAATTACATATTGGAACATGTTTGTTGTGAGAAGAGAAATACCGACCGTACCCACATCTGAGAGATTCAGTGAAATACAGAGCTTTGTTATTTGGTATTACCTGTAGTATTATGTTAGAAGGTCTAAGAATCTGTCTATATTATGATGTTCGATGATGGAAATTCCTCCGTCCAAGTATTTAATGTTTAATATGTATATTAATACAGAGATGTTTTGACCATTCTACACTGGTTAACGTACATTTCGTCTCTGGAGACTTTGCAGGGCGAAATTTTGTCTTGGATGACATTAGTTTTGTGAGATTCTGCCCGGCCAGAACTAGTTCGTTTCGAAAATGAAGGCTCGGTTTTGCTAGGTTCGAGTCAACATCAAGTTGGACTCTTGGATTTCTGTCGTGTTTGTGGCTTGTGGAATCCTGTCCAGGAGATTTGTTAGCATCGGTTTACTGAATCTTTGGTGTTGACTATACGTTATTACTAACTCAACGAATGATGAAAGAATCGAAATAGAAAATGAATAATTATGTGTGTTAGAGTTATGATTGAGACCTGTATTCGGAAACTAGCAGAAACTAGAAAGTAAAGTAGAAATTATTTAACAATTGTGAAAAGCTGGAAAATAAGAAGTTTTCTATGTTTCTATGAAATAGACGCAATGTCTCGTACTAATCTAAACCTCGTTACACAATATTAGAAGTTTGATTTAATTGCTTTAATTATAATATTCTAGTGTCTCATTTATATTGCAGTTCTAAAAATAGTATGCAATAGGTTCTTTATATCGTTCTAATTTTCTTGGTGTTGTTTCAAATATATTACATGGTACTTAAAATGTATATTTTTATGTCATTATTATTAGATTTAAAACAATACACGTTTTTTTTTTTTAAAAAAATTTGACAGTAACTTATTCCTTCCATTTAATATTTCCAATGATTAAATTTCATTGCTATATTTAAGTATCTATATTAATATTTTATAGCAATAACAACAACGAAATTTAAACATGATTTCTAAGGAGCAAACGTAATTTGAATAAATATTGTGTTACAAATGAATGGAACCATATTTAAAGTTTAAACCTAAAATACTGTTAAATATCTCTAAACGTTGATGTATTATTTTTATTATTCTATTGTTCGCTTGTTTCTGTTGTATTAGAGAAGAAACATTATTATTTTTCTGACGTTAATACTAGACAATAACATATTTACAAATAAGCACACAATGATTTTCTTAATATTAAAAGATAGACAACATTCGGGTCGGTTACTGATTACGGTTTTAATGTAATGAAATTTCTGAGTTTTAAGTCTTAGTTATGCTGGCTGGGCTAAAGAAGACGGTAATGATGAGAAATGGATGAATGAAATGGTAGAATGAAGAAAGTGGGAGGAAACGTCAGAACCCCGAGGAAACCCACGCATAGTGTGTTTGTCCACCACAAAGTTCACCTGGCGCGAGCTGGGATATAACCGGGGACCTCATGCACTAGAGATGAACGCTCTACCACTAAGCTACCGTGTCCCAGATGTAATGTAATATATACTTCAGATGAACTAATGTTTATGTATAATATTGTAGTATTTAAGAAAATAAACCACAAAATATTATTTATAAATTCAAAATTTTTTGAACTCATTTACAGAATTCTCTGGACAATATTCCTTAGTGTGAGCATAACAGCAACAGTACTGATTATATGGCAATCCTGGAGAAAGTTTCAAGATCATCCAACTGTTATGACAATTAACAGAAAACGTGAGGAATGGGAGTTTAGACTTCCGGCTGTGACGCTGTGCAGTGACCCATTAACAAGCAGGAGACTTGTTAAGAAATTTATCAAGACGTAAGTAATAAATTAATATGAGGGATTCTGTTTTAATGTCAAATATAATCGAAATAATATAAAAGTGGCTTTAGTACCTGCCACTTTTAAATTGTTGTAATAAGTGCTAGAGCTCGATCACTAGAAAAAGATCTTCTAACACTTTTCGAAAGAAACTAATTATGCCAGAAATATAAGGTATATATTTCGCACTTTTCAAGTTATAATAATAAGTATATAATTAATTAAACTGGGGAAATTAAAATTTACTCTCAAATTTAGAATTTTTCGGAATCTATTGCGATTAAATTATCGGACTACTTACGGGTAAACTAAACTCTTTAAATTGAAGGGCCCTCTGCAATAACGAGGTAAGTAGAAAATAAAGGTTTTCAGTTGCAAAGATAATAAAATGCAACGTGCTAATTAACGGAAGTATATCTCTGTGTATATGCCAATGGAGAAAAGTGGTGTAGCACAAGGTCTGTGCTTTGGAGCACAAAATGGCGAATACAGAAAAGGCGGAATAAGACCTAATGAAGGTTGAAAAGTGAGCATTTTTCTTGTTATTGAATAACCGAAACTAATGGTCAAAGGAAAAAGGACAGGAAAAATACATAATAACGTTTACGTATTTCAACACGGAATGTAAATCATCGGAGCGTTGTAGACAACAAAATCCGGAAATTGCTCTGTGATTAGATTTATTTAAGACTCCAAGTCTGATAGTCCATTTCAGATTAAGAATCCAGGAGCAAAGATACAAAAAAATCAGCAGTGTTCAGCACAAGTACTTGTAGAATTACTGCTTGGCAAGAGTAACGAATCGTAGCAGAGCTTCCACATCCTTCTTCTTTGAATCCTTGAATCCTAGTTTGGCTGGTTTCTTGAGGAAGAACAGAATATTGTTCAATCATGGTGCCTGCAGAAAACAAGCCTTTTCTTTTACGCAGCTGATTTTTAACAGCACTATTTGAATGTCCAAAATTCTCCAAGAAAGAATCAAAACACTACATTTCACTCTGAGTGTGTTACATTTATTTTGCTAGAGTTCATGTTTTATCTTTCTCTTTCATTCCTTCCGCTTCTGTCATTCTGATTTGACTGTTCCGAGTGTGCCCATATCGAAACAAAATCATCAACTATGTCTCCGGACAAGTACTTTCACTTGAACTGACCCTTGAAAACAAATTTACAGACACTTCGCGTCACCTTTTCGGATCTACCTGTGTTGCTTTACAACCGCAGACAGAAGCGCCCTCTATTATCCTCGTCGGGAAACGATGTTTTGTTTTTGATCTATTTGAATTGTATTTTTTTACAACAGATGCTTCGAATATGCACTAGAGTTGATAGAAACGGAAAGTAAGTCTGCATACCTTAATTATCTATGTTTTACAAGGAATCGAGGTAACTCGACTTACCTTGTTACTGAAGAGGGCCTTTTAGCTCAACATTTCGAATGTTAATATAAAAAGTATCTCCCCACCGTGACTGGTGTAACTCCATTAGGTCGTGTCCAGCGCTTTTCTGGTATAAAAAACATCTAGACAGTTGCTACCAAAGTAACATCTTATATTTCAGTCTGGAGAAGGCCGTTGGTAAGCCTGTGGGGCATTGAAACAGATTTTCCTGTGGAGCTGACTTACGAAGAAATCTCTCCAACTTCAGATTTATCTGTATCGTTTGGAACATGTTTTTCGATGAGTGCTATACACCAATGATATTTAAAAATTCACTCACATCAGTGTATAATATATTACTTCATCACATACTTTATATAAAACAAAAAAAAAAAATCTGATCATACATGTTGGAAAATTGGTGCAATTAACAGAAAATATCAATTTTGAACAATTAATTAAAGATGTTTCTAAATTTTTGTCTCAATTCATGGTAGTACTCCAATTCCATGTCATTGTCGTCTTTCAAAGATCCACAGGCGATCTTCCTTATCAAAGTGAATATTGTTGGAAATTAAAATTGAAACATGTTATAAACTTCGGACCTGAGGTGATTCGAACCATGGCCGCCTTGACGGAAACCCAATGAGTTAACCGTTTGCTTTCGCTGATCATATACTAGATGCAACATAGAATCTGTTAGCTAGTTATAAAAGTGTTCATGTACGTTTAGACGCGTCACTAAAGCCTGTGCGAAAAGACCATAATTAGTTGAAATCAATTATTTTCTGATTCACAATTCATGTTAAGGCAATTGTTCATGTAACTACATTATTGCTTTATTAGTTTTAACGATCATTGCAATTCCATAATTTCAAAGATTGAACCTCTTTTGCACCAGTTATTTTGACCCAAAACAAAATTTGATTAGCATGGATAATACATTTCTGCATTCCAAGAGACGTACTTGCTAATTACTCGCTACAAAGTGTGTCATATTTGATTGCAAGAAACACGTTTTGGCAGTGTGATCACTCAGCAAAATAATTCATATTAATCTATGCAGAAAAACCAGTACTAGATCTGGGGAAAAGTACTAAAAATTTATCTGCTCCCGTTTCACATTATTTAAGACATTTAACGATATTTAGTATCTTACTAGAAGTTTCCAGCAGCTCTCTTTGTCTGTGGGTGGGGAGATGATCTCCCACATTCTTGAAAGAACACATCTTTAAATTTTTAAGTCAAAATTCGATACAAGCCTTGCAAATCACTTACATACTAGCAACTTTGACTTTACACCCTCAAACTAAAAATACTAGCGAAATCCAAGCTTAATTGTATTGAACTTTAAACCCTGTTGAAATTGCCTTCTTCAAAATTTACAAGCTGTTTAAAATGACCCAAATAGAACCCCAAGTATCAGAAGCTTGAGCTAAGGACGCATTAAAAGTATGTAAAGAGAAAATAAAATCTTTAGGTTTTACACCTCACGGTTATGCCGGCTAAGCTAAAAGAGACGGTGATGATGAAAATAAAGGAAATGGTGGAATGACAAAATTGGGAGAAAACGGAAAAACTCCGAAAAGGACCACGCTATGTAAAGGAAATTTCGGTACGGGAAGAAACTTTTATGTTTATGTATGCTTATAATAAATAAGCTTAAATGACAATATCCACACCAATGCCATTTAAAAATAACTTCATTTCTTTGGTAGAAATCGCAAATGTCTGATATCACTTACCACGTTTATATGACTCAATGTTATATCGAAGTGTTATGCAACAACACACAAGAAGGTTTAAACTCCAATAAACGAAGGTTAGTAACGAGTGATATTCAAATATAAATTTGCAATGTTTGAATGATATGTTTACTAATTAGTTCTTGTTTGTTAAAAAAAATAGTCAAACTAGCATAGAGTACGACAATTATTCTGTTGAAATGCGTAATTGTTCCATATGAGCTAGTTATTATAATTTAATTAATCATTAGAAGGTACACTTTTGGTATCAAAAATGACACTACATTCCAAAGACTATTCAAAAAGTTGAACCTAGATTCTTACGTCAATCAGATGTCCTAATAAATGAAATGTGGTTGTTCCATTCTGTTACGGATCAATTGCGCATATTCTAATGGAATTGGAGTATTTCAGCATTGGCTCTAAGTAAATATTTAGGTGGTATTTACGAAAAATAGCAAAATGTGACAGAAAAGACAAAAAAAGTAGAAACATGCATTCTACATGATAGGAGATTAAAGGCTGTGGAACTGTCAACTGTGTGCTACACTGTAAACAAAACATTAACAGAAACAAAAGGAAGAAGGCTAATTTTCATTTTCTCTTCATGTAGGGAATAATGTAATGTATTCACGTGCTAATCCTTATTTTTAACAGGGACTCAATCCTGGAGATGCTAGTTCCTTTTTTGTAAATAAATCTGGTCCTAAGAAAATGGACACATTCTCACATGGCGAAATGCCAAACACAATACCCTACGTTTCGGTTTGCTATAGTCAGATTGCAAGTCGGCATGTGCTCGCGTTTTGGGAAATTATGCTTTTAAGGATGGAAGACCACATTTTACATAATATTCTCTTGTTAATTTATAAAAATAATTTCAATGTTATCTTACTTATATTTACGGACAGAAAGCTGAGAAGTATGGGTTCTTGTTAACACTTGGTTCTAGCCAGGCCTTCTCAAGTGACTTACGTTAAAATGATCTTCACCTCCTTAGTTGGAAGAACATGGTTTAACACTGCAAGTAATAGTGAATTTCACGAGTATCTCAAGTTAGATAGATAACATTTAGTTTAAACATTCCATATTAAAAAGAAACGGTTTCCTGCTTAAGTACTTTTTAAAAATCTATCTTCTTTGGAGAAGGGATTTTTTTTTTAAAAATATATGTATTTCGCATTTTGAATTCATACAATGAATAAATTGAAAGACAATTGAACAATGAGAATAAACTTTATTTTTTAGCACAGTTGGAACGTGACGAGGTAAGTTTTATAATTAAAGTTTGATTGAAAACAGTCAATTGCCCTAGTAATATGTAGAAATGAGGTTGAAATAAACATTTATAATATTATCTTTAAATTTACTTTTACAGTGCAAACAACTGACATAGCAGCTAGTCATTGTCAAAAGTCCGATCACACTGTCGGTTTTTCCAGAATTTTACACATAAAAACAATAAATCTATACTATACAGTGTTTATTGAACTGATTGTTGAATGTAAAAATGTTGTACACGTAAAAATAAGAAAATTTATAGCGTTATTGACAGGGAGGCAAATTTATTAAGGAAATCTGATATTTAATAAACATTTACCTAATGAACAAAGAAAAATATCGTACTTTGATGATGCATACTTTGGATGGAACCTACTGGTTTTAAAGTATGAGCTTTTGACAATAGCTGCCTCTTTACTCATAGGAACATTTCTGTATAACTATTAAATCGTGTCGTAATATAAGCACAATTTTACGGTTTCCATTCGCGTTAATTACTTGAGAACTTTGATGAACATGCAAATAAAACACATTGCGAAAGTAAAACTGTTAAAAAGTAGCATCACTGTGTTCGGTTGTTGCCCAGACTACCACATTTTAAATGTAGTTCGAATTAGTGGAATAACGGAAGAGAAGGTATTCCTTAGGAACGCGGATTTGGGCACTAACTTTGAGCCACAAAAGTATTATCACTTCAGAAAGTCTTCCAAGTTATGCAGTAGATACCTACGTTTCAAATCAGACTTTCATATCATCGTTTAATGATTTGAATAATCCGTACAGTCACTGGATTTGTAACCCATCGAGATCTTGTTACACGAAATTGAAAAAAAAAGTTTGTATATAGATACCAACCAAAATGGTAGGTATTAGGAAGGCTCTGCAGCGGTACAGCAGTATAAATTTTCTCATAAATAAATAAATAAATAATTTAATTGAGCAAAATCTTGGAATATCTAAAACTGTTATGAAGACTAATGTTCGTAGTTCCGCCGAACTCAAATATACTCAATAAGTTTGCCTCAGTAGAAGCAGGATCATATATTTTAATTTATTTTATGAGCAATGACGTTTATTTAATAGAACAATCTAAAAAAGTGGTTTTTCTAGGAACACATGTCTTTTTTTAAGTAAAAAGTTAATAGTATACTCAGACTTATAACAATAAGAGATATCGTGATCGTACGCGTTGTCATTTCTATTAAAGTAGTATACTGTTTACTATGCATTCCTTACTTTTAATATACACATCCCATTGGGGAAAACGGTGTTCAAATATATGTTTGTAATGTTCACATAAAACCAATTCTTTCCGTAGTGCTATATATGTATCAAAGTAGCTTTTATGGTGTATATCAACATACTAATACTATATTTTCATCTAAATTGAAGAACACTAGGAACGTTGCCAACGAGAAAAATGAATGATCTGGTTAATTTTATCGAAGCCGTCTCCAGCTTGAATGTTTCTAACTTCAAAGAAATAAAGGAGTATAAAACCTTTGACACTAATTTTAATGTCTCTCTAAGCAATATTCAAATGCAAGTGAGTATATAGGGATGTAAAGTTTATCGTTATTTACTTATACATTCATAATTGTTGACCTAACTAAAATGTATTTTCAAGTAGTCTAAATCAAAATTTGTATCTTCATTACAAAAAAAGGAATTTAACTGTCTGAAGAAATCAAACCCGTTTCAAATGATCGAGCCTTCAAAAATATGTTCATATATTTTCTTTAATTTTTAATGTATTTTGGGGGAAATTGATTCACATGGAGATTCCATAAATCTAGTTAGAATTTATGTTTCTGGTTAATTCACGAATGGCAAAATGATTTTGGCCCAAAGTGTAGCAGATTGTTTGGGTGGAACTTCAATGAAAACATTTTGTAACACGTACTTTACATTTGCTATGAAAAGTGGACATAAATTCTGAAACATATTTACATAGTTTAAACAATGCCAAATGTTTGTCTAATTGAACTACTCTTATGAATAACATAAACAATATAAAATAATGAGTTTCTTAGTTCATTTAACTTTTATATTTCTAAGAACTATGCAAATTATCATTATGCATAGTTTTCCGAATATCGCTATTCAAAAAGATAACTATATCATGGAATTTATTTGAACTTTGTTTGGTATATTAAGAGGTTCCATTCATTGAATGCATAGTGGATAAAGGTCAAACCTAATATTTTCTTAAAATTATTTAATTATTTTAATTTGACATATTCACTCTCTCCCTTGGGACAGTTTTCCCCTTCTATCAGCAAAAGGATGATGGATAAGAAATAGTGTGTGAAGATAAAACAATATATTTTCTCACTAAAGACGTGCCACTTTTTTGTGTATACAAGACAAGTTTCATGTTTAACATCTCTATATTATTCATAAATCATTCTTCTTTACAATTCCAAAAGGGAGTTATTTCGTTCGTCTCATTCAGTACACTAGGAGTTCAGACATACTACAGTATATTCATCTTGGACATAATCTATCTTTACGATAAATCTTCCGTCTTTGAAGCTGCTACCACAACTTCATAGCTTCATGCCTAGAACTCTCATAAACACAGTGTAACTGTCTAATGTACTTAAGTATATTCTATAAACTGATCCTTTATCCACAACTTGGGTATTGGACTTCGCTATCTTCTGCTCTGAATGTTCCATTTATAGGATCAATATTTTCACATAATATTCTTCAAAACGGTTCAACAGACTTTACTTATATCTTGCTTATAAAATGTATCATAAACGATAACCAAACAAGACATATAGCGTTTGTATAGATCACATCTGTGACAAGCTCTTGTTTTCGGGTTGCTTTCTGAAATATTAAAGCGATTCTGCTCCCAATACATAAATCTATGATGCAAATGTTAACATTAAAGCAAATTTGTTATTTTAGGAAATATTCACTAGGGTTGGTCGAAAATGGAAATTTGAAGCTTTTGTTTCTACCTAGGTATATGAAAACAGGCGATTTAGGAAAAGTTGTATATATAAGTTCATGTGAAAATAATTATATCTTTCCAGCTTCCTTCCTAATATTCTCACCATGATAGTAACTGCATTTATAAGTATTTCTGAGTATTAACCTAAATAATCCCCATTGAAGGTATTATCCAGTAAATGAAAATTAACTTTTGTACTTTATGATAATGGGCAAAAACATTATATCCTGTTCATATATAATAATAAATAAGTAATGAAGAGATCCACTGAGCCAAATTACTGTTTCTTTACAAACTATAATATCCCTTCAAAACATACTTAAAAGAAAGGAAATTACTGCAACAACACGTATTAATGAAATTTTCGTTTTAATATTAGGTGGCGAACGACCCGAAGAGTCCTATACTTCATTTGTATACTCAAATACTGTACGATAAATTTCAAGTGCGCACGCCATACGGATTGTGTTATGCTATACACTCTGAGTTACTGGATGTATACAGGTATTATATTTTTATTGAACAATTTGTACCAAAGTATTGTGTCTAAGATATTAATGATTAATTAATTGTTTTGAGTAACTGGGAGGTATTTAATTCAATATACGTTTTATACATTATCCAAACAACAACTTAAAATATCTTTTTTAAATATGTGGTCATTTTTCTATCACAAGTAGCCATATTGTATGTTCTCAAATCTTTGCGTAGATTTTAATATCTAAGAACATATAAATCATTCAAAGTATGTATACTATATCATGGAACCTATTTTCTTATTTATCCAATATGTATCTTTAACATAATTCAGTCTCTTGGAGTAGGAAAATGGAGACCCTCAGTTAGATACTTACGGAAAAACGCGAATGAAAATTTCAAGATTTGCTATAATTCGTAAATGTGACTATAAGCAACCTTTATCACTGGAAACTACATTCCTGATGTATTGATAACTTAGTTTAACAATATGGGTATGTGGGATACTTAGCAGTATGAATTAGCAGCTATGAATAAGGTTGAGCAGTGGTTCTTAACCTTATTCCTATCACGACCTCCATTTATCACATCCTCTTGAAAGCGACCCCGTTATAATTACTGGTTTGTAATAATCTTCTGTGGAAATTTTAATACACCTATTGCTGAGATCAAGCGATATACATCTATTTCTGTAATAATAGAATTGAAGACTTTGAGGCGAAAACAGGTTAAGTCCAAAAAATTAAAATGTAAAGTAGATAGCTTCACAAAGGTTTACACTCATCCGATTTTCTTCAAACCTGGCACATACATAAGTTTAGTAAACCGAAAATAAATCGACACATATATTTTTGTTTCTTTTGGAATTTAAGTTAAACTGGGCAAATGCCCCCTTCCAAAAATATGCCCTCTTGATTAAAAGGGCCACATTAAAGAAACAAACTCTGTGACTTCCAAGTAGGAAATACGGGTTTTGGCGTTTCTGCGAGAAAAGTGTTTCAGGGGCTATAGCCCTACTCGAAATGACAAAAGGAACCCGCACAATGTTAATGGAAATTGGATTTTGGTGGAATTGCTTAAAACCATGTTATGTTGTAGATATGGTGTTCTTGAGAAAAAGTCTCAATGAGCACAACCACAAACCACTGACCGCTTGGCCACTACAGGGCCACTTTTTTGAAAACCGCCGATAAGAACGATATTCTGGATTCCGGTAAAAATGACTAAAACTGTTATATGTTGTAGATATTGTGACGTTGAGAAAAAGTATTAATGAAAATAACCACCTATCACTGATCGTTTGGCCACTTCAGGGCTAGTTCTTTGAAAACATCCGAAGACAACGGTCTTCTGGATTCCGATAAAATGACTAAAACTGTTATATGTTAGATATTGTGATGATGAGAAAAGGGCATAATGGGGATAATTACCAACCAATGACCGTTTGGCCACTACAGTTCCACTTTCTTGAAAACAGGAAAAGGTAATGTCATTCTAGATTTCGATGAAAATGATTGAGACTGTGATATGTTGTAGATTTTCTGTTCCTGAGAAAAAGTCACAACAGGACCAACCAGAAATCACTGACCGTTTGGCCACTACAGGGCCAATGCTTTAAAAAGAGCCGGAGATAACGACATTCTGGATTTCGGCAAAAATGACTAAAACCGTTATATGTTGTAGATATTGTGATCGTAAGAAAAAGTCTTAATGAAAATAACCACCTATCGCTGACCGTTTGGACGCTAGGAGGAAACTTCTATGAAAGTAACAGAAGATAGTGATCTTCTGGATTTCGGTGAAAATGACTGAAACCGTGATATGTTTTACATATTGTCATCCTGAGAAAAGGACTCAATGGACATAACCACAAATCACTAATCGTTTGGTCACTACAGGGATACATTCTTGATAACAGCCGATTATAACGCTGTTCTGAATGTCGGTAAGATTGATTAAAACTAAGATGTGTTGAAGATCTTCTCATCATGAGAAAAAGTATTAATAGACACAGCCATCGTATTATTATTGTTTGGTCTCTACATGTCCAGGCTTTCTAAAACAGCCGGGTATAACGATATTTTTGATTTCGGTATAAATGAAGGAAACTGTGATATGTTGTAGATGTCGTGACCCTGAGAAAAAATGTCTAGCACTTTCCAAGGTTTTCCTTTGTCCTGCAAGATAAACATCTGAATGTTGTCTGTGCTTAAATGATGTTGGCCGCTACTCTTCCCATCCATTTTTCCGGTTGTGAGATCGGACGTTTCAGGGTTTCATACACTTTTACCAAAATTTCGGAGTATCCTTACCTTCTGCTGTTTTAAAAAATGTGGCCCTGTAGTTGCTAAATCGTCATTGATTGGTGGTTGTGTCGATTGAGGCTTTTTGTCAGGATCACATCATATACAACATATCACAATTTCAAGCAATTTCACCGAAGTCCAATAAAAACGTTACCTCTTGTTCGGTTTAAAAAATGGCCAAACGCTCAGTGATTTACGTTGTGTTTCTTCTGATTTTCTCTCGGGATCAGAATATCTACAACATATAACGGTTTTAAGCAATTCCACCAGAATCCAGAATAACGTTACCTTCTGCTGTTTTCAAAACTGTAGCCCTGTAGTGGCCAAGCGGTCAGTGATTGGTGGTTGTGCCTGTTGAGACTTTTTCTCAGGATCAGATCATCTGTAACATATCACAGTTTCAGTCATTTTAATCGAAATCCAGGATATCACTATATTCGGCTGCGTTAACCTTTAGTTTACCATTGACAGTACACTGTCAAAAGTGTACATCCGTTCGTCCCGCTGCCACTGTACTGACAGAGGCGAAAGGTCTACTTTTACCAGCGACACACCGGTTGAGAACCAACCTTTTTGGTTTCTTTCAGTATGGACTATCTCTTCATACAATAAGGCACATCATTTTAAAAAATAAGTGTGCTGTTCCTACTTTTTTCTAGCTTTTAACAGCAATAAAAATTTAGGTTTGTGATTTTTAAAAAGAATGGCTTTTAAATTTTAAAAACTCTACGTTTCACAGGATTTTATAAATGTTTCGCAGGGAATGTCATGGTGATTCAACGTATAGTACAGTCCGCATTGGAAGAAGGCGAAGAAAACTCTTCTTTTTTTTTTACCACAGCTAGGAGTGCGGGGGGGAAGAGTGAAATTGAGAAATCGTGTTTTCCTCCCTGTGTAGACTAAACATATCTCGACGGAAATAATTTATGAGCCACGAGCAGGAAGCTATGTTATCTCCAATTCGTTTTAACAAGTGGGCTATATACACAATTTGCCCTCTAACCCCCCACCCCTCACACCCACGAGCTCAAACTGCGCTGTTTGTTCCTCGTGTACAAATCCATGTGGTTCATTTTCCGGTGTGTGTGTGTGGATGGAATTCTTTTACGCAGAAGAGAGTAGAATCAAGAGTAGTAGGTTCGCTTACATTTCGAGATGGCAGCAACAAGCCTTTCCAAAGAAGAAATTCAAGAAGCCCTCTGGGAGGAGACCGACACAGAAGATGTAGATGATTTGGACGTTAGTGACAATGACGAACCAGACATCGAACCCGAGACATTGAGTGAAGACGATTCCGACAGCGACGACGAAACACGTCCAGACTACAGGCAGTGGATTCGACGGGACAGATCTAAACCTTCCCCTACACCTTTCCCTTTCACTTTGCAAGCTGGACCAAAGACCGACAGACTGACTGCATCCTCAAACCCCATTGACGCTTTTTGTCTATTTTGTGATGGTGATTTCTTCAACATGTTGTTGACAGAATCGAATAGGTATTATCAACAACATGTTGCAAGACACAAGCCATCCAAAATAGAGCCACCCATTACGCTGGAGGAACTGTATCGTTTTTTTGCTATCCACCTTAGTATGGGACACAACAGACGAGACAGGTACTCAGACTATTGGAATCGGTCCGGCATCATGTTCTCTCCTTGGTACGGCGAAAATCTTTCCAGAAATCGTTTCTTTCACATTTTACGCTTTCTTCACTTCTCTGACAATAGCAGACCACCTAACGTGAACGACCAGTCCTATGACCGCTTCTGGAAACTGAGGGACGTTTTCGAATATCTACGTGACAAATATGATAAACTGTACCAACCGACAGAAAACTTATCGCTTGACGAAGCCATGATTCTGTACAAAGGTAAAGTGATTTTCAAGCAATATATCCCGAAGAAACGCAAACGATTTGGGGTGAAACTCTACATGCTTTGTGATTCTAAGGGGTATGTTGTCGATCAGATCGTTTACCTTGGCAAAGATAAGACCAGACAGACAACAGAAATGACTTCAACACACGCATTGGTCATTGAACTGACACAGAAAGTTCAAGGAGTTGGCCATAAAATTTTTATGGACAACTTCTTTTCCTCTCCTGATCTTTTTGACGATCTTGCAACAAAGCGTACGCAATGTTGCGGGACCGTCAACAAGAACAGACGTTCGATGCCTGACGACTTCAAAGACCGCTTTTTCAAAACAACACGAGGGGACATACATGTACGGACCAGGGATGACTTATGTGCGGTTTGTTGGAGAGATAAACGAGACGTTTTTCTTCTGACAAACTTTCACAACTTTCCTGTCGACGGTAACTTCCTTGACGAACATAAAAACGCGATCAAGCCGCACATTGTTCTGGAATACAATAAACACATGGGTTACGTTGACAATGCTGACAAGATGACGAACACGTATAACGTGCGAAGACGGACAATGAAATGGACAAAGAAGGTTTTCTTCTACCTTCTTGACCAAACTATTTTAAACTCTTTCATTCTGTTACGTTTCTTTCGACCTTCCCCTGCCTTACGAGACTATAGACTACAACTGATTTACGAACTGGTGGCTCTGGGGACACCACCAGTTCCAGGACCGTCGCACATAATAAGTCGACCTCCACCTCTAAAAATACAAAGGTTGGAAGCTGCCAATTCTAAACATTGGCCCAAGAAAGTTCACGAATGCAAGGACTGTGTGGTGTGCTCCAATAGTAAAAAAAGGAAGAGATCAAATTATGTGTGCTCGGAGTGTAAGGTTCACCTGTGCGTTGATCCATGCTTCGGGGTGTACCACACGCGACAGTGACCCACGTGACCCTAAGGGACCTGAGTGCATTGTACACAAGCTGTGACCAGGCTGTTGGTAAGTACAAGTACTAACTTTCATTTATATTGCATAATTTTACTTCTTTGTCAATGTCTATAATAAAAAAAAGGCATTGGATTGTTACTGGAGATATGTGCAATGTTTCAGAAGAAATATTTATAGTGAAAATACTATTTGATTTTAAGACCTAAACCAAAAAGATTTCGCATTCGGAAGGATGTACGTACATTTTCAATACAATTCTTTACAAACAATATTGAAAAGAAGGGGGTTGGGGGTGTTTTCACCCCCAAATTTAGCATTTTTTTTAGATTTTTTTATCTTTGGCGCCCCGTGGCGCCCCCTGAGTTTCTACCAAGTATGTCAAAGGACTCAAACATTATACCAGGGACCTTCCTTAAGAATACAAAAGTGATTTCATAACTTAGTCGCATTTCGTAACGTCAGAAAAAAATGTTTTCTGGTACACTGCAATGACATAAATTTTACACATTTTTTTCGCATTTGCAAGGTGTCAGAAAATAATTTATAGAAACATTACTATTTCATTCTAAGACCTCAACCAAAAAGATTTCGCATTCGGAAGGATGTACGTACATTTTCAATGCAATTCTTTACAAACAAAATTGAAAAGAAGGGGGTTGGGGGTGTTTTCACCCCCAAATTTAGCATTTTTTTAAGATTTTTTTATCTTTGGCGCCCCGTGGCGCCCCCTGAGTTTCTACCAAGTATGTCAAAGGACTCAAACATTATACCAGGGACCTTCCTTAAGAATAAAAAAGTGATTTCATAACTTAGTCGCATTTCGTAACGTCAGAAAAAAATGTTTTCTGGTACACTGCAATGACATAAATTTTACACATTTTTTTCGCATTTGCAAGGTGTCAGAAAATAATTTATAGAAACATTACTATTTCATTCTAAGACCTCAACCAAAAAGATTTCGCATTCGGAAGGATGTACGTACATTTTCAATGCAATTCTTTACAAACAAAATTGAAAAGAAGGGGGTTGGGGGTGTTTTCACCCCCAAATTTAGCATTTTTTTTAGATTTTTTTATCTTTGGCGCCCCGTGGCGCCCCCTGAGTTTCTACCAAGTATGTCAAAGGACTCAAACATTATACCAGGGACCTTCCTTAAGAATACAAAAGTGATTTCATAACTTAGTCGCATTTCGTAACGTCAGAAAAAAATGTTTTCTGGTACACTGCAATGACATAAATTTTACACATTTTTTTCGCATTTGCAAGGTGTCAGAAAATAATTTATAGAAACATTACTATTTCATTCTAAGACCTCAACCAAAAAGATTTCGCATTCGGAAGGATGTACGTACATTTTCAATGCAATTCGTTACAAACAAAATTGAAAAGAAGGGGGTTGGGGGTGTTTTCACCCCCAAATTTAGCATTTTTTCTAGATTTTTTTATCTTTGGCGCCCCGTGGCGCCCCCTGAGTCTCTACCAAGTATGTCAAAGGACTCAAACATTATACCAGGGACCTTCCTTATGAATACAAAAGTGATTTCATAACTTAGTCGCATTTCGTAACGTCAGAAAAAAATGTTTTCTGGTACACTGCAATGACATAAATTTTACACATTTTTTTCGCATTTGCAAGGTGTCAGAAAATAATTTATAGAAACATTACTATTTCATTCTAAGACCTCAACCAAAAAGATTTCGCATTCGGAAGGATGTACGTACATTTTCAATACAATTCTTTACAAACAAAATTGAAACGAAGGGAGTTGGGGGTGTTTTCACCCCAAATTTAGCATTTTTTCTAGATTTTTTGATCTTTGGCGCCCCGTGGCGCTGCTCGGTTTGTACCAAGTATCTCAAATGACCCCCAAAATTATAGCAGAGACCTTTGGCAACAAAATGCTTTTTACTTTATGTCTCTATACGCAATAGTAGTTATTTTAGAAGCTTTTCTTTCATACACTACAAACTGTTAAAAATCATTTAAATTTCCCGCGGTACGGAGAAGCGTACACCCTGCTGGCCGGCGGTAAAGTAAAGGTTAAAAAAACTGGCCCAGTAGTGGCCAAACGGTCAGTGATTTGTGGTTATGCCTGTTGAAACTTTTTTTCAGGATCAGAACATCTACAACATATCACAGTCTCAGTCATTTTCATCGAAATCTAGAATGACATTACCTTTTCCTGTTTTCAAAAAAGTGGACCTGTAGTGGCCAAACGGTCAGTGTTTTGTGGTTGTGCTCATTGTGGTTTTTTCTCAAGAACACAATATCTACAACATAATATGGTTTTAAGCAATTCCACCAAAAAGCCAATTTCCATAAGGATTGTGCGGGGTCCTTTTTCATTTCGAAGGGGGCCATAGCCCCTGCAACCCTTTTTTCGCAAGAACCACAAAACCCATATTTTCTACTTTGAAGTCATCTTTGCATCCGCAGAGTTTAGCTTCTTTAAATTGGCCCTTTTAAGCAATGGGGACCTTTTTTCGAAAATGGGGCCTTTGCCTTCCTTGACCTAATTTCCGAAAGAAACAAAAAGTACATGTCGATTTAGTTTCTGTCTACTACATATGTGCCAAGTTTGAAGAAATTCGGACGACGAGAAACCCTTGTGAAGCTATCTACTTTATATTTCAATTTTTGTGACAACCTGTTTTTGTCCCAAAGTCTTCAATTCATTTATTGTTTATGGTGGATACAATAAGTTCCCTAAATGCGAATTGATTAAATCGAATTTGGTCAGTTCAGTCTTATTATAAATATCGAATCCAATCCGTCATACTGTTTAAAAATGGAGGCAGTTAGAAAATTTTGAAAACAGAACAAAATTCAAAATAACATTTTAAAATATTTTACGGTACTGTTAGATGCAATCATATTTATTTATTCCGCATATCTTCGGGACCCTCTAGGGGTCGCGCCCCCAAAGTTGAAAAAACATGTTTTTAGAGAAAGACAATTTGCATATTTGGAAGCCTCAACAGATATTCCAAATGTTGGCTACTATTATATTGCAGGAAGTAGCTATACCATTTTATTGCAGAAATGAAGGAAATGAAATATGAAAAGGAACAAGGTATTTATTACTTCCTTACAAAAGTGAAAGTATATAAAATTATCTAGTATATAATAAATGAAAAGGAACAATAGTGACTACTCACTTAACTTTTGATAACCAGGATTCTCATGATTGTGTTTAATGGAAAAGAACATTATTGCTTATTGATTCATATGCAGGAATGCTCTCAATGCGTCTTCGTAGTGAGTTTAAGGTTTTATTCTCCAGTTTAATAGGTCTAGTTCCATGATGACCCCTTTCATCTTTCCGTATATATTACTTCTTTTCGTGGCCATATACTTTTGAATATTTTCAACTCTTCATCAGTGACATTTTAAACCGCGTATTGACAGAAATGCTTTCTTGCATACATGTATGTCACTCGTCCTTAGTTTTAACGAAATATTGAAACGTGTGGCTTCTTCTACTCTTCTCTACTTTTGTGTCTGTTCTTTTCATTATGCCGGACAAATATGTATTTTGGAGATCAAAGTCTAAAAAAGCCCAAAATTTCTCGAACTGTTTCTACAGCTAGAAATCCGATATTCTTTGAAAACATTTTCTGGCACAACCACATGTTGATTCTATGCTAGTGGCCTGTAAGACTTTTTTCTCATTTGTTTCCTCTCAGTATGTTTCCATTATCCCTGGTGCTGTCTCCTTTTTCTCTTTCTAGTATATTGAGGTTGAAATTGCTGACAAGTGACATTATCCAAATGTCCGTCTCCGATTTCAATGATTTTTTTTCTGATAGAGGCCACGTATTCATTATTTGTGATGGCAGAAATTTTGCCACGATGCAAGGTTTTTATTTTTTAAAATATTTTTTAGAATTGTGATGTGGTTATTAGAGATTATCGCAGAAGACCCTTACTGCCCTTTGTAAACCTAGTGTTAATTAAAGACACGTAGATACATATAATGCCTAGAGGGAAGTCTTATGGTAGGTATGACCTTGACGGCAGCCTTCTTGAATTCCACCATTTTCAATTAAGATCAAGTTTTCAAATGGGAATAGGGTAATGCGACATAATTTCGGGTTAGAATTTATTCAGGAAAACAATGGTGAAGCTAGGTTTAACATACGCATATTCGGAGAAAAGTTACAGGCTTTTTAATTATTTTTACCTACTTTGTGCAAAGTCAGTTATCTCCGCTTCTAACCCGCGTTTTAATGATAGTAAGTGGCTAAAATCTTCGGTAATACATATTATGCCTAGAGGCAGATGGTACGGTAAGGGTAACCTTGACGACAGCCATCTTGAAATCTACCATTTTGAATTAAAATGAAGTCTTGAAGAATGAAAACAATAGCATTCGAAACCTCATTTAAATAGCAAATTTTCCCAAAAACCAATGGTATGCTTATTTTTTTCTGTAGTTAACCACTATGAATTTAGGACTGCTTCTAATGTGCACGAAACGTCCATTATTCGATCTTTCAAATTGGCAACACCCATAATTTTCACCGAATGTTTTAAGATTCCAACTGGCACTTTGCAGTTGTTGCCATGGATCATGTTTTCTAAATTTATTACATGTTTAAGAGTTGCGATTGGTCAGTTTTTGATTAGTGTTGGGATACTCATTCAGCAATCTTTCCAAATTTTGAAGACTTACAATGTAATTATTTATTTCAAACCAGAATACATGATAATCCTATGGACCTTTGTGACATAAAGAAATAGAAATGAAATTATAACAATTGTGGTAATATAGAAAAATTTATCACGAAATGTAGGCTATATGTTGAACAAACGACAAACAATAAAACATTTTTAATAAATAGAGCTTTAATGGAACATCATTAATGATACAAAAAATTAAAGAGGCATAATATGACTGTTCCCAAGACACTGTTTATACCGTGAACATAATATGAAAAGAGGTAACTTGTTTATAAACATGTGTAATTTAATCGAGTTCCCGATCAAAACTGATTACAAATCTTACAAATATGAATCTTCGACAACAATCGCTAAAAAACCTATTACAGTTTTGTCTTACTAGCAAAAAGTTACCATAGAAAATAAATAAATAAATAAATAAATAATAAAGATATAAATATAAAACAAAACAAAAGACCATTGATTTACACAACAATCATATTTCGGTTTCCTTTTTGAAATGAATTTTCATTTGATTTCTCGTCTCAACTACTATCCATTACAAGCTACGCCTTCGGTTTAACTGGATGCAAAGTTGGAGTTGTTTCGTTATGTCATTACTCATCTTAGTAAACGAGTATTTGAAAGGCAGTTATGAGAAAAAAATGATTACATTGCAAGTCTTCAAAATTCGGAAATATTGCTGGATGTTTAACCTAACACTAACCAAGAACTGACAAATCACAATCTTTGAAAATGTAATAAATATAGAAAACATGATCCATGGTAGCAATTGCCAAGTGCCAGTTGGAATCTTAAAACATGAGGTGAAAATTACGAATGTTGCCAATTTGAAATATCGAATAATAGACGTTTCGTGCACATTACAAGCAGTCCTAAATTAATAGTGGTTAACTACAGAACAAAAATAAGCATACCATTGGCTTTTTGGGAAAATTTGCTATTTAAATGAGGTTTCGAATGCTATTGTTTTCATTCTTCAAAACTTAATTTTAATTCAAAATGGTGGATTTCAAGATGGCTGTCGTCTAGGTTACCCTTACCGTACCATCTGCCTCTAGGCATAATATGTATTACCGAAGGTTTTAACCACTTACTATAATTAAAACGCGGGTTAGAAGCGGAGGTAACTGACTTTGCACAAAGTAAGTAAAAATAATTAATAAGCCTGTAACTTTTCTCCGAATGTGCGTATCTTAAAGCTAGCTCACCATTGTTTTCCTGATTAAATTCTAGCCCAAAATTGTGTCTCATTACCCTATTTCCGTTTAAGAACTTGATCTTAATTGAAAATGGTGGATTTCAAGATGGCTGCCGTCAAGGTCATACGTACCATAAGACTTCCCTCTAGGCCTTATATGTATCTATGTGGTTGTTCTTTCATTAACATTAGGTTTACAAAGGGTAGTAAGAGACTTCTGCAATAATCTCTAATAACCACATCACAATTCTTAAAAATTATAAAAATAAGTAGTATACATGCACCATTGCAAAATTTCTGCCATCACAAATAATGAATACATGCCCTCTATCAGAAAAAAAAATCATTGAAATCGGAGGCGGGCATTTGGGTCATGTCCCTGTGAGCAGTATTTGCTGTGTCGGAACTGGTAGTTGTTTTGGTTCTCTTGGTTATACTTTTCGGCTGAAATAAACAGTTTTACAACACTTTGTGGAATACCATGAGAAAATATGGAATACAATGCTGTCAAGACAATGGTATCCCACATTAAAAACAAATTTTCTTGTAATATAACGGTAACCTACACTACACACTCATGTTTCCGTATCACCTACTGTACATCGTCTTCGAGCCATTTCGCCGTTCTAATTTCACTATAGTATTCTCTGTTCCATATCGAAAATTGTACACAATGTCTTGTTTCTATTATATAAATATTTATTGGAGTGAATGTCATTTAGAGCTTCCAGACAAATACTACACACATTTTACATTAGCATACGGGCATTCGTCTTTTAAAGGTACCTTTTTTTTTTTATCAGGATGCAACTCTGCATCCGACGGCTTATAGCTATTTATAATGTAGGCACTTAATTCTTCCTGTTCATAGTAAATAAGCATCTTCAAGTGTTATAGCGTCCAGCGGCAGATACATCTTGAAGACGGTCATCTTCTTTTTTGGTTTACTTTTGTCGTGACAGTAACTTGTTGGTGTTATCATGATCATTACCTTCGCATTTTGCCATTATCGTTGTTTTCGGCACAATATTAAGAGCCCTCACTACTTCTCGAGCATGTCAGATTTCAGTGTTCTGGGAGCGGGGAGAAGGGTAGTGTAGGTGTGGCCATTCGTCTGTCAGTCGAATTCGTCCTGTAGTGTTTCCACTTTGCATTAAATATCGTTATCGGTACTTACACATTTTCCTCTTGTTTTGTCATTTGTTAGGAAAATTCTACCACATTCTCATAGGTGACGTATTCAAACAAAAGATACTACAAATTTCTCACTGTTCTTCTTGCAGATTTCGCACAGAACGTTAACATTCTTGTCGAATTATTTTTTTCCTTTAGACAATTCTTTCATATCAGATATGGTAACCTTGAAATTCCGCCCAAAATAGTTCTCATCAATAAAACGGTAAATTTCGGTTATAAGATTTCTTTAAAACTTTTCACTGCTTGAAAACAATCATAGTGAACCTTCCTGACATTCCTACAGACACTGATCTCAGCATAAACGATGAATCCTATACTTCTGAGACAGTTTACTGCAATACTTCCGCGATGCTTGAATGGCAATGAAGTTGCATTGTAGTCGACTTCGAAACTATCCTGTACTCTGCAACAGCGCTAGAGATATGAATAAACGACATACCACACACACACAAATACACACACACACACTCACAACGTGTGAACACAGGTTGTTCTTAGAAACGCGCGCGCAGACTTTTGATACCTGCCGGACAGATAGTAAAATTATTCCCGCACTCCACAGTCCATTGACACGGTCTCCAGCTGTGAAGGAGACCTTTCAGTTTGTCAAAAAGATGAAGGGACTTCGTAATGAGAACTGCTGTGTTGCGTTTCCTGAAGATTTGTTTTTTAGTCTCCCATTGTAAGAAAGCATATGCCCTATGCAATTTCAGAAACGTATATCGCAATACTTCACACGCAAAAAATACTAATACAGTGGCGTCACTAAAATATTTTGTTTGGGGGGCTGAAGATCTTTTGGTGGGCATACTCCCTAACAACCCAAAAACTCCGTTTAGTATTTTAGAAGCATCCTCAATCAAGGACACAATGAAATTCGCTTTTGGGCGAGAGAAGGGGGGCGGAGGATATTGTTGCTGCTCTACGCTTTCATATTTTTCTTATCATAGTCATGTTTATTTGTTTTACTTTTATCGTTGCGGAAATGCACATTCTTGTACTTCATCGATTCATTCAGGCAATTTTTTTCTTTCTTTATTCCCTCCTTTCCTTGATAGTTATTTTTCTTAAAAATGCTTCATGAAAAACTTCTTTCTCAGCAATCTTATATTTTTATTCACTTCTGACCTGCCTGAAATAGTAATACAATAAGATAAAAATAGGCAATAATAAATAACATAAAATTTCTTAAAAGTTATCCATCTAAAATTTGCCGCATGAGATAGTTTATAGTTGAGACCTCACCTTGCGGAAACTGAAGTAAAGGAATGAGAAGTTCAGTTCACATAGTATTTCCAAGTGAGAAATACGATAGAAAAGCATAATTATGTCCAGTGGCGTATTTACGATTTTGTTTCGGAAGGGGCTTTCCTAACTTTCGGGTGGGGGAGCTTTGCCTGGAAATGTGAAAATTCTGCAAGATATTTCAGTTATTTTATTATAGTGAGATTTCGGGGGGGGGTTAAGCCCGGAAGTCCCCTTAAATACGCCACTGATTACGTCATGATCATAATAGCTATCACTTTTCTCAGCTAAATCTAACACATCAACAAGTATCTGTAGTCGCTCGCCGAAGACTGAACTTCACATTGAGAACTCTTTACAGAACGCGTTGCTGTTTGTTGAAGCAAAAAGAAGACAACCCAATATATCATGAGTCTACTGATGGCGAGTTAGAATCTTACTTTTGGAATAAATTTCTCAGTATATAACGTATTTTCAGTGTGAGATTTGGGAGGGGAGCTTGGAAGAAATTTCCGGGCTTTAACCCCCCAAATAAGGCCTAGTGACGCCACTGTACATATAATCGTCTTCTGAAAATCAAAACGAAATTAGGTAAGTAAATATGTATATTTTTAAATAAAGTGCTTACATCTGAACTTGTATACAATAAAAAGTCTCATATCACGGAAACAGACACTTTGTATTGGGCCCGTTATTTCCCTTAAATGACTACATAGTAAACAACAAGATGAAAAAAATAAGACACATGCTCAAATTGGTTATATTTACATATTATCCATACACTGAATAACTTACGTTTCGATTCTGTTTCTTTTCCCATCCCCTCTCTCTTTTGCAGGTACCGTAAGACACGGTTACTTTGCACACGATTTAAGGAATGTTAAAGAAAATCGCATGTAACTTAGAAACGATTTAGAACACTGTATTTTAAACATATTATAGCTAGATATGTGTGGAAAACATTCGTATAAGTTCATTAGTAAACATTCAGCATGACCATAGTTACTGAAACCCCATAGTTGGGGTCACTTTACACAACATACAAAAAAGTATGTTAATACGAATATAACGTTTCTGTGCAATGTTTTCCCTTCAGAATTTATACATTTTACTTTCTACATAAAAGTGCATACAGTTTACAAATATTGATTTGAGAACGAGGGTACTGGTATCGATACTAAGTATGAATTACCAATATTTGTGAAGAAAATTATGTATTTTCTGGTACCGGCACAGGGACTACATTCTAATAGTTCAGCATATGTCCCACATAAATGCCAACTCAGGAACAGAAAAAAATCCCCGCGAACTGATTTGCCTGGGTTATTCCTTATACCCAATAATATCATCCTAACCGTAATTAGTGGAAGATTTACGGAATTTGAGACTTTCAGGCTGAAGTCCACCCAAATTGCATGATTTCTTTTTCAAAAAATCTAATGCTAATCATCGAGCAGTTGACAACCCTAAACTCGGGCCGAGCAGCTATGAACATGTTTGGCCGACGCTCTATGAGTTTTAACAATTTTTGGCTCAAGCCCGAATACTTGTTCCTCCGGAACTCAAACCCAGAACCTCGTGACCGATGTCCTTCCCTCCTGAAGACTCCTCGAAGATCAAGATCGACAGTCAACTAGTTTTAAGTATTTCAATCCAAACCGCCGACCTTTCATGGTTATACACAGTGTTATAATAATAATAATAATAATAATAATAATAATAATAATAATAATAATAATAATAATAATAATAATAATAATAATAATTAGTAGTAGTAGTAGTAGTAGTAGTAGTAGTAGTAGTATAATCATCATCATCATTGATAATTATACTGTCTATGTAGGATATTTGAAGAGAGTACTTGGAACTACACAGGGTTTAGCTCAAATTGGCTCGTTTTGGCTCGACTCGACTCGAAACTTGACCCAAATTCGAGTCGAGTTGGAAGAAATTTTTCGAGCCGAGTTTTCGAGTCGAGCTCAAAGATATCTGTTTCAAGTTGAGTCGAGTTTCAAAGAAAACTCGCTCGTGCCTATCCCTAAGTATTAGTCTTCATTGATAAATCAGTTGCGTTAAAATATTAAATAATACTTTTGATAAAGTGCATAGTTTCAAATATCTAGGATCAATATTAACACAGGAAAATCATATTCACGAAGAAATTAAATGTCGACTAAAAGCATGGAATTCGTGTTACTATTCGGTTCAAAATCTCTTGTCGTCGCGAATTCTGTCGAGGAATTTGAAGCTTAAAATATACAAAACGATAATTATGCCTGTTGTTCTGTATGGCTGCGAAACATGGTCACTTACTCTGAGGGAAGAACATAGACTGAAAGTATTTGAGAACAAGATCCTGAGACGAATATTCGGACCCAAGAGGAACGGGTATGGGGATTGGCGGAAACTTCATAATGAGGAACTACATAAGTTATATGGTTTACCCAACATTGTTAGAGTCGTCAAGTCTAGAAGGCTTAGGTGGGCGGGTCATGTAGCTAGAATGGAAGAAAGTAGAAACGCTTTCAAAGTCTTGACTGGAAGACCAATCGGAAAACGACCATTAGGAAGACCTAGGCGCAGATGGGAGGACAATATTAAGATGGATCTCGCAGAGATTGGAATGCAAAGTAGAAACTGGATCCAATTGGCTAAAGATAGAAGTCAGTGGAGAGCTTTTGTGAACGCGGCATTGAACCTCCGGGTTCCATAGGCCATAGAGTTAGTTATTGATAAATCAGTGGCCACCCCTAGAAACCTGGAACGGTGAAACGGATGTCAAATCAGGGAGTTTCTGGGGCAAACTTCTAATCTCCATACGTTGTTATTTATCATTATACCCATTATTACAATTTTGGCCTATTATGATTTGAAGCTAATTGAACTTTCATTCTCATTTGTGAAAATTGTATTATATGGAATATGATTACTTATCATCATTAACAGGAGATGGGCAAATATGTTTTTTTCCGAGAGAAATGGAAAGTTTCGCCAATAGGGACTGTTGCTTCCCTGATATTTCTGCTTTACTCTAGCAGAATTATAATCATTGATAATATTACCTCTGACTTATATTAGCATGTTTCATAGTAAAATATATAACACTAAAAATATGCAAAATACAAGTCAATTACATACTATACAGTGACCCTGGTGGAATGAGTGGTTACGCTCGTCGCATTCTAATCAGTGCTTGGGTTGAATTCCCTGTGGGACACAAGTGGCTCGTGTCTCACGTTACTCTATAGATCCCGTCCTTTGGACGTCATCATAATCCCATAGAAGATAATAGCAAACCACCATGGGCTTACCTTGCCAAGAGATATTCGGGTTAAAGACCTACTTTCGGGCAGAACACTCATCATCATATAATGTACACTTATGTCCAAAATTATTGTCGCATGTCTATAAATATGTTGTTGTAGGAATATAATTTGATAACGAATTCTCCCGGTATTTCTTATAATGTTAGTATGTGTATAATCAGCAAAGACATGTATGTGGTAAATTTCATGTCAAAAGAGCAGTAAATAAGAACAATAAAACGAAAATAAAACTTTCTTGTCCATTTAGCAACATTTTGTTTTACTCACTCTAATTTTCGTATTTATAATTCTTTTCCTATGAAATTTACCACAAAGATACATTTCCCGATTATACACATAGTATCAGTATTAAAAGTGCCCCGCAAAATCATTATCGAATTATATTCTTACAAGAAGACAGTTATAGACATGCGACAATAATTTTGGACATGAGTGTACATCGTTAGTTGTCTTCATTTTTTAAGTTCCGTTTTCTTTCTACATACTTCAAGTGCAAGACTTTTTGTTTTGCGCTAGTAACCTCACCTTACGATACGTACAAGTAAAGTGAGACATTCACCAAAAACAAACAAACAAACAAAAAAAGGAAAGAAAAGAAAAGAAAAGAAATAAATAGCTGCAGGCACGGGTAATGTTAGATGCGTGGTATTCGCAAAAAAAAAAAAAGTTTTTAATATTTGTTGCCAGGGTAACTCTATTATCACTGGCATGGTACTGTAACTTATCATTTAATATTAGCAATGTCCGTTGACTAAATACTAGCCCGGTTTGTGAAATGATGTTCGGGAAGAGAAACCGAAGTCAAATAGCAGTAATAGGTGAGACAATACCAAGAATGTATCTGCAGCACACCAACAAAATGTACTCAAAATTATAGCCTATTTGTGAGGTCCTAGAAAGGATAATGACTCCAGCTTTCTGAATTTCTCGTAACCTTCTTTAGACCACCTGATTTTCTAGTCAGTAAAGTGTTTTTCCTTTGATTTTCCTCAGTGATTTCGGTCGCTACTTTGCCACAGAACCGATAATATTTATAAAACAAGAATGCCCTTCTGATAAGGATTGTGAACAGGGACGTACGCAGGGGGTGGATCCGGGGGGTCCGGATCCCCCCGAAATTTCTACTTTTGTATAAATATAGCCTAAGTTTAGGGGCAATTTTAGGAATTTTGATATAAAATACCCTCATTTTGAGTTTTGACCCCCCCGAAATAAATTCCTACGTATGATACGCTACTGATTGTGAATTACGCGACCACCCCCGCCTGCTTTACATTGCTTTCAAGCTCTTTACTTCTTCTTTCGCATAGGCAAAATATCAAAATACTTATAGCCTTTACTGATGAGTGATAAACATAACAGTTATATACTTGATAAAAGAAAGACAGAATTTTTATGCTGAAGACGTCCAGTTGATAGAAAAGCCATCAACATTTAAATTACAAATCAAAATCTTAAACTAACAATTTATCTAAAAATTTAATTTAAAATCTATCCAAGTAATGAATGAAAAATTAAGAAGAAAATTTTGTCAATAGTTTCAAAATTTACAAATGACATTTAACTTTGTCCGTTCCCTCCAGGCAGCTAAATTTTCGCCTCGATTTTTCTTCCTTCTTGCAGAAGATAAAGGCCGCTCTTCTTCCTTTTCTGAGATGGCATTTTCCTAACGATACTTTCTTCAAAGCTGCACAAACACAGTGCGGAAGCAAAACAAAAACACACTATGCGTTCGCCCTGGAATTCGGAGATTACAAACCTACCAACAGAGAAAAGGATTCCCGAACGTGACATAAGCAGCCGATTTCGAACGAACTGAACTCGTATTTCGCGCCTCCAAGAAGTTGAGTGAGGCAGACTGCAAGGAATAGTATCACTCCGCGCTGACGTCAGAAAGTGGGTGGGTCTATGCTTGCAGCAAACGCCGCCTATGCTGGCTAGATTTTTTTAACGTACCATTTTCTTTTTTACGTAATAGTTTTGCTAATATGCATTCAAAATATATTTTGATTTCAGGAACGTTTAGGAAAAGGTACAATCTACGAATCCCTGTTTTTACTTTTTCTTTTACGCAACAATTTGTTTCTCTGTTGAAGAGTAATTGATAGACAAGCTGTCAATTCGATATTTTATTAATACTTTTATTAATTAAAGTTATTTTACCATGCTTATTGGAGGAAAGAACTACAGACAACTGTTACATACAATTTAATCTATCTAACAAAAGAAAGAGCACAACGATATCTCACATGATTAGAATTAGAGCGAAAATAGATTACCATGGATTTAAATGGCAATAGCGAACTTGGACAGAATGCAATAACCCCTCTTAATATTTGATAGAGTAGCCACTATTGCGGATACTGTCATTACCAAATCTCAAAAATTCGAATTTTGTGGGTTACTATTACCTTGCCCCAAGGGGCTGAATCTTCTTCGTAATGGTTGTTGATTTAAGTTTGATAAACTAAGAACTGAAAATTAAATTGAGCGTTTTCAATCAGATGGTTAGTATTCAGGTTTGTTCATATCGAATGGTTTATATAGTGTCATAGAGGTTGGACATAAACAAGTCATGATCTGTAACTTCTATGTAGTTTTTCTGGTTTATTTGATATTGTGAAAAGGTTTAAAATAATGAAATTTCGTTTCGTATATCACAGATAGTTTATCATAGTTAATCAAAAGTCTATAAAAAATCAAATCCTGATCTGTAAAGATCGTAGTATAAAGTCGAATTTTATGTCGAAGTTGTTTAATGGAAATTAAGTAGACATAATATTTAAAGGGAAGGTTTTTCTTTCTAGTGATGGAAGTATGTTTCTTTAGTTTGCTTCAAAAGGTAATATATTTTATGGCACCATGAAAGCAGACAAATTATTTACAACACATGTACAAATTCAAACTACTCGTAAATTTAAATAGCCAAGAATGTAAAATTCTTTTCGTTGTTGTCTCACATTTCTGCCCATTGTATTTTACCTATCGTACTGGAATATTATGAACGCATTTTCAGTATTATGTATTTCATGTTTTGAAAATGAATATATATATTAACTTGGATATACTTTACTCGGATATAAATATGTGGAGATATTTAGAGGTGTATGTATAAATACAATGCTTATCTACTAAGTTTGAAAAATTCAACGTTTTTTAACACCTAGTGTGGTTTAATGAACCGGTTGAACTGTACTTCATAAATGGCCAAAAGACAAGCATTTATCCAGCACAAATAAATGTAAAACATGCTTCTCTAGTTGATCCTCATAATGTACTTGTGCCACCACCTCACATAAAATTATTCCTTATTAACGTATTCATCAAAGTAATGGACAAGGAAGGTAATGGCTCAGAATACTTGCATCAACTGTTTGCATGTGTATCGAAAGCCAAAGTGAAAGAAGTGGTGTTTGTTAGGCTACAAATTAGAAGGCTTATTAAGGACACACACTTTATACAGACATTGAACTCAATTGGAAAGGCCACACAGTTATCTTTCGAGGGTGTTATCGTAGGTTTTCTGAGAAACAGAAAACTGAAAACTATGAACAGCGAGTGTGGTATTTATTACGAAACTCTAAAGTGTTGGGTTTTAGAGTGTCTTTGAAACTTCACTTTCTGCATTTGCACCTTAATTTCTTCCTCTAGAACTTAGGAGTGGTGATTGAAGAATAAGGCGATTTGTTTCAGTAAGAGATCTCTCAAGTTGAAAGATGTTCCGAAGGTAGATAGGATTCGCTATAATAGAGGAATATTATTGATTAATTCAGAGAGAGAAACCAAACCTCTTTACAAAAGGAAATCTCACATTGCAACTGGGAAATCTTCTAAGTATTGGGCATAGAAAAATTTGTAAATGTATACCTGTGCATCATTCGTCATGTAATCATTTTTTTACTTAAACACTGTTGAATGTTTCATAACGATCTAAGGTTTAAATCAACAAACATTTTCATCAGTTACTTTTTCATCTTCGTAGTATTATCCGTGTTATATAGCTATCATATCTATATTGTATATAATAATATATTTGTAATATATCTATTTGTATACTAATATATTAGTAGGTAGATGCTGTTCAAATCTATATTATTTGTGAGACTCATTCTGTTCGTTTAAAGAAGTCAAGCTGAAAATACACTATGCAATTTCTGGTTTGCAGTTTAGTGGATAATTGTTAAACTATTGGTTTGTGTAACTCTTACAGCATTCTGTATAACTAAAATCAACACTCATAATGTTGTTTCCATCAGTTATTGCTTTGGTTGGCCGAGTTGTAGACCGGGGTCCCTAGTTAGGTTGCTGTCTTCATCTAATATTGCCCAGTAGTCAGAGCATTTTACTACAAGATTTCTTTCAGAGAGAGAGAGAGAGAGAGAGAGAGAGAGAGAGAGAGAGAGAGAGAGAGATGATGATGATGATGATTTCTGTAGTGGTGCTGTGCTCTGGTAATTCTGAATTTTATGCATGGTGTCACTTGAAGTATTCGAAATGTTCTTTTCGTCGAATTTCGATTTTCTGTTCAGTTGGTCCAATCTAGACTTTCCCAAATTCACATGGAATACGGTACATTGACAGGCTGTTATGACCTAAATCATCTTTCGTTGGACGTAGCAAGAGATTGGGGTTTGGATGGAGGTTTGTGGATAGTTTATATGTCTTATTTTCGTAATAATATGCTGAGTTTCCTGAAAGATTGACCGGTATGCGGGAGACAGGTAGTTCTTCTTTCTTTTTCTTGGCGGTTTCGTGGCGGCCATTTTATGGTAGTTCCTACGTTCCTATCACTATACTCATACCGTTTGAAAGGTGGTCCTCAGAAGATGGAGTTGGGCCTCTATGGTTTCTTCATCTGATACAGCAAATTGTCTATGAAACGATGTGTCCATTACTGTTATGCGTTGTGATTTGTGGTGAAAGCTTTGTTGCTAAGTGGGCCGTGTGTGGAAGGGAAATAGTGTAAACCCTGTGTTTAAAGCTGCTGTCAGGTTTTCTTCTAATAAGTATGCATAAATATCGTAAACTACCTTTTGTGTTTTATCTGCATAGTAAAATTGATATTGTGATGGCAGGGGTTGAGAAATTTAAGAAAGGTATGTAGAGACTGTTGTCCTCGTGGTCAAACAGGGAAAGTGTCTCCGTTATCTAAAGGAATTTGTTGGCTTCAGTGGAGTTGACGGTAGAAGTTGATGTTTCAAACTCCCTGTAAAAACATGAAGTAACGCCGGCGACAGAGGTGGTCCCATGGCAACTTCATTGGTTTGTTCATAGTATTGTCCATCATAGGGAAAATAAGTAGAGGCATGTGTATGTGGAAACAACTCAGTAATACCTGTTTAAAAGTGATTCTCTAGAAGTCGCAAGGTGTGCTCAGTCGGTGCTTTGGTAAACAGTGATACCACATCAAAGCTGACGAGAGTGTTATCGGTAGCTAAATGTATTTCCTTGAGAGCTGTTGTTAAGTCTGTAAAGTTTTCATATGGTTTTCATGCAACTATATCCATCACGACTCTGGAACTCACTAAAGAAATAATAAATACTTCCGACCAGGGTATATACACTTGTTTATAAACAACCTAATATTGTTTTGCAGATAAGTGTATGACTGTTTGGAGATATGGAGAGGAACAAAGAGACAACTGGAAAAATTCGGAAAGAAGAGTGAAGATGAAGAGAAGGGATTAAGACTGGAATGGAATTGAAGAAGAACATTTTAAACTTCCTGGACATGACTATAGCAAGAAAAGATGGACTATTTGCAAGATGGTATAGGAAAGAATTTGCGACAGGAGATTACTGTAACGAAAGGAGTTATGTGGATTACAGCACCAAAAGAAACTTCATAAGGAACATGGAGAGGAGAATAGAAGAAATAGATACTGAAGAAGAGAAAAAGGCGTACATGGGGAAGTTTCAGAACCTACTAAAGCCGACGAGTACAACAAAAGAAGTTAAGGAAGAACATAATAGAAGAAGAAAGAAGGAAAGGAAAGATAAAAGAGAGAAGGAAAGAGGAGGAGAACAAATGAGACGGGATAGAGAGCATTGGGGAGAAGACAGAAGTAATAAAGAACTTACTTAGAAGAGGGGGTGTACAGACGTACAGAAAACGAGGAAGAAGAATTTTGGATGTGATTAAGAAAGGGAAAAGTAGAACGCAAAAAATATGTGAGAAATATGTAGTGTATAAAGTGACGTGTAAGAATTGTGATATGATATACATAGGGGAAACAGGGAAAAACTTAAGGAGAGAAATAAACAATATAGGAATGATGTGAGACTTAAGAGATAAAATAATGCCATATATAAACATGTTAAAGAAACCGGGCATGATATAGATTGGGAAGGTGTACAGGGGCTAGAAAGGGAGAATAGACCAATGATAAAGAAATGGAAGGAGGCAAAAAGGATAAAAAAAGAGAAAAGTGACAAACTAATGAGCTTGATAAGTGGACTATTAATATATGAGTTATAGGATAAATTATTGGAACAAATTGAAGTAAAAGAACAAGATTGAACATATTTATATGTAATTTATATTCATATATTTAATATTGTATATAGTTATACTAATATAGTGTTTTATATATTGTTATATTTTATACTTTTATATATATATATATATATATATATATATATATATATATATATATATATATATATATATATATATATATATATATATATGTGTGTGTGTGTGTGTGTGTGTATGTGTGTATTTATAATCAGTTGTATGTAGTATAGTATGTTATTTATATCCAGTAGGCATCAAAGGAACATTAAGATAAAACTTAACAGGTGTGTTACAGATGTCTGGCAAGATGAACAGACGTGGGAGGGTAATTAAGTCAGGGCAGGTGGCTGACAGATGAAGACCAGGGAAGTACGACTCAGGTAGCTTCCCCATGCACACAAGGAATTCGAGTACTTTCACTTTAGTGTAAATATCTATGCTCTGAGATATCTCTTTCAGTTAGTGTCTGATGAAGACAACGTTAATTTGTCGAAAACGTTAAACTGTAATTTAGTTTTTTAATACACAAGCGTATTTACTCTGGTCAGAAGTGTTTATTATTTATATGGTTTTCATATTGCCCAACCAATGCCTGTAGGAGGGACATTAAGTACTTTACCAGGCGATATGTAGAACTTCATATGGCACGGACAACTGACGTCAGTGGGACACTAATTTATGTATTTAAGATAAACTATACAAACGCGGCTATTGACATCTATTGTACAAAATTTGTTTATATGTTTCTTCTCTTAATTCCATTTCAACAGTTTGGTGCATCTTCGTTTTATGGCCAGTGTGAGATCTTTTGACATATTCCTGTAGAATGTGTCACTAAGTAATTGTGTAATCTTCTCTTTGTAAACATCAGATGGAAGAGTCACTTTGGCGTTTCGTATCTCTGCTGGCAAAACTATGTGTCTGGATCGTTGCGAATTGATGGTGATGCAGTAAATTCTGCTTCGCTGATGTCCGGCTTCGGTGCTGTGGCCCTTTTGAAGGTGAAACCTGCTTCGTGTCAAATCTCTTGTCCCTTTTCATTTGGTAAGATGCAAATACCGAGTTTTATATTGAACATAATGTGAGCTGTTCGGATTCTTTAAGTACTGGAGCAAAGATCGAACCTTTAATGAGGACTAAGATGGTGGCTTCATCGAAATGTCGTTCCGTAAGGTTCAAAACTAACTTAAGCCTCTTTGAGTCCTTCCTACCGGGACTGTATGCCGAACTTTTTAATCTGCTTGTATCTAGACTTACTGTCTGAAGATTCGGTTTGAACGTTGAGACTTTATCAACTCAGTCCTTGTTAAATAGACCACCACGTTTATTTGGTTTACCCAAAATACATAAAAGTAAGTTCCTCTCAGATCTATTGTCAGCACCATAAGAGAACCTACATACTGCATAGTAAATATTTAATGTCCTTCCCACAGCCATTGGTTGGGCAGTACAAACACCATTTAAATAACTACACAGAATTTATAGCAGTTTTGAAGAAAATACATTTTGCTCCATGCAACACTCTTGACAGATTTGACGTTGTATCCCTCTAATTACCGATTCAGAACACCTTTATTTGCTTGAATAGATGTTAAGACAAAAATAAGTATCTCAGTGTGGAATGCAATATTTTTTTATACTGAAGACTAAAACTTAACTGATGTATGACGATGGTGGGAGAAAAACTTAATATGAAAAAATGTATTGCAAATTGAAACTAACATAAAATTAAAAACGTATTAATACTAACTAAATATTCATTTAATGTATTTGGATAAAACACACACAAAAAAGAAAATTGAATTATTTGGATTCAAAATCAGGCAAAACACATTAAAATAATACCTATTATCAGTGAATAATATAGTTTAAGTCCGGTTTGCTGCAATATATTTGTTTCGAAATTAAATTAATAAAGTATGTATATATGATCGCACAATTACTTGGCAAGAGTATAAGTAATTTAGATATGTTTTCGCTTCCGTCTAATTCTACATATGTTGGAAGATGTGTAGAATATTTTCAATCAGAGTATGGTATATCCTCATGTGCAATAATGCGTAAATTATGTACTTTTACTCAACCAAAGGAATAAATAAATGTTCACTTTTTTGTGTAATAGGGATTACTACTTTAAAAAAATCTTACTTTTATAAAATTAATAACAGAAATTTGTTTATGCATTCCTAGATCAACACAGAAGAATGAAGGGCAAATTAAAATTCCGACCCTAAATTTCCATGATGCCACATTTGCATATATTGTTGTAAATCCAAGAAGATACTTAAAGGTAAACTATATTATTTATTATGCGTATTGCTTATGTACACGTACAGTGGCCATGCTAAAGAAGAGAAAAACCTTCCTATTATTTGGTATGTCCATCGTTTCCTCACAGGATAATAATAATGCAGTTCGGGATTGCACTGCCGAACATGAACATTTGCAAGAAAACAAAATATCAGGTGAATTACATAATATCTCAGAAAATAATGTGATCCAACATAATCTTGCAGAATTGGACAACAAGAAGCCATTAATTATTGCAGTAGTCAAATATTACATTTCAAATCTTTATGGTCATCACATTGTTTCAAAGAGAAGATGCGTTTCTTTTTTTCTCTTGTTTCTTGTTATTGGAACTTAACATACTTTTCTAAAATGTTAGATTTAGTAAATCAAAATAAAAGAAGTATCAGAATGAAATTACGTTCCAAAATGGAATTGAGGAAGAACTAATGAATGCAGATTTTCGAGTACTAGAGATGTCAGGTTGATGTGAAAGTGTAGAAGGAATATAGTGAGTAACATATTCATTAATTCATCCATATTAGCGAAATCTGGAGATTATACGTTTCATTAAATTTATAGATCGTGATGACGGTGTTACTGTTATTACTATTCTCACAAAGCTAATTTAATGTTAACTCTTGCCAGTTGTCGAATGTTCTATTCCTACGTCGATTGCTTCATTTTATTCTTCATTCTAATTGCAGTTTAGTGCTTAAAATATCTTGTTAGTAAACATTTTAAATGTAAGTATTTGAACACTTTGATTGTGAAGAGGTTGTGTGATCAATCTATAGCTCCACAAATGATCACACTTAATTTTTACATTTAAAGTACGGATATTCATAAATCATTTTAAGCATACAAAATAAATACTAATTTCCCATTGACCAAATGATCTATTACATTATTATTGTACTATATAATACATTCCATTCAATAGTGGAAATTTGGTGGCATTTATACAACGGATCAGTAATTATAAACTTCAGGTTTTAATATTAATAATAAGAAAGCTTAACGGTAATGTGTTACTCATTACTTCATTTTTTTAATATTACGTTTAAATGTTTGAAAGAATGTTAACGGAAAAAGAATGTATTCCTGGTTTGGGCAAATAACACATTTAGTGAACAAAAGTGGTACGATGAGAAACGGAAAGCGTGCGAGATGTTTCCTGAAATTCTCGAATTCCAGAATGATATTAACATGGATCATACTCCAAACTGGTCCCAAAATAGTGTAAGTAAACTCTTTAATACTTACCAACGTCCCAAAATGTTACATTTACTCAAAATATAACATGATAATCAAGATTAATATTTAGTGCAGAAGAACTAGTTTATAATCCTATTCGAGTAATACACTCTTGGACATTCAGCCTTTTATGATATTTGACTAAGTTAAATATTTCTTCTTTTTAGTTCACCACTTTAATCTTATGGCTTTTTAAATCAAAATAGTAGCCTGTAATCTTTCTTGTCTTCGTGGGAATCGTTTCTCGTGCAACGCCTTCAGTCAGTTCATTAAAGAATTTTATTTTTCTTTTAAATTTTTATATACAAACACTATTCTGTTAAATGCTTCGGAAAAATTACGTACTTTGTCTTCTAACACTTTCGAGCCTGCTTCATTGTGATGCCATTTTAATTTTACAGCTAGTCTTACTTTTTTTTATTTTATATAACAGTCCCTCTTCTACAAACTCTGCTCTTGCTTAAGAGAAGGTTATTTTTTGAGTTGTCACAAGTTCAGCTTTCATTTTCTCACAATTTTAATTTTGGCTCTATCATTATCTTCGGAGACATTGGTGATGTTCTTTTCTTTTCCTTCACAAATTGCAATTGCGCAATAGTATGTTTTCAGTCAGTTATTATTTCCTACCTTAAAGATGTTCTTTTGGAAATATTGAATTTTTGCTGTAACAAATAACTCGTAATCATCTTGTACCTTGACGTCTTCACAATTGGACTCCAATCCGTCATTATAAATCTTGTAATCTCATACCAGTTATGAATTTGATTCTTTTCCACTCATTTTCTCTTCATGTTTCATTGTATCATGAATTTCTTTTACATCGTTTCATGTGTTACACTTCCTTCAAATACATTTATTCTTGCTTTCTTCTTTTTTGAACATTGCCTACGAGCTTTTGTGCTTCCTGCTGAATCAACTTTTCAGTTCATTGTTGTAAATGAAAATCGTTATAGTTGTCCCACACTTTTTACCTTAAGACTTAAATTCCCTAACTTCGAAATTATAAGGTCAACGAATCTTGATCTTCAAGTCAATGTTATCACATGCGATGGCACTTCTCTTAACGGATTTTCCAGTTACAATTCTCAGTTCACATTACTTGTATGGTCAGTTTTTCCTAGAATCACAAACGTGGTTTTAAACTTTTATTCAAAATAACCCACTCAATTTACTTCCAACAAATTCACTATATTTAGTACATAATTTTCGTACCAGGAACTTGCCTCCATTCCTACAACATTTCATTGTTGTAATTTTCTTCCAATGGCCTTTTAGCACTTCATTGTCTGATCTAATGGAGATATTGTACCTACTCAATTTAACCACCTGTTATCTCATTTTTAACGCATGCTATCTCTGCTTTCATTTTAACACCAATCCTGGCTTCCGACTTTGTCACTTAGAATTCATTTTTGACATCTCGCCGTAGATTTTAAAATTCACGTAAGTAATCAATTCATCATCACCATTATATAATTTCATAACATCATGCAGTAACAGTAAGTTGCTAAAAAAATAAATTCACCTTTATGCCCTTTGTATCTCTATAGCATAATATGTGCCTTGTGGGAAAGAGTATTATCCTCCTGAAAAATGGTTGTCAGCTGGAAATATGACCCAAGCAAATAGGTTTACAACTGTATGAACGATCTGACAGTAGTTAGAGGCAGTCATAATTCCACTAATATATAAAATCACTGAGGTTGCTTTCATACAAGTATGTGCTGTTTTCGCTGTTAAATTCGTTGAACTCTGATGTTAACTCTATTGCAATTTGCACTGGGTATGTTATTCCATCTTTTGAGTCCAACTACAGCATTTTAATTGAATTTTGGTCGTCATGTAGTTTGTAGCTTGTTTCTTCTTTCACCGTCTTTTATCCACATTTGTAAGAAGAAACAATATACGCTTGTCAATGCTAGACAAATTGCACGGTTTCCGATATACTCGTTCTCATCTTATTGTCCACCACAATCTGACCTTATCAAAGTGTGATATATAGTCTACGCACAAGCATTACACGGACTGATTGAGGAAGATCCTTGTCACCGTATGTCGAGAGGTTCACTTATGATTGTTATGTTCAATAACTTTCCTCAAAGAGAAGCGGATTTACACAACCTATTTGTTTTTAAATATATACTGCATCGTACAAGAAACATTGATCACAAAATTGCTCTTTTCTCTAGACTACATGCTTGTATTAATATTTTGTGGACCTGTTACATTCGACATACAGATTGAGACGAAGAGACAATTATCTACCTTCTTAAGTGAACATCTATCTCTGTTTTACGTTATTAGCATAACAATTTAGTAACATTGTAATGTACATAGATTACGTACTCTCTAAAAACGGAATATTATTCGATAATATTGTGTCTTAATACACAAATCTAACGCGAAATCAATTCAGAGATAACTTTAGTATTTAATGTATTTTTATAAACTCTCTTTCGGTTATCATTTTCTCTAATCTCATTATACTGTTTAGCACTTTCCTAAAGTAATATTGATTGTAAAACACCTTAAGGCACTCACTGTGAGCCAAGATTATACTTTTAGATAATATATAATGTACGGTTTAAATGTTATGTACGTATGGTAAAAGGAGCGCTTTATGTATAAAACGATCATTTATGTTACTGTAAAGAAGTAATAAACAACCTTGAGCAAGTGATAATGTATGGTAAAGTATTTTTGATTATCCTCAGAATGGTTACTCAGACAGAAGAACGTAGACAAAGACAACCACTTTTGTTATCTATTCAGTCATTTTCAGCATATAAAAATAATACTAAAAATATCAAATTAATATTAAGCCTATTTTGAATGAAATTGATTTAGTGTCTTAAATTTTATGGTATATTAGTCGCAAGAAAAAACCTAATATCATTTTACACATGCCAGTTGAATCTGATTGACCTGCTAAAGTATTGACATTCATGTAATCGGTCGTCAAACGTGTTGTCTTGAACTGAGTAATCTTTCAGCAAAATTGCTCTACACTTTAGAATTTTATTTTCATAAAGAATCAAATACATAGAAGCAGCTCCGTGAATAATTTTATACTCTTCATTGGCAAGATATTTTATCCATAGCAATAGCGAAAGTGTGGTTAAGTCATTTCTATTCTAGAAATTGCGATGTTCAAGATGTTCCTTGCGAGATATAAAATCATAAAAAAAGTCGATTATATTCTTTCAGAAGTCAAGCAGAACCGAGAAATAGGTAAACATATTAATGTCAATGTCCAAAACATTCATAATCTAAAAGTGCTAAACTACTTGGAAAAAGCCGTCTACAAAGGAAGCTAATTTGAGTGCCACGTAAACTGACTAAGAACACATTTACTAAATTTAATTTCTCTATGTGAATCCATATCTAAATGTAACAAACTGGAACTATTTCGAAATCGATTTATACTAAATGATAGAACGCGAATAAACTAAATCAGTAATGTGGAAATAGATCGTGGGTGAGTTGAGAGGAAGATTCTGGATCAATAAGAAATTCCACAGTAACGCCAATTAAGGCTGTGATGTGCATATACTGTTATTCGAAGGGAACCATGCATTGAGGTGCTGCTGTTGTACGACAGAATCTTCTCGGATGGCCTGTACTCTCAACAAAAAAGCGCGGATGTAACCAGCAATTTTGAAAGAACCGTCAGAACTGGTAAAGAGTAAGGGTGTTCAAAATCTCTCTGGAAACATCAGACGTCTTTAACGACTAGCAAGGAACTTAGACAACTGGATTAAAAGTTTATAATCGTTCACAGTATAGTTTCGTGGTAGCAACGAAAGACTATCATTATTATTTTTTCATTCTGTAGAGTTCCCTGCATAGTGTTAAGTTGGTTTAAAATAGAATGAGGGTTGCGCACGTGTCGAGTAGAGTTGAGATTTAAGCCTGTCTCTACTCGTCTCGAGAAAATGTTGCCTCGATTTGTGTCTCGACTCAAAAGTATGTTTCTGTCTCGACTCTACAGTTTTTGTCTCGACTCGACTCGAATTCGTGACGAGACGTCTCGAAAGTCGAGTCGAGACAAAATATACGAGTTAAAATGTACGCATACATCAGCCAGAACATTATGACTATTTACCTAATTGTCAGTATGTCCACCTTTGGCAGGAATAACAACGGTGACGCGTCTTCATGTGAACGAAATGATCCTTGGTAGGTCACTGGAGTGAGTTGACACCACATGTGCACACACACTTCACATAATTCATGTAAATTCCGGGGAGGGGGAGGTGCGCTATGACATCATGTTCAATCACATCCCAGATGTGTTCGATTGGTTTCAGATCCGGCGAGTTGGTGGGCCAGTGCATAACTTGGAATTTGCCCTTATGTTCGGCGAACCACTCCATCACACTCCTCGTCTTGTGACATGGTGCATTATTTTGTGGAAGAATGGCACTACCGTTGAGAAACTTGGTAATCATGAAAGGGTGTACGTAGTTTGCTAGAAGTGTGCGGTACGCCTCGGCCGTCATGGTGCCTTCCTCGAGTTCCACTAGACATATAGGCCCTCAGGTGAATGTTCCCTAGAGCATAATTAAACATCAGCCAGCTTGTTCTCTCCCGCATTAAAGATGTGAAGGAGCTGTTCCCGTGGAACACGATGGATTCACACCCTCCCATCATGATGATGAAGAAAGTATCGAGATTCATCAAACAATGCAACGCTCTGCCACTCCGCCAATGGCCACGTGTACATTTCATCCGTAGTTGCCGATGTCGTGGTGTAACATTCACATATGGATGGGTCGTTGGCTGCGGAATCCCATCTTTAGGAGTGTTCGGTGCACTGGTATTCAGACACATTTGTACTTTGCCAATCATTAAAGTCTGATGTTAGTTCAGCCACAGTTCACTACCTGTCCTCTTTTACCAGTCTGCCCAGCTGTAACGTTCCTATTTAGATAGGAGCTCGTTACTCGTTACGGGTCTCCCACTGGTGAAGTCCCGCCACATTTGAGAAACAATATATATATTTTCAAATTAAGAATAGTTACTACAAATCCTAAGCACCTCCATATGTTCAGCTTAAATATAAATACCATATAATCTTCCTAAAAATTAGGCCAATCGCAAAACCATAAATAGGTCAAGGATTTTAATATTAGTTTCGTTAAGTAATAAGTCAATGATTTAGGAAGCTCTTCTTTATAACCAAATCAATCGACATTACAAATTTCTTTACAAGTCATTAAACTCGCCGGTACTGATTGGATACATTAAATCAAATGCAAGTGAAATTAATATGATTCCCAATAAATCTCGACTTAATAGTGTTCTACGACAACCTAAAAAGATTTGGATAATTGTACCGAGTTTTCATATATATATATATATATATATATATATATATATATATATATATATATATATATACATATATCGAATACAGGAAGTTATAAGTATGGTTAACACACAACTGTCTATATCCCATTTAATCAAACAGTTAAGTTTCCATTAGAACATATATGAAATTGATTTAAATTTAAGAAAATCATTATACAACTCACCCGAATATTAAGTAAATAACAGTCCACACTTTAGAATGTCAAAGTGAATTCACTTATAATATACTCTAATAGAATAATTTACTAATTTTCGATAAATAGAGCTTACAAGGTTTTACCGAGTACATTTCCAGCACACATCTGATGAGAATACCTCAAGGGCTGGGTGAAGTAACAACAATCGCCACTAGAGGCGCTATATTCAAAATTTAACAAACGAAACAAGTTTATCGAAGACTCGAAATAGAATAAATATATATATAATCTTACAACTTTTTTTTTTGGTAACTAACAGAGTGACATGTTACACAGCCTACGATGTGTGACATCTGTAATGAGGTAAGGACGCCTAACTCCTCGATCTTTGGACGTCGTTTCACCTTGGTTTCACCACTTGTTGAAGACACTCACTGCTGCACTCCTAGAACACCCGACAAGTCCTACAGTTTCCGAAATTCTCGTGCAGAGACTCCGGGCCATTCAATCTTCTCTCGGTCAAACTCAGATAGATAACACGCATTTCCTATTCTACACGTGGCAAGCACTTTCCCTGATACTACATTAACCGTACGTGTTTGACTAGCTGGCATTCCTTGGCAGGTGACGCTGCTATCGCCGGGACGGGTTTATATCGATAGCAGGTAGGTCTGAAAGCGAATAATCCAGATGTTATGTAGCTCTATTGCGTTCATTGGAACGAAAACACAATAATTATAAATAGGTTAAATTACTATAGACTGTCAATTGCTCATTCAGAGAATTTATGAAGTTTACTTTATTGCAACAGTTTTATACAAACTAGACAATCTATTATTATTATTATTATTATTATTATTATTATTATTATTATTATTATTATTATTATATTTGATGGTTAGGTTAGGATTTAGATTTCTGGGCTTTCGGCATCTAAGGCCATTTAGCCCTTCACGTTTTGAGGGATGACGTCCCTTGGCGAGCACACAATCCGGGGAAAGGGAAGGAAGATAGGATTGGGGAAGGAACGAAATGGCCTGGTACCTATAAGTTAAGTACCACCTCGGCATTTGCCTGGTGTGAATGAGGAAAACCCAGGAAAACCTCATTCAGGGTGGCTGGCCTGAAAAAGCGCTTTACACTTTTTTGACCGAGTGCCCCCACCGGGAATCGAACCCAGGACCGCTCGCACCGAAGACGAGAGCGTTAGCGACTACGCTACGCGGGGCCACTACTATATTTGAAGCACAACCAAATATTAAGACATTGATTATTACGTTCAATTAAATGAATTGAGCTGAAAATTAAAACTTGATCTTGAAAGATTAACTATGAAATTTACGCGTTCTGTACCCTTCTAAAGTAATAAATGCTGGAATTATTGTTTTCAAGGCTGATTCTGAGTGAATACTTTCTTCAAAATAATATTTAAAAATATAGGAAGATTTTCGAGACATTCGAGTCGAGTCGAGATTTTGCGAGCACCCTTGACTCGAAAATTCGAGGCGAAATATATCATTGCCTCGACTCGTCTCGTATTTTTCAAAGTGTGTCTCGACTAGAATATCGGCGAGTCGAGTCGAATTGAGATTCGAGACATGTCTCTACTTTTGCGCATCCCTAGATAGAATGTTAACTGTCGTATCAGATTTTGTTCTGCTCAGGAACCACGCGCATACACCTACTAGATTTTGCTGTTGCCGGAAGAATAGCAGAAGACAGTTGAACAAAATTGTTTATATACCATTACAAAAAATTTAAATCAATATAAATGAGTCTCTATTTTAACCTACAATTACACAATACATTTTCAACCTGATAATTAATTTTTTTATGTTGTTTCCTATAAATATATATGGCTCATTTTACAATTATTTTCTTGGAAAGAAAATAACCCGTGGAAAATAATTACTGCAAGTAGTAGAGTAAAGGAAAGATTGCATAATATGGCAGTGGGACATGAGTAAAATGTTGGAAAAGTGTACTGATAAAATTTAATATTGATAAAAATTTTAGTGACTTTACAGAAAGCTCTTTGAAAAATATAAATACTTTCACTTTTCAGATTTTCTTTGGATCTCCAGATGAATTTCCGCAGATGACTAAAAATTATTTTCTAACTCCGGGTGACAATAAGGTGCATGGTATGGCATTTGACTTGGTTGCTATCAAAAGCACTCCGGCAGTCAGAGAAATCAGTATAAGCCAGAGGAAGTGCTTATTTCCTGGTGAATACAAATTGGAAATAAGTCCTTTCTATAGTCCTCTTGCATGCAGACTACAATGCAGATTCAAACAGAGAATAGAGTTATGCAATTGCATTCCTCATACATTTTACAGCTTTGGTAAGTATTTATATCATTATATATTTATTTAGTGAAACGAAGTCTAAATATAGGTGCCAAATTGATCATTGGAAAATTGTAATATCAAGAAAGGCGTAGGAACGTTTAGCAGAAAATTTCCAAATAGTTCATTTAGATATAGCATCACACAATTAAACGTGTATATTTCTTTAAGTCCCTAGTAAACATTAGTTGCAGTCGTTCCTGAAGACATTTAAGACTTAAGGCTTAAATTGAACCGTGTCCTATAGAATGTTGAATAGTAAACTCAACAATTATTTATTTATTGTGCCTTTCAAGCGTTGAATATACAATACAAAAATGTAGTTAGCCAGAGTAGTACTTTACGTATTAAAAATATTTCACATTATACTTGCTCATTTTGTTGGATGTATTTGGAGGTAGACTGTTTACACAAGACTTAGAGGAAAACTATCATTACGATATGCTGTTTTAAGGAAAGTTTCTCCTTTGCTGTCGCGATAGAAAATGCACATATGCGACAATACCCTGTCCTTTTTATACATTTATTATGAACTCAGAAGAGCAATGCTAATGAGAATTTTATTCATATTGAAATTATAGACTATTACGACGTTTTTACATATATTTTTTATGGGGAATTTACTAAGTACCCTGGTCACCTTAATCGTCGTCAAAGGGGACATTCTTTCCAGTAGCAAAAGAACTGAAGGTTACCACAAACAAATTAATTAATCAATTTTTGTAATTTGACATAGTGCTAAAGGGAAAGATGAGAAAATACACTTACTTCTCGTTTAAATTACGAATTAACATTTCGTAGCTTCGTTCATCATATTTATCATTCAGTGCAACATTTTGTACTGTTATTACCAATTTAACTAATAAATTCTAAAATCGTTTCTGATAAAAGGCTAGAACTTCAATATTAAGTATATCTTCATATTTGCAAAATATAAAAAATAAACATACATACCGTTCAGGAAAAAGTACTCCTTCTAGTAATATCTGTGCATATGTAACACCAAAAAAGTTGAAACTACTCATGAAGTATTGTGGAAAACAGACACACGAAAAACGAAATATTATATTATTTATGTTTACTCGAGATATAACCATCCACATACTTGAGAAATAGCTGCAACTGACATATCCTGAGGATATAACATTAGGTAATTTCATTTTTGCAATTTAATCATATGCCGAAATTAAGATTGCTTAGTTTAGTTTTCAATTCTAAATCTCAATAATTTTTAGCAATTTTAAATATCATTTTGTTACCCTTGCTGTTATTGTAAATCAAAATATTATATTTAAAGTTTAAGCGGAATATCTTCGCTGTAGTTCGTCAAAGGAATTATGTCTATTTTTTGATACATAATACAGAATAGCGTAATTATTTTTAAAAAATGTAACTAAGAGAGTTCGGTAGTTTTTTTGTGGAATTCCAATTGGCACTCACACCCGTGAGTTGAATGTGAATGAAGATAAGGCGAAGTTCAGTTGTTTTTTCAAGTAAAGTTTATTTTTGGTAGGATTAACTACAGAAATTACCGAATGAATTTCGTCTACAACTGATTTACGCACAAAAATTTCTGCCTACGTATCTATTAACTCATTAGGACATAAGAAATTACAATTGTCTGCAAGATCATTTACTTGTTTTAATGTAACTTGAACACTTGAATTCGGAGGTAAAACAACAGAGCGAGATACAAAAAAATTGAGGTTTATATAATTTCGCTATATGGTTAGAAATTTCATCCAAAGATACGTGTGGCGGCAATTCAACTCTTGGAGGAATACCAAATTTTACAAAACTAAAAGAATTCTTATTGTGATCAAACATTGCAAGATTATTTTTTTTAAAATCTTGGCCAATTATGCTTTTATACGGAAAATGTTTATACACTCGAAAAGGATGCGTAAAATTCTGTCCTCCTAATTTAAATTTCACTAAAGCGATTTGATCACTTTCTTGACAATTTCCAGTGACACCACGAATAAAAGTCGTTCCCTTGAGTATTTTATGCTTATTACTTAAAATATTACCAGAAATTATGCTGACAGTGCTGCCTGAATCCAATAGAAATAAATGCGGCTTATTATCAACATGTGCTTTAACATGAGGGAAATTAGCTTAATATTGAATAGGAACATAATATCGCTTACTATCTCTAACATTATTACACATATTATTGTCTAATTTATTCCTATTATTCGATTTAACATTCTCATTTACATTGATTGCATTGACAGAAGCAAGAGGTTGTGTATAAAAGGAAGCAAAGGATGCATGAATGGGATTTCTTCGCTTCAAGCGTGAACGCTGATAAGATTGTATGCCCACAGATTTTCCTTTGTGTGCGTGAGAAACTTTTGCGAGCGCAGTTCGTTGCACGAATTCTTGTAACTGGACTTTGATATTGTCTAACTGAGCTATCAATGTATTTTTTTCTTTAGGCTGACTTACAGTTTCATTTACATTCTAAATATTAACATCTAAAGTATTTTATTTTTAATGTATAGCCTTATTACCAACAGGATGTATATTGTATTCGTCTGTTATTGCCAAGGACTTCGATCGCTGACTACGCATGCTGACAAGAAAGTTAACTCTTTCTTCTAAACCTAAGAACTTTGCCAACTCAATAACAGTCTTATCTGATTTTCTTACAACTACAGAATAGAACGAAGGCAATAACCCATCGATAATCAAGGTAATTTGTTAGGTCACTGGAATCTTCGGATCGTACTCGAGTATTAATTTCCGTTTATGAAAAACGTAATCTAAGACAGATTCAGAATCAGACTGTTCCCTATTTCTCATTTCTTGCTCTAAAACTTGCAAAACTATATGATCTTCATAAGCCTCTATTAATTTCTTCTTAATTTGAACATACATGAGATTATCATATTCTGCAGTTGATTGTAAAGCTAGTAGAAAAGCACGAGCCCCATTTTCTAAACAATACGGCAACAAATGACGTTTCTTACATCCCGTAGGTTATTAAGGATAGAAAAATCCTCAAAATGACTAAAAATGACTGGACTGACTCGTTCAATTTGCCAGAAAATTTGGGGGGTTTCTACTAAACGATCTAAAGCCGAAGATATAGCACTAGTATTCTCCATTATTGCTATTTTCAAAATCACACTTATAATAAATATCTTAAACTACTATATATATATATATCCAACACCAAAATGCAAATAACACTTCTTATATACTAACAGAAAGAAAAACAAAATATAATAACTTGGCAAAATTTTCTCTTCTCACCCACCTAATCATTGAACTAAGAAACAATAAAACAAAAATTACTCTAACAGAGCAAATGAAAAAAACGTAGCGAGGGTGGGCAGGTGGGCTAAAAATAACTACTTAATTTCTTTCAACAAATTATAAATTACACTGTACAGATTACTCAAAATGCTCCGGTGGACTAATGAAAATATTTGAAAATTTTGGGATCGTAACAAAGGCGTAAGCCTTGGAGAATCTCCGCCATGCTCTGATGAGCTATTCGAAATATTTAGAAATTTGGAATCGTTACATTGGCGTATGCCTCAAAGAATCTCCATCCATGTGCAGGTGCTGTGCCATCAGTTGTAGCTCAGAATAATCTCTAAAATACTCATAGAATAATGTAACAATAGGGGATGGAACTGATGCACAAAACGGTACTTAACAACGAAATTATGATTGAATTTAAATGAAATTCAAATGTTTTAATTTTGAAGATGACTAGTTGGGGAAAAAGTGAGAGAGAGAGAAATAGTTTATGATTGAAAGATAAAGGATGAGCACTAGCCTGATAGATCCAATGAAGCTGGCGTCGTCCTAGTCATCTGGAACGATGAATGTTTTCCCCTGCATAAGCCTGGATAAGTTGGAGACAGTCAACACCTGGATCTCTATCCTGTTGATCTGCAAGGGGCGTCGATAATGCGTCTTTACGATTATGTTCTCCTACACCTTCATTCTACTAGTCTGCTGAAACTTGATGAATCTGCGGTGATAAACCAACAGAATGGTACTTTTGAGACATGGAGTCGGTCGTCCTCCAACGGTGCGATCCTGCAGCTATCCTAATCGTGTGTCGAATACCCCTTGTTGTTGTGTTCCTCGTGGTTTTGTTCGGCTGAAGAAATGATGAGCTAAGAGTCCAATGAATCGGGAAGTTTCAGGCTATGCTTAAAGGTATGCGGAAGGGTAATGAGGAAGCTAGTCGAGTTTATTTAACAAATATGCATTTACAACAGGTGTCTGAGAATGTACAATCCTGGTTAAAGTTTTCTTCCAATGAATTTTCAAAAGTTCATATTTCTATCGTTAATAACGTAATTGAATAAAATAATTGAATTTATTGTATTAAATTAGAGTTTATACAATTATCTCATCGTCATTTCACGTCCAATACACAGTTACTTCACAATATATAAAACATACAACGTGGTTGTGGCAGTACAGTTACACCGTGAACCTACGTAACGACAGAGTGAGATGGGACCTACACACAGCGTTATAAGGGCGTGTATACTGTACGAGTTCAAACTGGGGTCAAACGCCGTTACAGCGGTGCGGAAGATATGTCTGACATTTGCCGACGGTGTTGTTACTACGCGGACAGTGCGGAGCTGTTTTAACAAGTTTAATTACGGTGACGAAACACTCGAAGACACAAAACGTGCAGGAAGACCAACACATGTACAAAATGATCTTCATTCAACAACTGAGGCGAACAATGTCCAAACACGTGAGGAACTCGGACTATAATTCAGTGTGAAGAAAGAAACAATTCGGCAGCATCTCCATCAACTTGGGTAGCACTACAAGTTGGGTCGATGGGTTCCACATGATTTGATTCCGGGCCCAAACGCAACGCGAGCAGACATCTGTGTTTTTTCTATATTGTCTGAGGAAGGAGCCATTTCTCGACATGTGATGAGAAGTGGGACCTGTACGAAGCTTCACGGCGCCGTCATGATTGTTTTAGGATCCCATGAACCTGTTTGAAAACACCGGAAACCACCACTGAATCAGAGGAAGGTCATGCTGTTTGTTTGGTGGACTGCGGTATCGTGCGTCAGAGACTCCTATCAGCTGGTCAGAGCATCAATGCAACTGTGTACTGGGGCTGCGGTGTTTCAGTGGTAGACCATTTACCTCTGGTGCTCGGTGTCCTTGGTTCCGGTGTTAATGATTAAAGCTCGTGCCAACTGAAATTTGTGGTAGACAAACACCGAGTGCGTGGGTTTTCTCCTGCTTGCCGTTTCCTTTCACTTTTTTCACTCCGCCATTTCGTTCATTATGTTTTCATCATCGTCTCCTTTAGCCTAGCCGCCATAACTGTGGAACGTAAAACTTAAGATTTCATTTCACTTTTTGCAACTGTGTACTGTCAGGCGTTGAGTCGTGTTCAATAAAAACTCAAAACTCTGGAGCCAGTACTTCTGAATTCCAAAGGGTCCTATAGTTACAGGACAACGTTAGGCCCAACATGACTAGGATGAAGCGTTTCACCACTCTACGCCTTGGAAAGAAGACACTATTGCACCCGCCGTACTCCCCAAAGATTGCACCGTCCGATTATCACCTCTTCAATTCCTTGTTCGATCACCTTAGAAAACACAAGTTCAAATTCTTAGTAGAGATGAAAAAGCACTTGATATCTTCTTCGCTTCAAGGCCCGAAAAATCCGTAACCTTCCAAAACGTTGAGAGAAGGTCGTCAATGCTGATGTTTTTTTTTTTTTTTTTTTTTTTTTTGTCTTCCAAGTATGTCTCAGGTGACATATCGATGTTCGAATCCTTGCTCTCTACAATCTAGGAGCATTCTTCTCTTTGCTGATAATTGTAAAATTTTCCATAAAGTCTGTAGCATATATGATGCCCTACTATTTACTAAATTCTTACTAAACTTACGGACTTATGTACGACTTGGAATTTCAAACTAAATAATATAAACTGTAGTACTTTTAGTATTTCTTTGAAGCAATAAAATTTATCAGGAATATTCTATTAATAACAGTCCTATCCAAATAGTCGTTACACATGAAGATATGGGAGTATTGTTCGATGAGAAACTTACATTTGCTAAACACATCACATTTACTGTTAAGAGTGCTATGAGAATAGTGGGTATGCTTTACAGATTTACCGAAATTCACGCAAATATTTTCTTATAAGCTTTTGTATAAGCAAATATCTCAAATCACGCAATATTTTCTTATAAGCTTTTGTATCTCCCAAAATCGAATATTGTTTACCGATATGGAAAATGGCTCACCGAAGCCTGTGCTTCAAACTTATGCCATTTTGATTCTGTCCTTACCTTTTTTTTCTGCCTTTGCCAATTACAGAGTTTCTTCAGTTCGTAGTCTTAATAAAACAGAGCTCCTAAGCAAACTCAATATTCAGACTCGACATACTCGACGTATGATAACTAACATGCTGCTTCTCCATAAAATTATTAATGGGAAAATTAACTCCGAATTGTTGCTCTCCTTTCTCAATTTTCGCCTACCTTCTCCTCTTACTCGCAGTGATACATACATTAAGTATGCACAAATTATAAATTATACAGCGTTCCTTATACTTCAGACTGACATCATTATATAATAGTTTATTATTGGATTGTTGATATTTTTGACATTGAAAATAATATATAAACAAGTTAATGTCTGTGTAAATATGGTACAGTACATATTCCATGTATAATTAAATATATTTTGTAATTTTTTATTTTTTATTATTTTTTTCGTTATTTCTTATATACGTTGTCACATTGTTTCAGTGTAAAATGGACGTTGATCTGTATCTCAAACATTTGTAAGTATCTTAATCAAATCCATTTGTGAATTTATCCACTTAATTATATCTGGAAAAGTGCCGACCATTTTACGGCCATTTTTGTTGAGTTTTACTTGTAGCACTGAAGAAGAAAAGCGGTGGAATTTGCTTGATACCTTTTGGCAATATTTGGAAACGCTTATTGGCAAACATTTTCTGCTTCCGGAAACGAGATTCATTAATTAACCTTATGACGCCAACCTTTCCAAGATTAGGTTAATGTCAATCTCGGGTCGGCATAAGTTTGGCATAAGTCGGCATAAACAATATACTGTTTACATTATATTGTTAAATACAGTTACTTTGTTTTATTTATTATAATATAGTAAAAATGAAAACAGTATATATATTCCTACTACAAAAATAGGGACGACTTGGGCAATGGGGACCAGTTCTCGACAAGTCCGACATGGGTATCATTCCTTTCGTATTAACAAGTAGATCAATAACACGTATGCCATTTTCCTGAAAATTCAATTTTTACCCGGGAAAATAATAAAAATTCGAGAATTTGGGCAATGAGGAAAAGTTGTCGACAGGGGCGAAATGGATATCATTCGTTTCGTATTAACAAGTAGATCAATCATTTGTATGTCATTTTCACGAAAATTCAACTTTTGCACAGGAAAATAATAAAAATTCGGGAATTTAGGCAATGAGGACCAGTTGTAGAAAGGGACGAGATGGGTATCGTTCGATTCGTATTAACAAGTAGATGAATAATTCGTATTCCATTTCTCCGAAAATTCAATTTTTACCCGGGAAAATAAAAATACTCGATTTTTGGCAATGGGGTCTATTTGTCGACAAGCACGAAATGTGGTATTATTTGGTTCCTGTTGACAAGTAGATCAATAATTAGTATGCCATTTGACATAAAATTCAATCTCTACCCGGAAAAAATCGTGATTTACGGCACTGGGGACCAGTTCTCGACAGAGGCAAGATGGGTATCATTCGAATCATATTAACAAGTAGATCAATAATTGGTATGGCATTTTCCCTAAAATTCAATTTTTACATGGTAAAATAATAAAAAATCGGAAATTTGGGCAATGGGGACCAGTTGCAGACAGGGACGAAACGGGCATCATTCGATTCGTACTAACAAGTAGATCAATAATTCGAATGACATTTTCCTCAAAATTCATTTTTTACCCGGGATAGTGATAAAAATCGGGATTTTCGGCAATGGGGACAAGTTGTCGACAAGGACGACATGGGTGTCATCCCATTCGTGTTCACAAGTAGATTATTAATTGGTATGGCATTTTACTGAAAATTCAATTCTTACCCGGGAAAATAAAAATTCGGGAATGTATGGGCTCCAATTTGACAGGGACGAGATGCGTATCGTTCGATTCGTATTAACAAGTTATTCAAGAATTGGTATGGCATTTTCCCTAAAATTCAATTTTTACCCGACAAAATAATAAAAATTCGGGAATCTGCCCCATTGGGAACAGTTATCGATAGGGATGAAATGGGTATTATTCGATTCGTATTAACAAGTAGATCAATCATTTGTATGTCATTTTCACGAAAATTCAACTTTTACACGGGAAAATAATAAAAATTCTGGAATTTAGGTAATGGGGACCAGTTGTAAACAGGGACGAGATAGGTATCGTTCGATTTGTATTAACAAGTAGATCAATAATTAGTATGCCATTTTCCCGAAAATTCAATTTATACCCGAAAAAATAAAAATACTCAATTTTTGGCAATGGGGTCCAGTTGTCGACAAGCACGAAATGGGTATCATTTGGTTCCTGTTGACAAGTAGATCAATAATTAGTATGCCATTTTCAAGAAAATTTAATTCTTACCCGGGAAATTAATAAAAAGTCGGGAATTTATGCAATGCGGTCCTGTAGTCGACAGGGACGAAATGAGCGTTCGATTCGCATTAACAAGTAGATCAATAATTGGTATGCCATTTTTAAGAAAATTTAATTTTTACCCGGGGAAAATAAAACTTCGGGGATGTGGGCAATGGGGTTCAGTTGTCGACAGGGACGAGATGTGTATCGTTTGATTCGTATTAATAAGTAGATCTAGAATTGGTCTAGCATTTTCCTGAAAATTCAATTTTTACCGAGGAGATAATAAAATTTCGGGAATTTGTTAATGGGGACCAGTTGTCGACAGGGACGAAATGGTATCATTCGATTTGTGTCAACTAGTAGATCAATAACTCGTATGCCATTTTCCCGAAAATTTAATTTTTACACGGGAAAATAATAAAAATTTGGGATTTATGGCAATGGGGCCATTTGTCGACAGGGACGAAAGGGATATCATTCAATTCGTATTAACAATTAAATCAATAATTCGTATGCCATTTTCCGAAAATTTAATTTTTACCCGATCGAATAATAAAAATTTGGGAATTTGTTAATGGGGGCCAGTTGTCGAGAGGGACGAAACGGTATCATTCGATTTGTGTCAACTAGTAGATCAATAGCTCATATGCCATTTTACCGATAATTTAATTTTTACACGGGAAAATGATAAAAATTTGGGGTTTACGGCAATCGGGACTAGTCGACAGAGACGAGATGGATATCATTCGATTCATATTAGCAAGTAGGTCAATAATTGTTATGCCATTTTCCCGAAAATTTAATTTTTAGCAGAAAAAATATTAAAAATTCGGGAATTTGGCCAATTGGGACCAGTTGTCGACAGGGACGAAATGAGTATATTTCGATTTGTGTTAACAAGTAGATCAATAGTTGGCATGCCAGTTTTAAGCCGGAAGTTGTTAAAAATCCCGGACATTGGTTAATGGTTACCAATTGTCGACAGGGACGAGATGGGTAACATTCGATTCGTATTAGCAAATAGATTAATAATAGTTGGTATAGTATTTTCCCAAAAATTCAATTTTTCCAGTGACATTTATAAAGTTCGTTGTTTTTTGGATGGTTGTCAGTTTTCGGAAGAGACTAGATATATATCATTTGATCGGCAATTTTTGTGAGTAATTGTAGGCTATATCCAAACTGCTTCCCTTTTTATTATGCCAATGTCGTCCTCCAATGATTTCGTGTTGTATTTGGTTCTTGTTCATTACGTAACTAAACATTCAGAATTCAATCTGGGAACATTGTGTCTTTTCCGTTGGAAGTCGACGCATCCATATCTAGTCTGTGTTGATGGGTTCGTTCTTGCAGTGGCTATACCTTGTTGTGTGCTCTAACATTAGATGGGTTATTGGGAGTCCGTTTACAGAGAAAGCAACATACTGAAATAAGACTTTTCTTCTATTTTTAATCTACATATTATTCTCGTGTTTCTAATCAATTTTTCAGTTGTTACTATACTGCACACTTGGGCGATATAGGACAAAACTGAGGCCATACTGATATTGTATCACTACATTCTGTAAGACGGTGTTAAATAGTGCCCTCTACCTTGCAAGATGCACAAAGATCAGAGTCACTAAACCCAAGTATATGTCGTCGGGCTACATTATCAACAATGTGATGCACCACAATAAATCACACAGATCTTGCACGATAAGTTAAATAAGGAGTATGTAAAACGCCAGATACGCTGCCAATTATGATGGGGATGCTTAGCAACTATATTAGGAGTAAGAGCACAAGGTTGGCGAAGGGTCGAATACAGTTTTTTTTTTTTTTACAGAGGGCACTTCGTCTAAATCATTATTCAACAGTCGATATCAAACCTCATACAGAAAAATTTCAGACAAGTATGTTGGAGGTGGGAGATGTCCAAGATAGAAGGGTGCTTCTAATAGAACACGTTCTAATAAGTTCATGAGGAGCTGAGTGGTAGAATCAATTTTCTACTTTTGTGGGTTTGAAGTGTAACAGTTTTTCTCGTACTTATGCAAATTAATGAAAGATCTTCTATATTTTAATTAAAACGAATCCTCTAACAAATCAGGATTAAAGTTATGTGATGTTCTAGCACACTGCTAGATGAGACTTCTTTCTTCCTTGAAGTTTTCAAATTACTTTCTGGATCTGTAGTACATGCCCTTCCTTGACTGAATACACGGCCATGTGGAAATTCTTTTGGCATCTTATGTGTCTTAATCGTCTTGATTTTGAAGAATGCAAGCGTAGAAACAAAAGCTCAAAACGAGTCTTATAGATAGAGATTGCATACGTCATATGTAAGTATCACATCCTCAGTAAAAATATAAACTACAATAATTGCGAGGCTTCCTTGATGCTCTAGATGCTCTCAATATTGTAAAAATACAGTTTGAGCAAAAGTTTTTACGAGAAACGTTTAAACTTTACTCGCTTTAAAAATAATAATAATGGGCCATATGCAGAGACGTTCTGAAGTGTGATTAGTGCCACACTAAAGAGTTCGGCTAACATATATTTGCTGCGGTAGTCAAGTCTTTAGTATGGCGCTAGTCGTATGTCAAAACGACTCTGCATAAGACGGAATATGTACGAAATATGATTAGAACTTTATAGTGTTTGACTATATGTTACTGTGCAATGTTAACTTCCCTAACTGTACTCTACCTCGGAATAGGATAATTCATCTCTTTTTACAGTATTCAGCACACAGTACAGGTACAAGAGAGTAAATTATATCTCCATGTTTAAAATCATTCACAACATTTATAAGATGATATAAACATTCGTTCTACGTCTTTGCCAAATATTTGGTGGTACAAAAAGTGAACTCAGTTCTTCAAATTTTACATTCGTTTTTCCAGGATAACTATAACTCAAAATATTGAAGCAGCTAGGTATAATTCAACGTATACTAGTAAATACAGTCAGATTTAAATTATCACAAAGTGTGGTATTAAACTCTCAGATGAAGTCATCAATATTTTATGCTGTATGCATTCAATTGCTTGACATATGTACTGCAAATTGCGAGTTAAACCATAGGGTATTTCATTTCACCTCTACGTCTCAAGTAATATAGGTATGACCATTCTCACATATATGGCGTTTCATGTTTAAATTGTTACGACTGTATAATCACCTCACAGGAATATTTTCATAAATCTAACACAATATATTCTTTATTATAGGTAAACACAAGGAGTGTGACAATGATGGCCTTTTGTGTTTCGCAGAGCAGGAAAATGTCATGGGTAAGTAAGAGAAATTGAATATACTTTAATTTCTTTTGTAGGTAAGGACCTTTCACTTATATGTTGACTAAAGTGAGGTGTAAGCCTGTAATCCTTCACGTAATGATTTCTGAAAGTTCCTTTGTGTATTCTTTCTTTTCTGTTATTTATTCTTGTACTTTTACTTATGTTATTATATGTTTATTATAAACAGTTTCTCATTTATGTACGTTCTGATTTGTTTTGCTAAAGAAACGTGCAACACACAATCCAGAAAGGGCACCAGGGTGACATATTTTTTGCTGCAGCAAAAACTCCATGACATAAAAGAATTCAAAACTTTACAATTAACTATAACTTAACATAAAAATATTCATACTTAAAGAGAATTGATCCAAACGTTACATAGCGATTGGATAAGTAACATAATTTCATACTCACCTTCAAAGTACTCTGATAAATTTCGTTGTTTAGATAATGTTTATTTTAATGGAACTTTCATAATACGTTAATCAATTAAAATATTTTCATCGTCATAATCAAATACTTTGATTAAGTTTGTTTTGATTAATTTAAACAACTTTAGCATTCGAGATAATTTTATATTCACAAGTGTAAATGTGTATTAATGTAAAGTATTAATGAACAAGATATTGGGTTATTTTTTAAATAAACAAAGTACGACTCAGTTACCCTTTACAGTATTACTTGACTATATTTTACATTTATTTTACTATAATACTTTACTTTACATTTATTTTACTTTTATTTTAATATACTGTAATACTTTACTTTTATTTTACTATATATATCCACATTAAAGCTTGGCTATTGTGCTGCCAAAATGTCTTGAGCCCTGGCATTATAGAAAACCTTCGTTATCAATTGAAAAATTTCCAAACTACAAAAGTCGATGAAACAATCCGTAGACACAATGTCGGAAACATTATGTTGAAAACAGTGTAACTATCTTCCATAATTGATTAAAATGAAAATACATTGAGCTAAATGTGACCCAATTAGCACAATAATATTTGGATTTTTTAACTTTTATTTTGATCTCTTGCTGTTAAAAAATATTAATTATACTTCTAACTAAATTACAGAAACAAAGAATGAAGATGATTGCGAATGCTATCCCCCTTGTGATGAAGAAAACTATGAAACTAAGCTGGTTAGTGTATCAAAGTAAGTACCACATCATGATCAAACAAAATAATATTGTGTTATACACTGCTCCACAAAACTTAAGCAACCCGAGAGAACGTGGTATAAGTGACGTGTGGGGCCCATTCAACACTGGTTAGTGGCATGCACATACACAGAGACACACAGGCAAGTCGAGCACCCACTCTATCGCATAAGCAGCATCGTTGCAAGGGCGGTGAACAACTTATGCCATGAGCCGTACACCACAGCCTAGTAGTGTCCGAGGCTCCAAGCATTGAGTTAGTGGTTCTTGTGTGGGGTACACACCTTGCAATGGCTGGTAGACGACATTTGAGTGACTTTGACCGCGGGCAAACAATTGGGCGGTGGAATTCGGCCGATCGCAAGTGGAAGTGGCGCAGGAATTCAACGTGAACAAACGTGTTGTGTCGAGGCTGTGCAATCGCTTTCAAAATGGTGGTGAAGTCAGTAGACGTCATGGAGGAGGCCGTCCGAAGATGTCGGCCGTCGAGGACCGATTTCTCACAATTTCTGTCAAACGTAACCGTCAAGCTTCATGCTCTCACCTGGCCAATGAGTTGTTTCACGCTACAGGACAACGCGTGAGTCGTGAAACTGTTCGTCGGCGACTCAATAGAGCAGGACTGTATGCAAAAAGGCCTGCGCTGTGTGTGCCATGAAACTGGAGCACAAACGTGCGCGTTACACATGGTGTCAGGAACATGTTGTATGGGGGGAACAACAGTGGGCGCGTGTCATGTTCTCCAATGAGTCGAGATTCAGCCTGTCGTCAGATTCTGATCGAACTTTAGTGTGGAGAGAGCCAGGAGCACGCTATCATCCAAACTTCATTGCTAAACGGCCCTCCTATGGCGGTGGTTCCATTATGGTGTGAGGTGGAATTATGCTGGACGGGAAAACGGACCTCCATATTGTCCAACATGGCACTTTGACAGCACAACGGTACCTGGATGAAATTCTCAATACACATGTGTGCAATTTCCGCGGAACATTTGGCCCAGACTTCCTGTTCATGGATGACAATGCCCACCCACACCGTGCACATCGTGTGTCCGAGTATCTGGAGAGCAAAGGCATTACGCGTATTTCATGATCTGCATATTTGCCGGACTTGAATCTCATCGAGCATGTGTGGGATGCTCTTGGGAGGAGAATAGCGCAGCGCAGTTCACCAGCACACACTCTCCCTGACCTGCAAACAGCTCTCCTCGAGGAGTGGCGCCATCTGCCGCAAGACTTGATCAACACTCTGATTTGCAGCATGGAGGCCAGATGTCGTGCCTGTATAGCTGTTCGTGGTGGTTACATGCCATATTGACTGCCTGTGCCCTCGCACAACCCAGCGTCACCTGTTGAGGGATCGTAGTGCTGCACTTTTTGGTCACCCTGTACATCCTAACTGTATTGTTCGTCTTCACTTGTGTTGCATTGTGCATCTGGACCGTCTCCTTGTTCATTATACTTGGTGCAGTGATCGTGTCGTTTTACTTTCTAACACTTTATTCGAGTTTCTTAAGTTTTGTAGAGCAGTGTATATTATTTCAGCTTTATACGATTTTTTCATTCTGTGATATGATAATAGAATCCCATTTCTTCAATTCCTTTTAAATTATTTGTCATTAATTTTAGTATTTTTTTAGAATGTATAACCTTGAAATTAATACAAAATTTTTGAAATTCTAAAGTATCCATGGAGACAAAGATATTCTATTAAAGAAGGAACTGAATTGTCTTGTTAGTGAGCGTCAGTGCAATGGTTCTGAAAAGAGTTTTTTTTTATATAATTTTCTTTTATAGGTATCGTATCGTGTTGTTTCACTAAACTGATACTATAAATTTATTCAATATATCTCTTAATTTATTCATCTAAGGACTGTTGGGCGAAACATAATATTTATTATGAAATCTCCTCATAGTTAACACTTTTGTAGTCCAGGTTCCTATTTATATATTATTCGTGCATGTTGTCCACATATTTTGCCGCCTCCCCCAATCCCCTAGCAGAAACTTATGTGTCAAACAAGGAAACAAGGCGTGATTTTGCAAATATACAAACTCTTTTTAAGTAGCAGTTCCGGTATTGCAAGTTACGATAGTTACAAAAAACTAATTTTTAACGGCCTATTCTCTCAATGACGATTATTCTAAAGTGTTCTGTACGAAGATTGGTGACCATTGGTGGACGTCGCTGCGAAGCACCAACAATTATTGTGATAACTGATAAGAAATATAACTGTTTACATACATACATTTAATATAACAGAAAGATCATACGCGAAGACGAAAAGGTTAGCGGAGGACCGTGGAGCATGGAAGCTTCTCAGCTGCAGCAAGTGACCTGCCAATAAAGGCAGAATACCTATGATGATGATGATGACATTGTTCACCGTCAGCAATGATTTAATATCATCTATATTACGAACACAATAAGCTGTCTGTCAGTAGCGCTTTTCAACTTGTAAACCATAAAAAATACAAATTTGAAATTTTAATATATTTTAAAGCTCTCAGAGAAACAATCCAAATGTCCTCTTACAGGTATCTAGGTCAAACCTGAGCTGAGATATGGGGAGCAAAGTCCTCATAAGAATAACATGGGGGAATTTTAAAAATAATCTAAAACGACCAATATTAGAGTTGAGTTCATAGTTTTGGGGGTCATCCATTGAGATGAATAATGACAGTTTTAATACAACTCAACATCAATGTCATACTTCACTCCCCCAAGGAGGGAGGGAGATTTTAAAAGCAATAGAAAATGAGATATTACTGTTGAATTCATAGTTTTCAAGGTCACTGAGTTTAACGGTATCAGTTTGGTGATGTTGAAGTTCATCTTCACCCCTTGCGTTGGGGTGGGAGAGGATGAGTTATTAAAAATAATCAGATAAGCGAGCTAATTAATAACTACTGTATTTAGAGTGAATTAAACAATTACTATATTTTTTCCGCTTGCGCGGGATTGAAGTTGATATTTTAAACATTACATTATTATAAATCTTTAAACAAATCTAAAATTTTGCCTCCCGCTATATTCGGCTGTCCTGTGCACGGGCACGGAATATCACTTACCTAAATCCTGGCCAGATAAAGTCTCTGCATCATGAAGCGTGGTGTATAATAACACATGTATTGAAGATATTCGGACTTTTGTTTATCGTATCGTACAGGGTGTTCAATATACAATGCAATCCAGTGTTTGGGTTAATAGAACTTTTGGACCTGAAGTTATAAATAATTAATGGTTATATATAATGAAGCTTTGTTCATGCATACATTTTTGAAATTGGAAGCAAAGTTTGAAGTACAACAGGTAAACACAGTGTTGCCAGATGTAATCGAAGGTGTAAATCAATCTCTTCTTTCTTTCTTTCTTTTCTTTCTTTTTTCTTTTTCTTTTTTTTATTGCAAAACATGTACATTGACTCATACCTCATACGTATGGATATTCTGTCGTTAATTTTCAGTTTGCTTAGTTGGAGTAGTTTGGAAACTATGCAGCAGAAAAAAAAAAGAATTTTTCATTTCCACCAATCACTAATTGGATGAGGCCTCTGTAAAGGTTAACTAGGGATATCGAAGTGTACATAAATTAACACTCTGAACTGGCAACATTGATGTTTCAATTCATCGAAATGTGTGCTAAGGATTTGTCTACATTATGCAATTCCTTAAAACAACGAAAAAGAAACTTTGAAATTATTATGACAAAACTTTTGCTTACATGCACCCGGCAATACTGGTATTCATTTCTTTGAGGCTTCTTAAATTAAAAAGTATAGAAGAACAATTCTCGAACTATACAAGACCTGGAAACGAACATTCGCAGTGCCACTAAAAACATTCCCTAAGAGAACAATTACATAGCAGACATATGGCTATCATGTTCCCTCAGGTACATGGGAATGTGTCCAGTATGTGCCGTATGTACCTCCGAGAGAGAACGCACGTGTTTGGCAAGTAAGAGTAACAGTCTATGTCCGCCCCTAGGCATATGCCTGACATATACCTCGGCAACGTGCCTAGTATGTTGTAGGTATATTCCCCATGTCGTAAGCGTCAAAGAACCACACAATTACTCCCCCAAAATATGTTAAATAGCCTATATGTGTTTACATTACGTTGAGTCCAAAAAACACTTTAAAAAAGTAAACAGATCCTCCAAGGTTGGCGAGAACCACCAACCTTTGAATTACTAACCGCGTGCTCTTCAGACTTGGCCACGGAGGCGATGAAAAAGCGTAGCTTGTAGAAGGATAAATTGTTCAGGTCTTTTAAATTTGGCTAATCAGATTGCTCCTTTAACCGCGTATATTAGATGATAACCGCTTGGGATCAGATAAAATCCGCTGACAATATAATTTTTTTTAACTAAATGACACGTGTCTATGTACTTTATTTCGTTGGTCTTTCATATTTACTTCCAAATGATCGGCGTTAGTTGCCATCTAATAAAGTTGATTCGTTTGTTGCTTCCAGTACACAATCGCTTAGAAAAAGAAGCAACAAAGGCATCAAATGTAGGAGGTTAATTTAGAACACGTAAATGGCGCATGCCTAGCACACCTTGTGAGGTTAGGGTATCTGAAACAGTATGTTCCTAAATGCCGTACCTAGAACATGACAGATACACGCCCCAAGTGACGACATAAAAAAATGACTGTTAGAGTGCGAAACTGAGCCAGGTATATAAATGCTATATTTATGGTACATAGTTGCAAATGCGAATTAGGTGTAACAAGTACCAAAACTGTAAGTAGCTGAAGTAATACTTAGAACATGAATAACATATGTGCCAAGTGTCCGGTATCTAAAATGTAGCTGGGACATTTAAATGGCACATGCCTAGCTCATTCTGTGCTGTTAGGGTTAACACTTCTGCTCTTCGCAAAGTTCTGCCAACTTGGTAAAACGTGTAAACCAGTGTTTGAATGAAAACAAGGGTTCCTCTGGAATCTGCTGTAAAGATGATAACTCATTGCATGGTAGTAGCAGTGATGCCTGGTGCATGTAAGTACAAGTTCTATCAAGATAATTTCAAAGTTTCTTTTTCGTTGTTTTCAGGAATTGCATTATGTAGACAAATTCTTAACACACCTTTTGACGCATTGAAACATCAGCAATGTTGCCATGTTAGAATGTTAATTTATGAAAATTTCGATTTCCCTAGTTCCCCCTTACAGAGACCTCATCCAATTATTTATCGGTGGAAATGAAATATTCTTTTTTTCTGCTCCATAGTTTCCAAACTACTCCAGCTAAGCAAACTGAAAATTAACGGCAGAATATGTTTTGCCAAAAAAAAAGACTGATTTACACCTTCAGTTACATCTGGCAACACTGTGCTTTTCCTGTTGTACTTCAATTTTTTCTTTCAATTTTAAAAACATATGCATGAAAAAAGCTTCATTTTGATATAAACATTAATTGTTTATCACTTCAGATCCAAAAATTCTACTATCGCAAACTTCGGGTTCCATTTTATATTGGACACTCTGTATGACATGTATATGTGTTCTGTATTGCGTTCGTCTCGATTTATTATGTGCAAGTTCTCTCTGCGGGTACTGAACTATTTATCGGTCAATAGTTATTACTAAATCTAAATCTTTATTACCATGGAAAAATAAATCAAAATTTGTTTCGTGAATCCAAAACAAACTTAATTTCCATGCTAAGTTTTAATAGCATATGTTAATTTATTTTTACAATTTCTAGTCCTACTAAATAAAAATTTTCCGACACAACTACGTTATACTTCCGGGCGTATTGCGTGAGGTGTTGTGTCTTATTCACAGTTGTAATATTTGTATGGTGTTCCGTAAGACGTACGCATTCCCAGCAAACAATGTTTTAGAAGAAAAGAATAATAAGGCTATTTTTAACCCCTCTTCTCATACGAAAGAGCATTGTTGAAAGTAAAGAATGTTGAATTCCCATCTTCTGGGCTATCCATTATTTTCAAACTTGCTATTTCAAAGCAAGTATAATGTTCTGCATGTGTACTATATATTAAATACCTGCTTTCATCCTGCTATAACCCGTTATTTTCAAACGATATCATAGTTTGTAATAATTTAAACGGTTTCATTTCTACTAAATATCACGATAAAAAATATTTACATAGAGAATGCTTTATTTCTTTGAAGTAAACTTGATATGTTACCCTATAAGTTAGACATACATTTAATTACAATAGTAAAAATGATTCTATGTGTTTACACTTTTTTATTGAGTGTTAATCCACTCCTCTGAATACTCTTTTCGGTCCCACAGGTATATTCTTAGGTGTACCACTATGTACACCTCCAGACTAGATTTGACGAATGTATCAATGGTTTATGTTTGCTTTTGAATTGCTTTCCGAAAAGATATGTCACTATAAATTACATTTATTTAAAAAGAAAAACACGAAACCTAAGATACATGATTTAAATTCATTTGGTGTTGGGATCTATGTCAGATCAAGACAATTGAATAAGAAATAATCTAAATTTACATATTTCGCAAACTCGTAAAGTACCATCTTTTCTTCATACATTTTAAACCTCCTCCAATGCGGTTTTGTTATATGTTTTTTAACGATAACATATAATGGAAGATACTCAAGAGGTGTCGTAGTCATAGCAATAAAATACTCTTCTTTCAACATCTAGTTATCGATGATTCATACACGAATATTTATGAACATTTTGTTTGTTGTGAAATTAAATAATAGAGTTTCTTCGAATTATTTTAATGTGTGTATTTTTATATTTATTTGTCTCTGTTGCATTCTCTGCTCTTAATATTGTAATCAAATAAACGTAGATTTCACTACTTCCGGCTTCAACAGAGAGATAAAACTGAAACAAAACAAATTGTTTACAGTGTTAATCAGTGTTAAAGAGTAGTGCTTTTCATTATTTACCGTTTGTTGCAACCTATTACCATTTACGCTCCACGGCGAAAACTTTAAAATCAGGAATGACTAATTTCAAATACTTCAGTCCGATAATAGGGTACAAGGAAATAAAACGTATTCTTGGGAAGTTGAATATAACTTAAGAAACAGATTGTGGATGCATTATAGAGTTTCTGCTCTGATACTTGTCGACAGATAGGCAGGTAAACAAATGGATCGATAGAGGGACAAACGAAGGGACATAAACGTTCTATAGGACTTCTGACACTTACGAACATTATATTTGGAGGTCCAAAAACAGTAATAGGGGGAACCAAGGGGACTTAGAGAACTCATAAATATATTACATCTTATCGTTTCTTCCTACTGAATACACAAGTAGTTAGTAGCAAGATGTAGTAAGACATCCGGCATATATGTTGATTCCTAGTCAGTAACGATTCCAAAATATAAAGAGAAACAATTTCTTAATGTGGATTTAATGTTCGATGAGCAAGTATCAACCCTTATATTAGCACAGAATTGAGACTGGAATTTATAGATATATTATTTCTTTTTTCAATATTGAACTAGCAGTCTAATATAGTTTCACAATTTGAAACGAAATAAAGTCTTTGAAGTGACAAATTAAGTAATAATCCTTTATTTAATTATACCTTATACAAACGTGAAGTATACATTGTTCTTTTATAATATTTACAACTGAATAACTGTTACAAGTCTTGCTTAGAGATATGATAAATCTTCCCGGAGGTTCAATCCGCTTTCACAAAAGCTCTCCACTGACTCCTATAATTAGCTAACTGCATCTAGTTTCTACTTTTTCTTCCAATCTCTGCGAGATCCATCTTAATATTGTCCTCCCATCTGCGCCTAGGTCTTCCTAATGGTCATTTTCCGATTAGTATTCCAGTCAAGACTTCGAAGGCGTTTCTACTTTCTTCCATTCTAGTTCAGTTGATTTTGAGTTTAACGTCCCGTTCAGCAGAGAGGCTATATGAGACGTGGACCTACCGATTAACGTGGAATCCGAACCACATGAGCTCCCGCCGGGAATCGAACCCGGGGCTCCCACGCCAAAGTTTCTTCCATTCTAGCTATATGACCTACCCACCTAAGCCTCCTAGACTTGACGAACCTACCAATGTTCGGCAAACCGTATAAACTATGTAGTTCCTCGTTATAAAGCTTCCGCCATTCCCCATCTCCATTCCTCTTGTTTACGAATATTCGTCTCAGGATCTTGTTCTCAAGTACTTTCAGTCTGTGTTCTTCCCTCAGAATAAGCGACCATGTTTCGCAACTATACAGAACAACAGGCATGATTATCGTTTTGTATATTTTAAGCTGCAGATTCCTCAACAGAATTCGCGACGACAAGAGATTTTGAACCGAATCGTAACACGAATTCTCTGCTTTTAGTTTTTATTTAATTTGTTCGTAAATATGATTTTCCTGTGTTAATAATGATCCTAAATATTTGAAACTATCCACTTTATCAAAAGTATTATTTAATATTTTAACACATCCATAATATGCTGTATTACGGTCCCAACGCACTTGCATGTGTTTAGTTTTTTCTGCATTTAGTTCTAAACCGATGTCCCTGTAAGCGCTTAATAGGATCTCTGCATTTCTTTCTATTGTTCTCCTATCGTCCCCTATTAAATTTACATCATGAGCATATGCCATGAGCATGGTAAATAGGTCAATTCTAGGCCATGGTTGCTATTTTTGATATTCTTTAGAGTGTATTCCAGAACAAAGTTAAATAATAATGGCGACAACGCATCTCCTAGTTTCAGGCCATTTTCAACGTGAAAGCTCGTGGAGAAAAATGTTCCTTCCCGGACGTTACTACGGGATTCATTTGAACATATCTTAATTAATCTAGTTAGCTTTCTCGGTAATACAAGTTCTGTAAGAACGTTGTGTAATGTTTCGATCGTAACCGAGTCTTACGCCTTTCTAAAATCAATAAATAGTTGATGTACCGGGGTATTGTATTCCCACTTTTTTTCGAGTATTTGGCGAATGGTAAATATTTGGTCGATAGTTGATCGATTTCGCCTAAATCCGCACTGATAAGCTCCAATAATTTCATCTGCGTATAGGGTAAATCTTGCTTGTTGACAGGATGTTGAAAGGATGTTGACAGAAGAGAAATGCCTTCATAATTATTACAGTCAGTTTTTTCGCCTTTTTTGTAAATTGATTCTCTCCACTCGTGTGGCAATTCTTCCTTGTTCCAGATAAGGAGAATGAAATTGTGTATCTTCTTCAACAATTTTTCGCCTCCAGCTAAAATTAACTCAGCCGGAATTTTATCTACACCCGGAGATTTGTGCTTCTTTAATTTTTTTATAGCGGTTTCTACTTCTATTCGGTTGGGTTCTGGAATTTACGGTTCTGCGGTGTGTATCTCCTTTTCTTCACGCACACTAGTTTCTGGTTGCGTGTTAAGCAAATCGTCAAAAAAATATTTCCATCTATTTAAAATGCTATCCGTATCAGTGAGAACTGTACCGCCAGATTTCTTTAATATATAAGTACGAGGTTGATAGCCTTTCTTAAATTCGATGATCTCCTTATACATGTCCCGAATGTTTTTATTTTTACTATTATCTTCAAGTTCCTTAATTTTAGCTTTGACAAAATCGCGTTTCTTTGTTCTAAACGCTTCGAATGTTTCCCGAATGATATCTGTGAAATTTTGTGTAGTCATTTTATTCGGATTTTGCAGCCAACCTAATTTTGCCTTTTCTCTCTTCTCTGTTAGTTCAATGCATTGCTGGTCGAGCTATGGTTTTTACCTACGAATTTCAGCGTGTTCCAATTTTTCTTTTGCTGAAATTTTAATGCTATCTCTAATTTGAATCCAGTTATCCTCAACACTAGTGCACTTCGAAACTTCTAAAGCCGAGAATCTATTCGAAACTTCAGTCTGGTATTCCTCTCTTACCTGAATCTCTTCTAATTTCTTTAAACTGAATCTCTCCGTTTTCGGACAATGAATATTACTTTTGTGAGTGTCACAATCAGCCCCTCTAAACGACCGGACAGCAATTATGCTAGTTTGCCTTCTTCTATCTACTAAAACGTGATCAATTAGATTATGTATTTTCCCGTCTGGTGATGTCCAAGTGTATTTATCAACGTCGCGATGTTGGAATTTTGTACTCTTCACGATTAGGTTAAAGTTCACGAGTCTAACACCGTTGTCATTACTTGCCTTATGCAGACTTTCGTTCTCTATAATCGGTTTGAAAATACCCTCTCGTTCTACCTTCAAATTGAAATCCCCTAATAGAATTTTCATATCGTATCGCGAGAGTTGGTAAAACATCCGTTCCACTTTTTCGTAAAAACTGTCTTTTATATCGCCATCCTTATCTTAAGTTGGGGCATGTAGATTTAAAACAATAATATCACACCACCGTCCCTTAAGAGTAACGAAAGAAAGTCTTTCAGTAAAAATTCAACCCGTTTAATTGCTGGTAATATTCGTTTGTGAACGAAAAATATTGTTCCTAACTGGTGATTTTTATTTCCTTCCTTGTAAAAGAAGGTAAAATGTCCGGCATTCACAGATCCATTTCCTTCCTACCGAACTTCCTGTACTCCTACTAGTTCCATCCTCTATTTCCCTAACTCACTCGTTACGGATTTTAACGCGCCTGCCCTATAAAGACTTCTAATATTCCTTGTTCCAAATATCATGTACATTTTATTTTCCTGAAGTTGTGCCATTGTTATTAGTCCTTGTCCTAGGCTTTTGTGAATATTTCTGAACAAGTGCTCTTTTTTAGGACGAGTTTGTTAGCATTAACCAAACCCCCAAGCTGAAGGACACTCCTAGTCGTCTTTCCGCGACTGCTTATTCAGTATATTCGCAGCTAATCTCTATTTCTAGAGGCCTTCTTCTCGATCCGCAACCTGAGGACGCGCCATGCCATATATAATCAATAGAACGGAAAAATAAGTACCATTTACAGATAATTTTCGTTTCAAAGGACATTGTACAACAGATTTTACTATATCGTTTAATGTTTCGTATTTATATTAGTATTCAAAAATACATTGAAAAGGATATGACTTTCGTTAACATTTAGTATTATGTGTTATTGGAAATCGAGTCAAAAGAGGTTTAAGGAATGAATATTGACTAAGGATATATCTGTTTTTGTTGTCCCTTTAACGTGCACAATACTGGGTGAGCATAAAGTCTTGCCCTGATTACCAAAAAAAAAAAAAAAATATTACAGAAGAACCGTTTGAAAAATAATGTAAGTACTGGTCAGTTACATAGGTTAGTATTTCAAGTTTTTTAAGACCATTTACGTTAGACCACCTCAACGCGTGCCACCTTGGAAGTGCGGAGAATGTTTAAGCAGTATTCCAGTTCCCACCAGGTGTTTTGTAACATGTCTTCTGTCACAGTACCCACAACTGTTTGTATTCTAGCCTTCAGTTCCTCGACTTCAGCAACAGTTGTGGCATAGACTGTCCTACATGTTGCCCCATGAAAAAGTCCAGTGGAGGAATGTCTGTGGCGGGGAGAGCGTGATACCACAGCATGCATTGCGCTTTCTGCTGCTTCGATGACATTTCGCCAAACTAACCCGCTCGCACCAAGTAACGTACTGCGTCACTCTTGAGTAGCACTAGTGCCATCTATTTATCTTAAGAAAATGTAATACTAACCTATGTAACGGATCAGAATTTACATTATTTTATCCAACGGTTATTCCGTAATATTTTTTTATAATCAGGCCAGGACTTTATGCTCACGTTGTATTACTAGCGTTTAGGAGAAGAAGTGCAGAGTTGATGGGAATTAAACAACCGCTGAAGAACGTAATTTCGAAAGGTTAAAAACGTAATTCTTCAAAATAATTTCCGTCTGCGACCATAAAGTTTTGTCATTACTCTGCAAAGATTGAACTACGTGACGAAGGTACACTATATGATCAAAAGCATTCGGACACCCTGCAAAACATACGTTTTTTCATATTAGATGCATTGTGCTGCCACCTACTGCCAGGTATTCATTACCAGCCACCGCAGTAGTCATTAGACATCTAGAGATAGCAGACTGGCGCACTCCGCGGAACTCACGGACTTCGAACGTGGTCAGGTGATTGGGTGTCACTTGTGTCAGAAGTCTGTACGTGAGATTTAAATTCTCATAAACATTCGTAGGTCCACTGTGTCTGATGTGATAGTAAAGCGGAAACGTGAACGGATACGTATAGCACAAACGCGTACAGGCCGGCCTCGTCTGTTGACAGACAGAGACCGACGACAGTTCGAGAGGGTCGTGAAGTGTTATAGGCAGACATCTATCGAGACCATCACACAGAAATTCCAAACAGCATCAGTATCCATTCCAAGTACTATGAGAGTTGGGCGTGTTGTGATAAATCTTGTGTTTCATGGTCGAGCGGCTGCTCGTAAGCCACACATCACGCAAATAAATACCAAATGTCGCCTCGCTTGGTGTAAGGAGCCTAAACATGTAACGGTTGAACAGTGGAAAAACGTTTATGGAATGACGAATCACGTTACACAATGAGGCGATCCGATGGCAAAATGTAGGCGAATGCCCGGTGAACGTCATCTGTCAGCGTGTGTAGTGCGAACAGTAAAATTCGGAGGTGGTGGTGTTATGGTGTTTTCGTTGGAAGGCGCTTGCATCTCTTGTTATTTTGCGTGGCACTCTCACAGCTGAGGCCTACCTTGATGTTTTAAACACCTTCTTGCTTCCCACTGTTGAACAGCAACTCAGGGATGACGATTGCATCTTTCAACACGATCGAGCACTTGTTCATACTGCACGGCCTGTGGCGAAATGGTTACATCCCTGTAATGGACTGGCCTGCACTGAGTCCTGACTTGATTACTATAGAACACCTTAGGGATGTTTTGGAACGCCGACTTCATTCCAGACCTTACCAATCTACATCGATACCTCTTCTCACTTCAGCAATCAGTGAAGAATGGGCTGCCATTCCCCAAGAAACCTTCCAGCACCTGATTGAAAACGAGAATGGAAGCTGTCATCAAGACTAATGGTGGGCCAACACCATATTTAATTCCAGTAATACCGATGGAGGGCGCCACGAACTTGTAAGTCATTTTCAGCCAGGTGTCTTGATACTTTTGATCACATAGTGTAGTCTGGAGTCGGTGAAGAGTTCACCAAATGCACATTGCATCATCTGATGATCAGGGAAGACTTTTTTCCCAAGGAATGATTACAATGCCAGAGGAGCTTGAATCAGTATGGTATATATCGTTAGGAAGAATATGCTGGGTAACGATGGATTTCATTTTACAAATCATATAGGACCTGACCCGTCGTTTGCATATCGTATAGGCGACTAGTGCCGTGCAGCAAGAGGATACAATGACTGTTAACAATCGCTTTATGCTAACAGATATGCGCTATAAATTACCATCAATATCGACCGCTATGCGAAAAGCAACATCTACTCAGACTTAATTATAGTTATACAATTGATCTGAAAACTTACGATTATTTTTTCGTTTTACTGAAGTGACAACACAATGCAGAAATTCGTTTAAATTATTCCATATACTCAGGTAAATGTATATCTCCTGATGACGATTCTTATTTGTCAGAGTTAGATCATATGACATCCATCGGTCTAACTCTTTCATTTTCTAATTGCACGAAGCCGCCGAGTGACGCTGATACGAAATATGACTTACTTCTAATCAGTAGAACGAATACTATTGCCAGAGTCATCTTCTACGAATTTCGTGAGAACTTATCGAAATATATTTGTCTGTGACAACGACGGAAAGCAATGCAATAGTGTATCACTGGAAAAATGAAAAAAATCAATAGATAATTGTCCGTTCATTAATATAAAATGTTTTGTTAATATTTCTTCAATTTGTTATTATTAACATCTAACAGGAAGGAAATACCATCCGAATTTTCCCGAGAAAAAGAAATATATGTAATTGTTTCGTTTGCATCATTGCTTGGAATGTTTGTCGAGTGGGAAACGAATGAGAGGGTGTTTGGAATGGTAGGGAAGAAAAGAAAAATTTTATTATTAAGTATATTATGATAAACTGGTTGGAACGTTCACTAAGAAGAAACTATATCATAAGGGATGTGCTACGGGGTTTGGTTGCAGGAATGGAAGGAGAGCTTCTGAGTTGCAGCAAATAACCTATCAATGATGGTTGAATGCTTATGATGATAATGAATACAGCGTAACTGTCCCTCTGCTCAAGTCTGCCCTTGAGTAGATAAATGTTTACGTAACTGCGAAATTATATATTAATACAATATTGCAGACAATGCATATATATATATATATATATATATATATATATATATATATATATATATATATATATATATATATATAGCTACGGAGCAAAGTATTTCTGAACGCCGATTATTACGGTACGGATTATTGCGATTCAGAAACAAAAGGAAAGAATAAGAAATGTACTGAATAGGGTATACTGGCTTTCTTAGCATAGGAAGAACTTCCCAACATGAGGGCCAATGAACTGAACTGAACTGAATTGAGAGAGCTAGAAGTGAGTATTTCTATTGATCCATTGTCTTGAGCGTATGTATTTACTGCGCGTGGTTCCTGCTTTCAGCCTGATAGGAAAAACAACAGTTTGATTTCAAATATGTTCACTTTCATCAGGCATCCTTCTTATTTAGTCTAAAGTGTATGGCGAAGAGACGTTGGCCTAATTGTACGACGTACGTTGTCTTATAGGAACTATAAATAAAACATTTTTATGCGATGAATATTATGTTCAAAAGAATTATCATATATTTTAATGCTTTTTAACAATTCATGAGAGTTAAATAAACTCTAAATATTTTTGCTAATGTTTGCCAAAAAGTGAGAAATAAGATACTGCTCGTTTCTATAAAACCTTAGTCCTTAATTCATCGGTCAATTTAACAATCATTTTTATGCTTTCATTTTGCATCACTGTTTTGCGTAACTGGAAATTTTACGTTCCAGCAAGAGAGGATTAACTGTATTCTAAAACATCGATTAAGTTAACATATTCAAGTTGAAAATTTGGGGTAATTGCACAATTCCGAACGAAAATTTTGATTTTCCTCAAAGCATGGATAGAACGCAGTTCAAATGATTGGATTCTATATTTAAAATATTTTTAAAAGGCTCTACTACTACTACGACTACTACTATAAAGGTAAACAAGAAAGTTCTCTCCGTTTTCACCCACCACCTTCGAATATCGATATATCACCTAAAATTTATCTGGAAAATAAAAGACAGTCAACTTCAACATCGACGACCTTCTGCCAACTTTATGGAAGAGTATGAATTTTAATTGGTTGACCGTGAAGCAAAGGAGGTATCAAGTATTTTGCACCTCTACTAGAAACTTGAAAAAGTATCCTTTAGGGTCAATGTTCAAGGAATGAAAGAGGTGATAACGGTACTGTGCAATGTCCGTGGAAAATGTATATGCAATACTGCTTTGCATCCAAGGCGTGGAATGTTGCTCCGGGTAATCGTAGGCAAGTGGGGCTTAGCGTTGTCCTGTAACAGGAATACCCATATGAGAATCATACGTGCTGGCTGTACAGTTTTGAATTATTCTTCAACACGGCTCAAACGCTGACAGTACACAGTGGAATTGGTGTTCTAATCAGCTAGTAGAATTTCCCGATGAACCATGCCATGAGCAGTCCACCAAACACACAGGAGGACCTTCTTCCATGTGCAGTGCTGCCCAAGGCTGTTTTGCTATCGGTTCATGGGATGCTAACCAATAATGACTCCGCAATGGAGCTTTGTAGAAGACCCACTTCTCATCACATGTCAACACCTTGTCCAAAAATTGCTCTTTCTTAAGACGAGACAGCCAAGAAATACAGGTGTCTGTTCATATTCCCTTCTTGCTGAGAATCATGTGGGACCCATAGACCCAACTTGTAGTATTTCTCAAGTTGCTGGAGGTATAGCCGATTTGTACATGTATTGTTCTTCCGGCACGCGGTGCGTCTCTGAGTGTTTCGTCAACATTCTTAAAACTTGTTAAACCACCGCTTCACTGTCCGCACAATCACCACACCCTCACCAAAAACATGACATATCTTCCACCCCGACAGCGATATTTGAGCTCAGTTTCAATTCGTACAGCATTCACGCCCTTATGACGCTCTAGTGGCTGTGCTATGTTCGCTCTGTCCTTACGGAAGTTCACTTTATAACTGAACTGCCACACCATTTAGAAGTTTGGACATAACCACACCAACAACTGACCTTCGCCTTATCCCCATTCACATTCAACTCACGGTGTGAGGCACAATTGAACACATACCTCCACAAAAGCAACAGAACTTTCTTGGTTACCTTTATATTACTAAAATAATATCAATCTAACTACGACTACAAAAGTATTTACATTTAGATTAAACTCGAAAAGAAAAGTTCCTACGTTCCAATATTCCCCTGTTGCAGGCTATTCTGTACTAAAGGGGAAAGCATAAAACGCTAGGAACATATAATAAAAACAACTTTGTATGAAGTCGTCAGAAAATTATAAAGTATTTTAAACAAACCAGAACGTAAGCGAATCCTATAGCATCACAAGCATTGACTTTGCTTTTGAGATTTATGTAAATATATCCAGCAATATAAACTTCTTATCAAAAAGATCGTAACTATCTTTAAACATTAGTAATGAAAACATAAGGGTAGTATTGTTGTTTTCTTTAGTATGTACATACTTAGAATTGCATGCTGATCCAATTCATCAGCAAACACGTGGAATATATGTTACAATGTCATATACTTTGACGAATTCGCAGCTATTTATAACATCTGCGAAAAAGACTAACCATCTACATGAAATTAACTGAAAAACACTTCGTTTTCGATTGTGAAAAACTACCGATCCTTATTAACTTAAACACTTCTTTTTAGGTGCAATAGAATCTTCAATGACCAAATACTCACTTCTGTTTGGAATAAATAGAAGTATGTTTTAGATTTCAAAACTATTTTCATTATTGTGATTTACTAACATAACTGCCATTGGGTTATCTTAATATTGATACATATAACATTATTTGCGGCCGATAACTATTTGCTATTTCATCTCATATGAAACTTCAGTGCAACTGGTCTTGGAATGTGTACTATGGGTTCGTTTGTTTGCTCCTAGAATGCAGTAGGTTGTTATATGGGGACGAACTTGCTGATTTAAGTTGATGTGAGCAATATTGGAAAGGTGACGACGATCTAGCCTTAGCTTGAAATCACTGCTATAAAATTGTGAGATGTTTCCACATTTTCCATTCATAAAGGAACAACTTAGACCTTTGTTTAAGATTCCTAGACCAAGCGAGTTTGTTTTGAACTTAAGCATCAGACGTTGGGTTGCCACAGATTTCACAGAAATAGAAGCAAGAGAGTCACAGTTCATAAGTAGTACCTACATTAAAATTGCAGCCCAGGTACGAATCTCTGTGTAGTTGATTGCTGAGTTTCATGAAATGTGGCCTTTACTAAAATTAAAAACACCCCCTGAGACCGGAAAGAACTAGAAAATAATCAACAATAAATATTACAGTTGTTTTTTTACTTGAATCGTAAGCAGTAGGGTATGTACAAAAACTTGGGGAAGATGGCCATTAAGCAAATGAGTAAAGCCGCATATGCCGTGAGCTGCAATGCAGTGTTCTCTTAGGACCACAATATGAATATTTTGTTCTCCTTTTGACTACTGTATATTGACATTTTCCTAACTTGAATCTCTAAGCGTCCACATGGATTAGACAAATAATTCAGCGGCAACGGATATATTTGAATGGTCATTATCCACATTCGTAACCTAGAAAGGGTTTCCAGAATATTGCAAATATTTCCGGTTAAAACAGTTTAGATGTTTAGGTTGGGAACAATTAGTTGCCAACCGCAACGATAGCCTGTATTGATGGTGCGTTTCTTCACTCTTGGAAAGCTATATATAGAACCACAACGTCCCTTGCAATGATAATGAACTGTAATATCTTCCTAACAATTGAAATCCAAGTATTGGGTTAGGATGTTACACTTACCACTTTCAAATCGTCTCCAAGCGGATTCCTTTCTACTTAAGTAGAAAATTTACTCCAGCTACACCTGTAACATTCAGAACTTCCATAAACAGCACAAGAGTGAGGTCAACAGGACATGCTGTTGCCGTCGCTAAAGTTATACCAAAAATGGATATATTTTTCTATTGTATCAATAACAGCGGTAGTATCAGTAACGTAAAGAAACGTTAATATAGTCCGCTTAAAGGAATTGAACATATTAAACATGGAGCTATAAGCATTATACAACGTGTTGGCTAAGTTTGCACATCACTTCCTGAATACGAGAGTAAAAAATACAAAATCGTTTTCTTCTCCAGTAGGTCAACTGGTCAATTTTTCGATCAATCTATGTTTTTTTATTATTAGTGACATCTACGCTCACTATAGTTTATTCTGTCCAATGTATGCATTATTCTGCTCTCACACCATGTGTCCATTTATTGTAAGACATTCCATTCCGTAAGTGACAATTATCGCAGATTTTTCATGAAGTAAAACATTTTTTCAGCCTTACGTTCCTTATTATCCATTATAATGTGCACACAATAAATTACATACGGATATATTTAATTCATTTTAATACTGTTGACTGCTCCTGAATTCAAATGATGCAGTTTCTGTAGTTCCTACTTATCTTCCAACAGAAAGATTTCGTCCGTAAATTCTAGCACGTGTTTCTTTTTGTTACTAAATATTATTCGTTACATACCTTTCTTACGATTTTACCTTTTTTTGTTTGTTGGTTTGATCAATATTTAAAGTGCATTAGTGTCTACGTTCTTTTTGTGTTGCTAATTGTTTGTGTTTTCTACAATTTTAATTTTACCTTGCGATTGTGAAATAAATTACAGAGTTTTTGTCATTTAATTAAATGTTGATTAACCTCTTAATCGATGTTTATTCTGTATTTTAAAGCATTATAATGAAAAAAAAACATAATATGACTTTAGATAACTTTTCAGGAGTTAACTCTTGAATCAGTACTTTTAATCTAAATGTTTCTTTAATGATATCATTATTCCTTCTTAAATAATGATACTAAAGGACTTGTTTTACTTCAGATTCTACTGATTTTTAACATATATTCGTCAATTAAGAAAATTAAGTCAGGTTATTTATATTTATTCTCACATCCATTTTGGTATTGAAATTATATCGACCTTTTGAAGTGCGAAAAGAATCCCTTCCTTGAATATTCATAAATAATTTATAAAATATGTTCTGAATTTACTGTCCTTAACATTAATTACATCTGCTGCATTTCTAATTTTACCTTTGAATCTTAGAAATTAAATTCCCCTATACATTTTTTGAAATCATACATGAGTATGAAGTTTCATTCCTTTACCACCATCTACCTGTTTTCTTAAACATGTGGCTTATTTCATGAAGGTTTACAAAATTTTCTCTTCCTTTTCCCTTTATCTTTAGTTTTATTTATTAATGTCGTTTACCTGCTAGTATATTATTATTTCATTATGGTCACTTAAAGTTCGTCTTAAAATAATAATATGTTATTTGTTTCTTACTGATTTTACCTACATCTTAAAGTAATATTTACCTTATTCAAGCGCATAAGATTTTTTTTTACCTTTTTTCATATACTATTTTCTACACATTGATTTTGTTGTTCTTAATTTTTCATTTTTCTTCCACCTACTTTACAATTTTCTTGACGTTCACTTCTTATATTCCTGACCTAGTAATTCTTGTTGATTGTGAAATGGTAAGTTTATAATTGACCGTTTCACATTAGTTAATTCTTGAAATTTATTAATTGCATTGCATGTTTCATTACATTTTTCATATTTTTATATTTCTCCCTCCGTTCTCATTTATATAGGCTCCAAGCTTATCTTTTTCTAACACTAACTTTTAATTTTAGATCCTTCTTTACCCATATATGTGAGTCAAAACAACCATTTGTATATCTAAAATCAATATAAAATTAAAATATTTTATAAGACGGAGCTCCATAACCTGCGTGCGTTCCTTCTCATACAATAGTGTTTTATACAAAAATCAAGCATTAGTATTTTCTAATCCGTTTGTTTGATATATTTAAATTGTTATTTAAGATAATATTCATACGTCTTTTCCTGTTTAAAATGTCAAACGTAGTCGGAATTTTAAAACAGCTTTTCTGCAGGTACGGAGGTATGTATGCAGATTTAAGTGGTGTTATCTACTTAATGCTATCTTTTCCAACAATTGGATACACCAGGGACATAATTTTTGGGAAGCTGGAAATGCTAGGTAAGTTAAACTTCCATTTTATTAAGCAAAGTAACCTGGAATATATCTTGATAGAAATAAATTTTAATATCACCTGGACATGCTTTCTCAGTGATGGACTTAGTAATGTCAGCTGGACGGTGGATGGTTAGCAAATAATTCTGGCAACCTCTGTTCTATGAGTTGTGTTTTCTTTAAATACATTTTAGATGCCATTGATCTTGCCCAAAGCCTTGATATTTGGCATGAGTAAATAGGGATGCGTTACAATTTTTTTGTAATTTTCAAAAATGAAAAAATGATTTGAATTGATTTTGAGTTCAGTGTTCCGTTCAGTAGTAACGTTTGATGAAACGTAGACTAACAGTTTAATGTGAAGTCCGAGCCACATGGGCTCTCACATTGAGTAGATAGCGCAAAATGTGCCTACACTATACGCAATAGTAAGAGATATATCAGAAAATTAAGATATGATAGACGTTTATAGTTTCATAAATTAGCACTTAGTACTGTAGGACTGCGAAATATAATAACTTACTTTAAGTAACGAGCACAAACTAGAAGTATTTGATAATAGCATTGTAAGAGGGATATTCAAACACAAGAGAGAGGAATGAGGAATTCTGGAATCATCATAACAAGAAATTTTTAAATTATATTATTTGACCTAAAATTGCTAATGTCATTTAGGATAGGAAGCCCAAGTGTGCAGCTCATGCAGCCAGAAAGGAAGAAAAGTTAAAGTGTTTTAAAAATGTTAACTTTAAACCCAATGGTATAACTTCCTAGCTGCAGATATGAGAATCATATTGAGATGTATCTCACAGAGATAAAAATACAAAATATAAACTGAGTCTGGCTGGCTAAGAATAGAAGTAAATGGAATGCTTTTTATTAAGCCTCACATTTCCATAGGCCACAGTGCTAGCCAATTAGTCAGTATAGTTTCGTGGAACGTTCGACCTTAACCATCGGTGATCTATCACTGCATTATAGAACTACTGCCAATATAGTTCTATTCGCTTTTCATTACGGCTTTCGTAAACTTTGCAGTACGTATACAGTCCTTACCAGTATTACTGATGACATACATTCTTCTTTGGACAAAAAGGATCATATTTACTTTATTTGATTAAAGCAAAACATTCCAGTCAGTAGACCACGGTATTTGGTTTGGAGAAACCTGTACCAAAATTCAGAGTCTCTACTTCTGCTGCTAAGTGAGTCCGAAATTATTTTTGACCGAAAACGTTCATGACAATTTCCAATATTATTCCTTCTCAGCAAAATGTCCACTGTGGGGTTCATGAATGTAGTGTGTTTGGGAGCCTTCTTTATTGTCTTTATCTTTTTTGACTTAAAACAATCTCTAAACCACTGTAAGTACCAAAACAGTAATTTGGCTAAATAGTCAGCAGATAATTGATTAAAAATAAACCCAGTGAAACCAGTCAACTTTAAATACATCCAAACATACTACGTGACGACGCTTCACTTGTTTCTAATGCGACTTTAGACGACAGAGATGTTCCCTGGTCTCCCTCTATGGAAATTATTGGCGTCATATTAAATAAATATTTAAATTAGCCAAATCAAATTAAGTATGGAGAGTAAAAACCTGACAATGTAATTGAAAAAGCATATGAATTTATACCATCAACAAATAAATATAAACAAATTTCAATGAATAATAAAAATAGGAATATAATGAAAATAACAACGCAAAGTGGTAAACTACAAGACAATGTAAAGGTAAATAAAAATGAATAATAACACAAAGTAATGAAAATAATAAAATGTAAGTTGTGAGGAAGATAATTTAATTTTTATCAATAGTTATTAATAGAAAACAAATAAGATAGTTCAGTATAAATTATGTTTCCTATTAAATATTAGTCGCGTGAAAGAATGTTTAACCTTGGAAATGCTTGATAGTGCAACCCAAACTTGTTATAAATTCAAAAATAAGTTACGATTGAAATGTAGTATAACAAAATTAAAATTGTCTCATACATACAATTAAACGGAAAACAATATAGTAATGGTAACTCAAAAGAAATTACTTAAAAGATTTGAAAGGTATTTTGAACTCTTTTCTTCCCATTAGGATTTGTTTCTAAATTGAAGTGAAATTAAGTAAATCAATTACACCCCTGTGCTATCATATTTTTTAAAAAAAATCATCACAAACAGTTAAACGTTGTTTAGTAATAGTGACAAAAATAATGTCGATATTTTTTACATATTGACAAAAATAAAAATTCCACCCTTTTCCTGCACCGTTTAAGAAGCGGATTCTTACTAAACGCTGGGCATATTCACTTACTTTTAATAAGAAGGTATGTTTGAACCCACTCTTTAAGATAAAGGCTCGTGACATAACCTAGTTTTTGTGTGATTTTGAATCCCTCCTTCGTCCTTGGGATAATCAAAATGACACGATAGTAGTTCCAATTCGATAATTCTTTTCAAACAGGTACGTGGTTTTTTTCATGTATTTATGTGACAGACAACATAAATTTCCTTTATATCAATCAATCAATCAATCTATCTATCTATCTATCTATCTATTTAACTAACTAACTAACTAACTAACTAACTAACTAACTAACTAACTAACTAACTAACTCTATGGCCTATGGAACCCGGAGGTACAATGCCGCTTTCACAAAAGCTCTCTACTGACTTGTATCCTTAGCTAACTGCATCCAGTTTCTACTTTCTATTCCAATCTCTGCGAGATCCATCTTAATATTGTCTTCCCATCTGCACCTAGGTCTTCATATTGGTCGTTTTCCGATTGGTCTTCCAGTCAAGACTTTGAAAACGTTTCTACTTTCTTCCATTCTAGCTACATGACCCGCCCACCTAAGCCTCCTAGACTTGACGACCCTAACAATGTTGGGTAACGCATATAAAATATGTAGTTCCTCGTTATGAAGCTTCCGCCATTCCCCATTCCCGTTCCTCTTAGGTCCGAAGATTAGTCTCAGAATCCTGTTCTCAAATACTTTCAGTCTATGTTCTTCCTTCAGAGTAAGTGACCATGTTTCGCAGCCACAGAACAACAGGCATGATTATCGTTTTGTATATTTTAAGCTTCAAATTCCTCGACAGAATTCGCGACGACTAGAGATTTTGTATCGAATAGTTACAAGAATTCCCTACTTTTAGTCGACATTTAATTTATCCGTGAATATGATTTTTCTCTGTTAATTTTGATCCTAGATATTTGAAACTTTCCACTTTATCAAAAGTATTATTTAATATTTTAACGCATCCATAATTTACCGTATTCCGGTCCCGACGCACTTCCATGTATTTAGTTTCTCTGCATTTGTTTCTAATCCCATGTCCCTGCAAGCGTTTAATGAGATGTCTGCATTTCTCTTTATTGTTCTCCTATCATTCCCTATTAAATTTAGGCCCACATCGTCAGCGTATGCCATAACCTGGTGAATACCGTTCAACTTAGGTCCTGGTTGCTATCTTTGATTTTCCTTATAGTGTATTCCAGAACGAAATAAAATAATAATGACGACAACGCATCTCCTTGTTTGCGGCCATTTTCGACGTGAAAACTCGTGTACAAAAATTTTCTTACCCGGACGTTACTTTGGGATTCATTGAAACATATCTTAATTAATCTAATAAGCTTTCTCAGTATTCCAAGTTCTGCAAGAACGTTGTATAATGTTTCTCTCCTCACCGAGTCGTACGCCTTTCTAAAAACAATAAATAGTTGATGTACCGGGGTATTGTATTCCCACTTCCCACTTTTTTTCGAGTATTTGGCGAATCTTTAATATTTGGTCGATAGTTGACCAATTTCGTCTTAATCCGCACTGATAAGCTCCAATAATTTTATTTTCGTATAGGGTCAGTCTTGCTAATAGAATATTTGAAAGGATTTTATAGGATGTTGACAGAAGAGAAATGCCTCGATAATTATTACAGTCAGTTTTGTCGGCTTTCCTGTGAATTGGAACAATGATGGATTCTTTCCGCTCTTGTGGCAATTCTTCCTTGTTCCAGATAAGGAGAATGAGTTTGTGTATGTTGTTCCACAATTTTTCGCCTCCAGCTAAAATTAACTCAGCCGAAATTTCATCTACACCCGGAGATTTGTGTTTCTTTAATTTCATTATAGCGGTTTCTACTTCTATTCGGTTGGGTTCTGGAATATACGGTTCTGCGGTGTGTATCTCCTTTTCTCCACGCACACTAGTTTCTGCTTGCGTGTTAAGGAAATCGTCAAAGAAATCTTTCCATCTACTTAAGATGCTACCGTGTCAGTGAGAACTGTACCGCCAGATTTCTTTAATATATAAGTACGAGGTTGATAACCTTTCTTAAATTCGTTGATTGCCTTATATATGTCCCGTATGTTTTTTTTTATTATTATCTTCAAGTTCCTTAATTTTAGCTTTCAGAAAATCGAGTTTCTTTGTTCTAAAAGTTTTGGAAGTTTCCCAAATGATATCTGCGAAATTTTGTGTAGTCATTTTATTCGGATTTTGTAGCCAACGTAATTTTGCCTGTTTTCTCCTCTCTGCTAGTATTATGCATTCCTGGTCGAACCATGGTTTGTTCCCATGTATTTCAGCGTGTCCCACTTTTTCTTTTGCTGAAATGTTAATGCTATCTCCAATTTCAATCCAGGTATCCTCAACACTAGTGCACTTCGAATTTTCTGAAGCCGAGAATCTATTCGAAACTTCAATCTGGTATTCCTCTCTTACCTTTAACTCTTCTAATATCTTTAAACTGATACTCTCCGTTTTCGGACAATGAATATTACTTTTATTCAACAATAACCTCTCTCGTATTATCGCTGCTACGTAGTGGTCAGTGTCACAATCAGCCCCTCCAAATGACCGGACATCAATTATGCTAGTTTGCCTTCTTCTATCTACTAAAACGTGATCAATTAGATTATGTTTTTCCCGCCTGGTGATGTCCAAGTGTATTTATCAACGTCGCGATGTTGGAATTTTGTACTCTTCACGATTAGGTTTCTGGAATTTGCAAAGTTCACGAGTCTAACACCGTTGTCATTACTTTCCTTATGCAGACTTTCGTTCCCTATAATCGGTTTGAAAATACCCTCTCGTCCTACCTTCAAATTGAAATCCCCTAATAGAGTTTTCATATCGTATCGCCGGAGTTGGTCAAATATCCGTTCCACTTCTTCGTAAAAACTGTCTTTTATATCGTCATCCTTATCTTCAGTTGGGGCATGTAGATATAAAACAATAATATCACACCACCGTCCCTTAATAGTAATAAAAGAAAGCCTGTCAGTAACAAATTCAACCTGTTTAATTGCTGGTAATATTTGTGAACGAAAAATATTGTTCCTAACTGGTGATTTTTATTTCCTTCCCCGTAAAAGAACGTAACATTTCCGGCATTCACAGATCCATTTCTTTCCCACCTAACTTCCTGAACTCCTACTAGGTCCATCCTGTATTTCTCTGACTCTCTCGTTGCGGTTTTTAATGCGCCTGCCGTATAAAGACTCCTAATATTCCATGTTCTAGATCTCATGTCCATTTTCTTTTGCTGAGGTCGTGCCAAGTTATCAATCCTTGTCCGAGGCTTTTGTGAATATTTCTGAACAAGTGTTTTTTTTTTACAGGATGAAGTTGTTAGCCCTACCCAAACCCCCAAGCTGAAGGACCACTTCTAGTCGTCCGTCCGCGACTGCTTATTCTTTATATTCCCAGCTAATCTCTATATCTAGGGGCCTTCTCCTCGATCCGCAACCTGAGGACGCGCCATGGCGTGGTGACAGGAACCCACGTTTCACGGTATCGGTTACCACTTTTGCTCTATAGCGGTCATGCTTAAAAGTAGCAGTATTAATTTTTCTTTTTCGTTTAATAGAGGGATTATAGTGAAAATGAAATGTATTCTTGAATCGTTTAAGCAGCTGTAAGATACCGTTTTTCACTATCTGCTCCCATTTTCTCATGTAACGATCAACATAAAAACTAAAAGTGGTTGATTTCTGTTATTTACACTTGTATTAGAGAATTTAGAGTGTGAAGGAAATATATTTTTGAGTTGTTAAATAGAACACAAGCAAAAGTCTTGTCGATATCTCAATATGCTTTAAAATAAGTTTCTCTTCGATTTTAACACATGAACAGGAACAGTGGTTTCCTGTTTCATACTAGCTTTTATTGAAAATCAGAACAAGCCCGTTTACGACGAGTAATTGTAATTAACAATGCATGAACCATTGAGGTAATCGTAAATGATTTTATACTTAAGTGATTGAATATGCAAACACGTTGTATGCCGAGATATATATTCTTCAAATTAATTACGCTTGCGGTGACTATGAAATTCTAGAATGTACTAAGACAAAATATTATATCAATTGCTTATGCACGTTTCCATTTACGGTTTTCTTTTCTGTTTTAAGTGCTACCAGTACAGTAATCTAACGTGTTCTAAATCGTTTTCTGTCATACTAAGTCGAACTGTTCATTTCTTTTTGGGAAAATATTCCGTTTTCCGATTCTAAACATAGTTTGAAAGAATCCATTTTAGTTTTGCTTTATATTCGAGAAGCATGTGCTTTTACTTCTCAGGAACGGATAAGGCCAGAGGTTTCATCTTTAAACGTAAAGCTTTCAGTGCTCTTAAATAGCACCCATTTTAGCTATAATCTAAAGGTGAACTTGCTGGTCGTCATTCACCAAATATTGTTAATATAATATTAAGTTGTCATATCCGTTGTCATTGAGGTCGAGCTCATTCGAAGAAGAAACGACAATTTTTGATTCACAAACAGCCTTCATTTGAACTAAATATGATAGTGATGCAACGGTAATTTGAATGAGGAAAAGTTACTTTTAAAGTATATCTTTCAAAATTTGTGAATTCTTGAATATAACATTAACTGAAGAAACAATCACCTTGACAAACTTCAAACAATAGTCTATGAGGACTCACAAACTTTTTAATTGTTGCAGAAAAATGAATTTCAGCTTGCAATATATATTCTGTATTATTACTTAGTATATTTTCCATATTCAGTCATTACACCGATTATGTACAGTCTAGTACTGTCACAAGCAGTGTGTCTAACGTACTGTAATGTACACGCATGAGAGTATGTCTCCTGTTTCTCTTCCACTTACTATTTGTTTGTTATTTATTACTCCATCTGAATGTTTCTGGCTGTCGTTAATGTTTCAGTATTGCCAGCAACATAGGTTACCAGTGTTGATTGTCCGAAATTTGATTTTGTGCCACAACCTGTCAAAATTCATCAGAAGTATCGACCGTAGGAATTATATAACTATATTCCTTGAACTGAGGCGTTATAGTTTTTTTGTTAATCTAACTATAATTTTCCCTTTCAATTCCTTGGGCTGAAAAGTGTGTTCTCATATTTGTACCAATTACCATTCTGTTGAAAATCTTGAACGTTTTAACCAACTAACTAATTCTATGGCCCATGTAACCCGGAGGTTGAGTGCCGCGTTCACAAAAGGTCACTATTTACTTCTGCGCTTAGCCAATATCTACTTCGGATGCAAAAATACTTTGTATTGCTATTTTCGAGAGATCCATCTTAATGTTATCTTCCCATCTACCACTAGGTCGCTTAATGGTTGTTTTTCGATTGGATATTCTATTAACCCTTTCCGGATCCATGGTACAATGTCGCCCATACGCGTTTTTCATGGTACATTGCGTTATTTCTCTTCTATTTGAGCTTTTTCGTTCGGTTTTTTTGGTTTTCAAAGTCCAGAGGCCTTGTAGAAGACATTACGTATGATTTCAGACCGTCCTGCGTCCAGACATAGGAGGTGATGACGTCATAAGTCAAAAATTTCTTTTCTCATTTTCTAAGCCTATGTTCAATATTTTTTGGCGGGCTTATTTTTCTACGTAGAAGATTGACATTTTGCACAAACATTTAGTCCACCGAGTAGTACTTACCAGATTTTTGTTCCCATGTCAGTGCTAAAACAGAGGGGGAACCAGAGGGGCAAATAAGTAAAAAAAGGGATTTTTTACCCCAAAAATCCCGTTTTTCGTCATTTTCCCGCCTTACATACATGATAGGACCAAGTGAGTCATACCGGCTGAAAGGCAGTTCTATTCTGAAGAGAACGACGGTCGAATTATTATCCTAGGGTAATTAGGGATGTCTCAGAGATTTTTTAAAAAATATACTTCTATATAGGGAAAAAAATGGGGCATTGTCGGTATATATATTTTTGGCGGGCTTATTTTTGAACGTAGAAGATTGAAATTTTGCACAAACATTCAGTCTACCGAGTAGTATTTACCAGATTTTTGTTCCGATGTCAGTGTTAAAACAGGGGGGGAATCAGAGGGGCAAAGGGTAAAAAAGGGATATTTTACACCAAAAATCCCGTTTTTCGTCATTTTCCCGCCTCACATACATGATAGAACCACGTGAGTCATACCGTCTGAAAGGAAGTTCCATTCTGAAGAGAACGACGGTCGAATTATTATTCTAGGGTAACTAGGGCCGTCTCAGTGAATTTTTATCCAAATATACTTCTGTATAGGGTAAAAGTGGGGCATGGTAGGGAAATTTTTTCTGGCGGGCCTATTTTTTCACGTAGAAGATTGAAATTTTGCACAAACATTCAGTCCACCGAGTAGTATTTACCAGAAGTTTTTTTTCGATTTCTGCGTAAAAACAGGGGAGTCCAGAGGAGCTTTATTTATACCAAACTCCTCCATTTGGGCTTTATTTATACCAAACTCGCAGAAAAGTTACCAACCTTCCGAAAGTGTCAGATGTGATGAACAGTTATATCCTATAAAATGCAGATGTCGTTTCATACAATACATGTTAGGAAAACGATATAAATTTTGAATGAAGTACTGGTTACTTGTCGATGTAAAAAGTAAGTATTGCCTTAATGGTTTTCCTTACCTTGGGAAGAGTAAGACACGTCCCTAAGGTTAATCGCTTTCGGAATATGTAATTTTGATCCTCATTGAACCATATAAGAAGATGAGTCAAAATGTAACATAGGACAATTATTTTAACAGTATCTCTTGCCGAGAAATCGACGAAAGATTATATTAGCATTGTTCGAACAATTAGAAATAATCAGACAGACGTACCAAGGTCTACAAAACACAGATGTACGAAAATGGAGTTGTACAGTACAGTGGGGTACAAATATCAATTTAGCCTCACTCTCACAGTTTACCAATGTGAAACGAATAATCATATATTAGTGCTTAGTGCTCTGCAATCAGATGATTTTAGCTCATTTGTGTAGCAGTAGTAGTACACATCAGTACGAAGTTCATGGACGAGCAACTTGTTACACAGCTATACGAGACTCCAGTCAAGGTATGTAACAGAAATTAACATAATACCAATTTCACTTATAGGGGTGTCATATCACACTTCAAAATGATTTGCCTGCCCACCGTAAAACTTTCAATATTAAGTCAGTTGTCGCATATTGTATTTCATCTTCCATCTCCAATAACTTAAATAACAGAAAATCTGGTCTGTTAATCGATCTATATTAAGGTATCAAGAACTATAAGATATGAAATTACTCTTGTTGAATCATTCAATTAAATGTTGTTGTATATTACCATTTTAGTTATGTAATAAACTTACTTTTTAGAAATAATGTTGTCATTTCCCCTAGGTTAATCCACTTTTCCCATGAAAATCATGGTGTAATTTGATTATAATACTTTTTGTGACACCTACTAACTTTTAGTGCGAGCAGATCTCATCTTTATGTGGCATAAAACGAGCTAAGTAAACAAAAGGATACCTGCACATCGTCACAATAAACAGAAAGAAAAAATAAAGTACTCAACCACTGTAATCTGATCAGAAGAAAAGAAACGGTCCTGTATACTGTATTTATTATTCCATAGCTAATTCAAACTGTCTATAATAAAATTGTTAAAATTTTGTCATATTAAATATACTTACGGTCCTTTCTATCTGTTATTCCAGTGTCTTTTGGTGGTGTCGGCTCACTGTTTTTTGGATGCACTTTAATCTCAGTCATAGAATATATTTATTTCTTCATAATTCAAGGGATTCAGTGCATTTGTTGTCAGATTTATCGTAAGAAAGTAAAAAACAAAATAGAACCTTCACTGGATGAGAACGATGAGATTGTAGTAAATATCTCCAACCCAACAAGACCGGAAAGACATAACAATCAAGCACATGCCATGAACATACGTGTCATTTACGTACAAAATGCAGATTGTTCAAAGGTTAAAAGACGTAGAGCAAGGTAATAATTCGCTTTATTTCTTAAGGTAAATATTAATAGAAACAGAGCAAATATAAAATAAGGTAGTGCAGGTAAATACGCCATGATAAAATGTTCGTTTTTTATTGCCTTAATTTTCATGAAACACAAAGAACAAGAAATGTGCGTTACATAGTACAAGTTTCCGTATGTAGAAAAAATGTGTCCGTGTACGGCTCACTTCCACTTGTACCCAAGGGAAAAAAAGTGTTACAAAGTGACGTATTTACTAAAACGTGCAGGTAATTACCCCAACTATAGGATATCTCTAGAAACCTGTAGTAAATAATGGAACATCGTCTTTATTATACGAGGTCAAATATTACCACACAATATGGCTGAAGCATGAAATTGTATAACGAATGTGCAAGACGAAGATCGAAACATAAAATGTAAACGTAAATGTCAAAAGTTGAAATTAAGTTTCAAACTGAAAAGTTTTGGTCCATAAACAAACAATGTGACTGTACTGCGACTTAATAAAAAGAACTACATCGATAATACATTTAACGTATAGGACAAATGAAAACATCTTCTCTAACCAGTCCTGCACAAACCCATAAATACTGAAATTACACTTACGAAACAAAGTGTTTGTAGACTGACACGAAATAACGCCTACATTGCCGAAAACAATCTGCAATGTTCTGAATTAGCACGGTACTAATAAGGGATTCTTACCTCTGTTGAAGTAATAACATGCTTCCACGGAAACTTCCCAAAACAAAGAGTACTGCACGGCGTGGTTGTCATAGTGCTGTCTCCAAAAGTATCCATCAAATCGGACTTGTTCAAGACCGTGGCACATATTGGAGGAGAATTCTAGCGGATTTCGTCGGAGGCGTGCTAGTACTGAACACTTGGGGTATTTAGCTACACTGGCGTATATACCTGCGGTTACCTTATAAAGAATAATAGTCTTAGATGGTATATGATTCTTTAATCTTTCTAGGTTGTGGATCATAATTCATCCTATATGATACAATATGTATCAAAACTCTGGGGCCATAAGCCAACTCCGTCATGAGTAAGGGTACGGAGGTTGGAAACGGACGAAAATTGTTGTAAACAAGTTGTTTTCAGTCTAACATTTTGAATCTTCTTGAATCGCACTAATATATTGGACTCATGGTTCACATGGCTATTACGTTAAATGTACCAAGCAAAATTGCTAGTTAGTCAGTGCTTTCTTGTAACCTAGGATTTCTTACATACTTTTCTCGTGCTCTTATTTTCGCTCGAACTGGTTGCTGAAGTAGAAACATTACTTCTTATTTAACATTTTGCATCTTTCGAGTAGGGACAAAACTGTTGATGTTATTTCAAAAATAGACAATTTTAGAAATAAAAGCATGCATTTCTTTTAAAAGATATTTGTTTTGACGTTTTTGAAATCTCTTCAGGGACAATCTTTTTATAGACGCAGATTATTGGCATTTATTTTGGTTATGGGCATTTATGTTAAAAGTGAAAAGTGAATTTTTTTGCTGGTTTCAAATTCCGGCTATTTTCAAATGGTCACAAATGTGTACCTCCTTCAGATGTGGTAACATAATGAAATTCACAAAATATGTAAAGAAATAACAAAACAAGGAGAATGTGCAGAAAACTTATTGAAATAATAGCTTTATACCTGCTTTGTTTTTTATATCGTACTAGAAAGTTTACTTTAAATTACAGTATTCAGAGGTATGTTTTGTTTAATTTGTCGTGTTTACTTGCTATAAATTCCATGCAGTCAAATTTATTAGAATACAAAAACGTTTTCAAAGTTCACAGATAATTTTATTGTCTACATGCATATAAAAAAGTGATGAAATAATTAGACCTCTTGGTATTGGAACCTAGTATGTTTTATGTTCAAATCTTTTACATTTTTATGTAATAATATAAAACATCTTCCGGAAATAAATATGGTGTTTCTGAATTCTCCATCTGAGTAAAGTTGAAGTTAGTAGTGCCTTTGAATTTAGGTGGGTTGCCTGCAAAATCGTTGTTCTTATTTGCGTACCATATTGGTTTCCTTGTATGACTTGGTGAAGTCACTTATACTGTCCCTCTATAATGTTCGCCATCCTCTACAAAGGTTTGTGGGGCGGAGAGATCAGTAGACTGATGGGAATGTGCAGAATACTTTCTTGAGGTTTATAACGATAACAGATTGGTAAAATTATCGGACTGTCCAGAATCCATTCTCAAGGTGTGTGGTGTGAATTTTGGGTTGATGTTAGTAAGTGGTGGAGCCAGCCTGTGATATTGATACCTTGGAAGTTGCATGTTGACCACTACTTACTGTGGAAGAATCCACTATTTCATTCGTATCAATGTAGGTATCATCATCCAAACGTTCCATCGAAGTTCCAGGCTCACTCTCTTCATTACTTGCAATCAAATCCAATTCAGAGATATTTGGATCATTAACACAATTTAGAATTTCTATAATACCTTCCTTCTTTAACCTTCCTCATCTATACATTTTGCAACAAAATAAACAGAGAAACTAATGATTGAACATGTACCAGCATGTTTACACACAAAATACTATTCACTTTATAACACTATATATATATATATATATATATATATATATATATATATATATATATATATATATATATATATATATATATATATATATATATGTTTCTCTAATGCACTTTGTACACAAATGTGTACTTTTCGAAACATCCCGCTTGCAACACACGTAGACACGATGTTGGAATAGAATAAAACACAAAAGTTTAAAATAGAATAAAACACTGTATTCGATGTTATTAAAATTTTAATGACAAAGAAACGCCAACAATAATCACTAGAAGAATACGAATTACAAACTTCTATACAGAGACTCTCCGCTGGATTATCTCATGTTCTATTCTTTGTAACAGTAAATCCAAGCCACACTGGGAAATTAAAGAAGTGCAGGTAGAAAATCGTAAGAGCTTAGCAGATGGGAACAAGTTTCTCGGTCGTTAAAATAATATTCAAATTAATACCAACATATGCCAAGCTCCCTGAGGAGGTTAAACATAATGATGTTTAAACATGACCCCGAACTTCCGATGTAGCAGGTATGCTTATCAAAATACGAGTATAGCCTTATCTGACGCCAAGCTGTAAATTGAAATGGACATAACCTTTTGCACCAAAAATTGCAATTATACAATTTCGTCTTGTAGAATTAGTGTCAATGAAGCACATACAAATATGTCAGAAAATTAATTACTTGTTACTGTGATACAAAGCTTCTAACAATGCAGAAATATACTGCTTCCGTTAAAGCAACCGAACCAAATTGCATTGGCGTGGCTTTATGTATCGGGTCACTTCTCTGAGTAGTATTGAAAGCTTCAGGGAAGCTTTCATATTGCATATTCTTACTGTAAAGTACAATCCAATCTAGTGAAATAGTGAACGGAAAAAAATGCTTACTGTATAAACATGTATAATAAGTCATACAGTATTTTTCTAGTTTAACCCATATATGCCCAGAACTACTTTTTTTTCGCGAAGTTGTTGATATTTTGAGTGAATATTTCAAATATGGTGTACATAAAAAAATATACTTTATATTTTCCAAAACATTTATTTTCCCAAATTTTCGTGTGGGTCGTTAACGACCCAGTGGGCATACAATTGATTACTGATTTAGTTGTAGATAGTTTCGAGTTTTAGATCATTTATAAGGAAAGAATACATTAAAATTCTCTGTGTTATTACAAAATGCTATATACAGGGTGTCTCAAAAGTCCTTTGACATAGTGTAACTCTGTTATTATCAAAGTTACAATAATATGTAAGACGGGGAACAATATCCAAATATGTTTTCAATCTAAAGTGAAGGATTTTTTAAAATCGGAAGTGCCATTATAGTTGTACGCTCTTTATGCGCCCAAAGTTAAATGAAAATGCGAAGTTGCCATTTACCTGGACCCCTAACATTGGTGAAAGAAGCTATTGTGTTTTACGCTAACTTGTCAATGGCCAGCCCCCATTTCAATGATGTCCTCATTCACCATCCTCTTACAATATTTATCATCTCCCGGTAACTGGTAACGTTGCATTTCCATTCAACATTGGGCTCATAAAGAGTACAGCCTAAAGGGATCTTCCAATTAAAAAATCACTTTAGATTGAAAACATTATATTTGGAGACGGTCTTGCCTCTTACATCTTGTTGTAACTATGATAATAACAGAGTTACCCTATATCAGGGACTTTTGAGACACCCTGTATATAAATATTTTGCACAAAAGTAATTGTTCGTCGAGTTTTGGTTAGGCTTTTTCAACATAAGTATGTACAAATCGCAAAGAAGCATTTGTAGTGGAGTGCTACACTACATTTTCTAAACCTTTTTGTTGTTTTTTTGTACTGAAAATATCATAACGAATCCTCCGTTGCTTCAAAATAATCATTTGTTCTGCAGCGTGACGACGTGCTACTATCGATATATGACTTCCAGGATTTCTTGGTGTAGTTGGTCCAGGTACACTTGTAGCAGTTCAATACTTTTGTAGTAGAGCCCGCATTAAACTTTCACTGGTTAGGTCGTTTATGCTTGCCAAGGTGATCTAAGAACGACAGATTCACCTTTATTATAAGTAGTTCGTTCAGCGATGCTTCTTGTTAGATGTAAATCAAACTGCAGGGAATAATCTAATCTACTACAATCTGCATACACTTTGAATCCAAAACGAATTTAAAAAAAACAATACTCGAGCAGTCTGGCCTGGTATAAATTGCTTGCAATCAAGACGATAACATGATTTATGTGTAAAAAACATAAATTCTTCTGTTGATAAAGGATGTCAAAATGAAGTCTGTGGGTTGATAATGACACACCTGCCGACTGGGTTGTTAACGACTCAACTGAAATTGTATAGCTTCTAAAATCGATACTACCCAAAGTTACACAGTATGGCTCATAACATAATTATAGTGCTATCTTGTTTTCTAATAACGCTATGCAAAGTTTCGGAAAAGAAAGGTATATAACCTATATAATGTCTTTTGTGGAGGAAGATGGGCGAATAGAACTAAGTATTACAGGTGCTCGAAGAAAGAAAATTGTATAATTAACTAGACGTAGTGTCAGATGCAAATAATTACAAAGGGAAGTAAAAAACTCATTAGAAAATGGAAGTCAAGCATAAAATGAACAATAGTTATTAACCGTATTAAACTACCTCGAATCGAAAAAGTGGCTCGTTAACGACCCAGTAGGCATATGTGGGTTAAAATACATTTATATTCTAACTATATATAAAACTACATGAACTGACATAAAATAAAGTGGTACTTCCAGTTGAAGTGGAAAGTTGAAATTTCGCACGATTGTAGTTCTCCGGGACTAACCCATAGGAAGATTGCCAAAAGTGAATATCTTTACTTTCTAGAGGGGCTAAAAGGAGAAGAAGAAATTTCATATGTTATTTAAAAGGGGCCTTTTTAGACTTATAATCTTATGTTTTAGGTATTGCCTGTAAAACAAATAAATGTATATTTCTGCGAGATAGTATCTTGTCCCTGGCTGCTGTGAAAATAAAACACTACACATTGCACCATATCATTGCGCCACTAGCATCCTATTTGATGATTAGTTAAAAGAGTATTACTGGGCATCGTGCATTGTACGAAAAACACAAAGACTGAACGCAATAAAAGCGAAAGAAGGAATAATTAGAATGCGACGTAAGTTCTTGGACTCTTTCGACGAATCACTTAGTGTAGCGCTTTCCTTGTAAGCAGGTATTGATGGTGTAATCTTTAACACCGTGGTCTCAATTTCACTTGGTTCGCAGATCGATTTTCTCTGAAGACATACATTTAATTTTCTTTACAACAATAGAAGTTTTCTTTTAATTATAAAGTTACCCAAGAAAATCAAATTGTGTAGAAGCACAACATTTCACTTTTGTATTAACATTATCGCGAAGAAATATGATCATTCCTTGCAGTTCAAACCGTAGACAGTAAGTTTGTGAATAATATTTTTCGTTTTTTTTTATAAACAATGTAAGGTGTGTTGTCGTTGACAGAGCTTTACACTGTAGAGGTTAAAGTCGCAAGTTTTTGAGGAAAGCATTGTCTATTTTATTACTATTATTATTATTATTATTATTATTATTATTATTATTATTATTATTATTATTATATTGACAAAAGAAGGAAAGAGAAAGACATATAGTCGAAGATATTCATAGGAACCGAAGAGATATACTTTATGTCAGATTCTTTTTAGGTTTACACATGAATGTAATAATATAGATTGACAGATAAAATTATTATTTAATGAGAACCAGACATGGAGTGTAAATATTTCTTAGCTTGTAGCAATAATAAATTGGATTCGCCCATCTTCTAGATATGTTGAGTTGATTTTAATTTTAACGTCCCTTTCTGCAGCAATGCTATATGAGACGGAACCTACTGATTAACGTGGAATGTGAAACACATGAGCTCCAGCAGGGAATCGAACCTAGGTCTTTCTCTACATAGGAAGGTGAGGTGACACCTTAAATAAAATCGTTCTTGGGACTAGAGTTGTAAGTTCGATCAGTATTTGTAATTTGTGTTATTGCTTTAATGCTTTATCAACGTTACTTGTAGAGTTAAAGCTAGTAATTTTTTTTGGCTTAATCACGTGTAAAATTTGGAAACCGAGTTAGTTGTACAAATTCGAACACACATCGAAGTGACAGCGCCAGAGTAATGTACTCATGTCTCTTGAATACTCATGTCTCTGCTCTGGGCGTCGTAGAGTATCCGATAGCAAAGGTGTCTGAAGATCTTGTACTCCACGGAACGATTTCTGCGCAGAACCATTTTTAATTCTTTAGGACATGAAGAAAATTCAAAAAAAGAACAAAATCGTGATACATGAAGTTTAGAGCTAACAAATAAGAACAAATCAAAGTTATGGGTCATTACGTAATTTGTTTGAAGAAACAATAAAATGGAGGCAAGTTGTTTCGTCTGTGTCTAGGAATGAAGTATAAATAAAAGAAGAATCTACACTTCTGTCCAGAATTTCTGTCCCAAGACTTTGAAAATTACATAAATAAAAATAACTCTCTTTATAATAATAGAAAATGGTAAATGTCTTCTTAGAAATATGCAGAAAAAGGAATCATTATATTTCTAAAAAATTATATTTCTCTACAAAATTAGGAACTAAAGAAGTTATAATTAATAAAAGAAATCTCTGAAACTCATTTCCAAATTCTAAGTACCATTTTCCTAAGCGTGGCAAAAGCGCGGCGAAATTTACAGAGAGAGGGAATTTTATGCTTTATTAGAAATACAACATAAATCTTTCATAATGTTAGTTACTACACCTAATGCACAGCTCTAATAATAATAATAGATATTAAACATTTTACACGTAAACAAACGAATAAAGGGAAATAAGCTACAAAATATGCAAAGGGATCAAACAATTTGAGACAGTGATTTTCTAATGTGCGTTTACTAAGACAATGAACCTTAACACACCTTCGCACAGTAGACGGTTAGGACACACTCCCGAAGTATTTTATTTTTATTGACGATTATCAGTTCAAATGGCATGCCCTACGCTGCTCTTTTTAGGAAACCTTGATTCTGTCAATTTCTGAAACAACAATGTGTTGTTGTAATGATGTTGAATACAATTATCATTTTTATTATAGTTTATTTTAAAATTTACAAAAAATCCAGAATTACGTCCTTTGAATGAAGTATTACAATTATCAAGAATGTTACATCGAAAGATTAAATGTCATTTTTAATCATTATTATAATCTAATGGAGAAAATTTATAAATAGTTGAAATAGCAATTAACATATGATTAAACTTTAATGAAATATTACTAAAATAAAACATTTACTCTAAACTATCTCTGCAAGCAATTTGGGGAAAACGGACAGAAATAGTGAACATAAACTATTAGTTGTCAATTAAAAGTTTAGTAGCTATAGTTCTAAAATGAAGTACAACATTATCTCTTTGATTCACGAAAATAATAAACATTTGACAAAAATAAAGATCTTTTGGCTGTATCGTAAATCTTTTATTAAATAAATAAATAAATAAAATACATATTATGAATAATTTAATCACTGTGACTCGATAGCTGATTGCGAGGGTGAAGAGAATGAAGATTACTGCAAACTGTTACAGAGCTAGGAGCCACAGTGGCTGAAGGCAGCCGTTGGGTGTAGCTGAAAAGCTTCAGGTGTTTCAACGGCTTGTAGTGTTTCAACGGCTTGAGCGGCTCGGCTCACGACTCAGTCACTACCGGGCGAAACCGAGAGGTGAGCTGAAATCACACCTCACCCTACAGAGCCGACCCGAGTCCTTGGCTCAGTTGGAACAAACCGAGCCGAGCGAAGTGCTCACTCCAGCCGAGCTCACTCCGCAGATCGAGTCGACGGCTCACATAAGCCGAACCGAACCGAGGCTGCTCGAGACAAAGGCTCATCTGATCGGAGCCGAAAAGAGCCGATGCCTCACCTCAGTCGAACGGATGGCTCATCCCAACCGAACCCGCTCGAGCCGATGGAACACCTAGCCAAGCCGAACCAAGCCGGTGTCTGATTGCCACCAAGCCGGTGTCTCATAGCCACCAAGCCGGCTCGAGCCAATGGCCCACTTAAGCTAAATAGAACCAAGATGGCTCGAACTATTGGCTCAGTTGAACCGAGCCGAGCAGGTTGTCATCAGTATTAGACTGATGATCCTAGTTTTCGAGTCCCTCTGTAGTAGAAAGGGAAGAATTTTATTTGTTCTAGATGTATCTGAGTACATGTCCCTGTCAATTCTAGGAGTTCTCAAATGCGATTGAAATAGAGAATAAGTCAGGAATTTGTGACAAGTGTAAAGCGGCAACTTATGGTGTGGAGTCCCTGGTTCGATCCCAGGTAGTGTCAAGTAAACTGCGTGGTTTACACAACGTGTGGGGGGTATTCTCTGGGTTCTCCTTATCTCTACACTTTCTTTATTCTACCATTTTATTGATTTCTCATAACCACCTCCTCTTTTATCTTAATTGGCATAACTATAGGACGTAAAACTTATATTACTTTTTCTTTTTGTTGTTAGAGGTAAATGACTCTAAGTAAAGTACTGCAAATAATTGTTAATAGAATTTTCTACCCTCAGATAAAATATTAGCTTTGAACCCTTCCCTTTGGTCTAGCAAATTGCACGTGCGCCTTTAGTGTATGCGGTTCCGGGTTGAATTTTTGCTAGAACACAAAAAATATTGCCTTTTCATTTACTCTTATTAATTGTCTATCATTTCTAGCATGAAAAGCATAAACGTGAAAGACTAAACGAAATAATTCCGTTCCAATATTGTCCAGTGATTTCATTGTCTCAAACACTAGTTTTGAGATCGTGCTATATACTACCATATGTATACAATTGGCTTGTCGCAGCTGTTCCGAATTTGAATGCGGTCTTTTTGTTGTTGTTCAAAGATTCAATGCTTGCTTGTGTACTTCTTCACTACTGCTGTGGCAAGCTGTATTTCCTTTAGGCAGTTACCTGCGTGAACCCTCTAACCACTAGCTTGTAGCTCGAGCCTGCATGTTCTGTGTTGTGCTTACCAGCAGTCTTAATACGAATAAAGTATTTTTCCTTTCTAATGAAGTTTATCACACAAATCAAATATAGGTGAATATATTTAGAAACCACAAAGTTTTCACACGTCATTCACTACAGATGAACTTCTATTATCCAGTTTTGATTGCTGGCAGAACCTAGTGCTATATACTAAAAATTGGCGTTAAGTTCACTTGCGGTATGAGACTTCTAAACTGTGCTATGCATAACTATCTACAGACTTATATAATGGCTACGTGCGTTCGCTTATCCATCTGTTGACAGGTATCATAGAAAAAACGGTAAAAGATAAAGATGTAACGGATCTTGCAGTCAATTCCCCGTCCCAAGAATAGGTTTCATCTCTTCTGTTTACTCCCTGTTGAAATCGGAAGTTGTTCAAGCTAATCATTTCCGGTTTCAACGTTTATCTACATAGAGCAAAATGGTTATTAGATAACAACAAGCGGTTTGCTGCAAACGATTCAGCGTTTCAAAGCAACCTGTCACGACAATGGCGAACACTCTTACAAACCTTGAAAGGTTTAAATTTACTACTACTTCCGGTTTCAATACCGATTTCCGTAGAGCAATATGGTAAGAGATATCGAGATATAGTATTATCTAATCGATTCAGCTTCCGAACAGTAGGTTCTATCTTAGCTATAACCACTTATTCAAGCTGGACGCAACTTAAATTAAAATTTTCCGATTTCAATCTTTAGCGCCATAGGACAAAAGCAGTAAGAGATAACCACTAATGGCTTTCTGATATGGATTCAGTGTCCAAGGAACAGATTCTACCTCTCATCTTATTAATTTATTTTAACCATTATTTATAAATATCTTCATGCCGTAAGCGTAGAGGACCACCGACAGGTAACCAGCGTCATTTTGCCAAAAATTGTCTGACCTGCAGCAACGTTGGGCGGTGGTCCCACTTCCGCTTTGAAAATTAGACCACTAACGGCCCACCAGTGGCAGAGCCACCGTATTATTTCGTTAAAATATATGAAATCGCCTCTATGCGTGATTATGTTACATTGAGGTGAGTCTAAAGCCACTAAAGGAGAAACAAACACTACTCTTGGGTGGGCAGGAACAACCAACTTTATGATAACCACTCATGGGTTCTTCCGATTTGTCACGGAGGCGATGCAGCAAAAATGGCTTGTAGAGGGATAAATTATTGACGTCTATTTAATTTTGCTAATAAGAGTAATTCTTTAGCCTTGTATACTCGACGATAATCTGGAATCATATAAAATGTGTTCGCCATACAATTTCATAATGTATTTTTAAAATTTTATAACATTATAGTATGTACATTCTAATGATCGGGAAGAGGGTTATTTGATAAATATTTGGAAGGCTCATTAAAACCTCCTTCCAGTCAGTAGAATGGGTATTTCATTCAAGTGAACCGATGGAAACTAATAACGGGAAAGCAGATTTTGGTGAACGAACTTCGAGGCCATCTTTCACAAGGTAGTAGTGCGCAATTAAAGTGTTAATATTACAAAATGAGAGCGCACAATAGCCAGATACAGCAGATGAAAAGCGTCTTAAAGTTTTGACTCGCAGCATATACGATATAAAGCGTTATCAAGGGAGCCGGACAACCCCCAGAAAACAAACACACACTAGACTGTGTCCACCATAAATTACATTTGGCGCGAGCTGGGATCTAATCAGGAACTGTGTGCACCAGGGGTGACCCCTATTTATTTGTTATAACTTCCTGATTTATTCTTTATTTCAATCTCATTTCTGGACTGGTAGAATCGACAGGGACATGAATTCAGAAACATCGAGGACAATTAAAATTAATCAATTACAGTGGGAGTCGAAAACCTCACGATCGTCAGTCTAATGATGATATCAATCCGCTCGGCTCGGCTCGGCTTAGGTGATATATTGGCTCTGTTCGGCTAAACTGAGTTTAGCCATCGGCTCGAGCTGGTTTGGTTGGCATGAGCCATGGGTTAAACTCAACTGAGGAATTGGCTCTGTTCTGCTCGGCTGTGGTGAACCATTTCTCGAGCCGACTTGGTTCGCTTCGGCTTAGTTGAGCCGTCGACTCAAGGCAGCTACGCAGTGATGAGCCATTCGCGCGGCTTTGCTTAGTCCAACTGAGCCGATGACTCGGTAGAGTGAGGTGTGGACTCGGCTTACTTCTCGGTCCGGTGAGCCGAGACGCTCAAGCCGTTGACAACTCTACAGTCTAACACCTCAGGCTGTTCAGCTACACCCACAGGGTGCCATTCGGACACTGCGTCCCCCTACCTTTGTAACAGTTTGTAGTAATATTCATTACATTCACTCTCGCAATCAGCTATCGAGTCACGGTGATTAAATGATACATAAAATGTATTTTATTTATTTATTTATTTATTTGATAAATGATTTACGATACAGCCAAAAGATAATTAGTTTTTTAAACTGTTGATTATTTTCATGAAGCAGAGAGTGAATATTCCACTTGGGTTTAGAGCTATCGCTAATACACTTTTAATTGACAACTAATAGTTTATGTTCACTATTTCTGTCCGTTTTCTTCAAATTGCTTGCAGAGATTATTTAGAGAAAATGTTTTATTTTAGTAATGTTTCATTAAAATTTAGTCATATGTTAATTACTGTTTCAAATATTTATAAATTTTCTCCTTCCGGTTATAATAATGATTACTAATGAAGTTTAATCTTTCGATATAACATTCTTGATAATTGTAATACTTCATTCAAAGTACGTAATTTTGGATTTTTTTGTAAATTTTCAAATAACCTATAATGAAAACGATAATTGTAAGCAACGTTATTACAACAAAACATTTTGTTGTGATATTTTATTTAAAGGACGTAATTCTGGATTATTTGGAGATATTCAAACAAATTAGAATGGAGGTGGTAATACTAAGTAACACTGTTAGAACAAAACATTGCTGTTTAAAAAATTGACAGAATAAAGCTTTTTTACCAACAGCGTAGAGTATGTTATTCGGACTGTTGATCGTAGATAACAGCAAAGCACTTGGGAAGCCTGCCCCAACCGTTTACTGTACGAAGGCATGTTAAGGTTCATTCTCTTAGTAAATATATATTACAAAATTTTGTGGCTTATTTCCTTTTATTTGTTTGTTTAAGTGTAAAATGTTTAATATCTATTATTATTAAAGCTGTGCAATATGAATAGTAACTAACATTATGAAGGATTTACATTGTATTTTTATTAAGTATAACATTCTCCCTTTCTCTCTGTAAATTTCGCCGTGCTTGTGCCACGGTTACGATAATGGAACTTGGAATTTGGAGATGAGTTTCAAAGATTTCTTTTATTAATTATAACTTCTTTATTTCGTAACTTTTTACAGAAATATATTTTGGAAATATGTGGATTCCTGTTTCTACATATATCTAAGAGCACATTTAACATTTTTTTGTCATAAGAAGGAGAGTTTTCTTTACTTATGCAATTTTCAAAGACATGTGACAGAAATTCTGCACAGAAGTGTAGTTTCGTTCTTTATTTATATTCCATTACAAGACACAGACAAAACAACTTGCCTCCATTTTTTGTTCTTAAACAAATCACGTAGTAACCCACACCTTTGGTTTGTTCTTACTATTTATCTCTGAATTTCATGAGCCTCGATTCGATTCTTCTTTTGATTTTTTCTACTTGTGCTCAAAAATTAAAAATGGTTCTGCGTGTGAATCGGTCCGTGGACTACAAAATTTTCAGACCAGCTTGCCATCGAATACTCTACGAGGGCCAAACCAGAGAAACTCATTTTTTGTTCAAGATACATATGCACATTACTCTGGCTTTTTTACCTAGATCTGTGTGTGAATTTACAAAATATCTCGGGCTTCAAATTTTACACGTGATTTCGCCAACAAAGTTATTATTAAATTTAATGCTACATGCAATGTTGATAAAGTATTAAAGAAATAACAGAAATTACAAATCTTTATCGAACTTACAACTCTAGTCACAAGAATGATTCTAATCAATGTGTCACCTCACCTTCCTATCTTGAAAAAGACACTTTTGTGATTCCCGGCAGAAGCTCATGTGTTTATATTCCACATTAATCAGTAAGTCCCTTTTCATATAGCCTTGCTGCAGAAAGGGACGTTACAATCAAAATTAACTCACCTATTTAGAAGATGGGCGAATCCAAATTCATTACTGCTACCAGCTAATCAATATTTGTACTCCATTTCTTGTGCTCACAAAATAATAATTATATCTGTTAATCCATGAATGTAATGATATTGTTACGTTCATGTGTAAACCTAAAAGAAATCTGACATAAAGAATATCTCTTCTGTTCCTATCAATAGCTTCAACTTTTTGTCTTTTCCTTTCCTTCTTTTGTCAATATAATAATAATAATAATAATAATAATAATAATAATAATAATAATAATAATAATAATAATAATAATAATAATAATAATAATAATAAAATAGACAATGCTTTCCTCAGAAACTTGCGACTTTAACGTCTACAGTGTAAAGCTTTGCCGACGAGAACACACTGGACATTGTTTATGAAAAGACCGAAACATGTTATTCACTAACTAATTGTTTACGGTTTTAACTGCAAGAAATGATCACATTTCTTCGCGATAATGTGAATACAAAAGTCAAATGTTGTGTTTCTACATAATTTCCTCTTTTCGGATGACTGGATAATTAAAAAACTGCTATTGTTGTAAAGAAAATGAAAAGTATGCCTTCAGGATGAATTGATCTGGGACCCCATGAACTTCCCACAGTATTAAAGATTACACCATCAAGACCTGGTTGCATGGAAAGCGCTACATTGAGTGATTCGTCGAAATAGTCAAAGCATTTTACATCTCGCCTGTTTTTTTTTATTTGCGTTCCCTCTTTGAGTTTTTATACAATGCACAAAAAGGTGAACACATTTTTCGCTACGATGCCCAGGAATACTCTTTTAACTGATCAACAAATAGGAAGCTAGATGCGAAATGATGTGAGGTAATGTGTAGTATTTTTTTTTCGTAGCAGCAAGGGGCAAGATACTATCCCGCGGAAAATATTCATTTATTTGTTTGATACACAATACTTGGAAATAGAATAAAACCTTGAAATGATAATTGTAGTATATTTTCGTCAGTGTTACCTAAGTTAATCACCAAAAATAAAAAAGAATCCAACTGTACAGTGATTGTATGGGGAACTTAAAAATCTTTCTCATGTTGTTTATATGGAACATGTACACTTCTAAATGTTTACACACTTCCGGCACGATTAGAATGATGACTTTTGCACGTTGGTAGCTTTTCGTGAATAATCGACAGGAAAATTGCTAAGATTGAATATGTTTATTTTAAGGGGGTCTAAGTAGGCCATGAAATATTCTCCATCTTATTAAATGGAACTTTTTTTGCGCCTATAATCTCATATTTTAGACACCTGGAATTATAATTTAAACTTGCGGTTTGGAATGCTTGTACGTTTTCCTTAGCGTTACCAAAGTATATCACCTAAAGTAAGAGTTTCCTAATATAGACTTGTTTTATAAGAAACAAAAAAATCTTTCTCATGTTATTTATGTTGTACATCTTTTACATCACTATATGCTTAGGTACTTCCGACACGGTTAGAAAGATGAAATTTTCCACGATTGTATCTTTTCGGAAATAACCGACAGAAAAATTGACAAATAGAATATTTTTAGTTTTTAAAGGTTCTAAAAAAGGGATGATGAAATTCCCATGTTATTTATATGGGTGTTTTCATGGGGGAAGTTAGGGGAGAAATATTTAGAGAGCGTCGATCTGTGGTGATGGAAGAATATGGAGAAGATGGGACAGAGATTACAACAAGTGAAGATTTTTTAAAATGGATAGTAGAGAAGAGCAGACTTCTAGCCATCATCTTTCGTAGAAAGGCCAATTGGATTGGACACTTCTTGCGAAGAAATTGTCTTCTATACACCACAATAGAAGGAAAGATGGAATGGAAGCGAAGAATAGGAAGAAGAAGGACACAGTTGATCGATGATTTGAAAGATAGGAGAAAATATTGGGAGTTAAATGAGGAAGCTGAAGATAAGAGTTCTCTGATATAAGGTCTACAAGCAAATATTTGAATGATTGGAATGTATTGGATTTACTCATCAGGGGTCACAAATCTATGAACGGATCCTAAATCGAATTTTCACACACACACACACACACACACACACACATACACACATACATATATATATATATATATATATATATTGCGGAATAAGTGCATCATACTGAACTAAGTGATACTTTTGGTTTGGCTACACTGTATGTAGTTCCACTAATGTAAGGCCTACAAGAAACTTTTTTGGGTAAAATATATTGGTAACTTTGTTCCAAAAATAAAACACGTGCAGGTTTATAATATCCAGATCAACGTATTATGACTGCAATTATACATTTTCCGTATTCTTAAACTTCACCCTCAATGCTTTAAAAGTTCATTTTCTATTGGCGCCTCTACACTTCTTCCACTCTTATTTCTATATATTGAAAAATTTGTCTCTATCATATTATATATATGCCTAATCTCCGTTCTACCATATTACGGCAGAAAAATAGAAATTTCTGCACGAAAAAAAATCTTTATTATTTTAAAAGAAATTATATCATATTGCAATCTTCACTTCGTTACCACCGTCTACAGTACATATTAGAATATGGACATCCACGGCATTCGTACATTTTTTCGTATCCTCTTGTTGTTCATGTTGTATTATATAGCTTTATTTACTATTTTACTATGGTTCCAAAAGGAAAATACTTTTATTACCTTCGCCCTTATTTTGACCCGAAGAAATCTATAGCATAGCAACCAGAAGCTGTTTTGTAGTACAGACGGTCAGGCTGCCGAAAGAAGATAATGAAATCGGAAAATATTCTTGTGACCAAGGCGCCAGTTCCTGGAACAAGGCACAATAATAATACAAATAAATGTTGATAAATTTGCCAAAATATTTTACATTTAAGTTATCTAGACGAGAGACTCCTAATTTTAGTCTATATCGTACCTGGCGCCCGGAATATTTCAAGCCTGAACAAGAGAAACACGTATTATACATAGCAGTTCAATATGTATTACATGCGTTACTACTTTAAAAGTCGTACATTTGTTAACAGCTTTACACAAAGTAGTGTTCCCAGCATTCGAATATATTTATAATTTTCTTTCGTCAGCTCTGAGTATACGTAATATTTAGTATATGGTGGTTAACTTGCAAAAAGGTAGATTAGGTAATATATTGTGTTCTAAGGTCTTCTTATGTCCACAAGGAAGAAAGACCGTAATAGCAAAAGTTAGATGAGTTAGTGCTTAGTTTAAGTTTCATTAGTGTAGATACGTTTACCTTTTATTTCATTACTCACTGGGACAATATATTACATAAGATACTAGTCACGAGATATCATAAACATGCGTACTAACACAGTAATGGGGTGACACGTTAGATCAATAGTTGATCAGTGGTCGTTACTTGTTTCAAAATTTTTCATTTAATCTCACACTCTACAGTTGAATTTCCTTGCAAGTAACTTCCATTTTAACGGATCTTTAAACGGTTAAATCTATTCTTTAAATGGTTTAACAATAGGTAGAAAAATAAGACAATCAGTTACGTACGAGGGACCGATGAAGGATTCTTTGTTCAAAAACACACATAATAATTTTATACTGACAATCGTATTTTTAAACTCTTAACAAAATGTTTGCGTTATAAAATGACATTACAAGTTCTTTTGAACCTGTAATTTTCTTACTATATTTTTTGAAACATAATGCATTAATTTCATACCATTAAATTTTAGTTTTGCTTTTTTATCTGCCTAAAACGAATTACTTTCCTTTTCACTAGATTCGGTTTCGATATACGTGGGATGCTAAAAGGAGTAGCATATAGTGTGTTTGACGTACTGCCAAGACTTACACTCGATGCGCTGAAACTTACCAGTTATCAGTCTCTGCATTGGACTTTAAGGTAATTGGACAATAGAACCTAAAATTAAGTAAACACGAAATTGCAATTTTTATTATAATGTATTATTATAATGTACTTACATTTATTAAGCTGGTTATGGATTTTTAAAGGCATTTTACTTCTTGAGTTATTAGTGAATTTTCTCTTGTAGAAGGAGGCCAATAACAAAGTTTAAATATATATTTTATCGCCTTATCATGTAGAAATGTTACTTTTCTCTCTATATATATAGAGTGTTTGTGTCTGATGAAGAGGACGTTAGGTCCTTGAAACTGTAACACATTGTAATTATAGTTTTTAATATATTTCATTCTGATCTGGTCAGAACTGTGTTTTATTTGTTCTCTAAATATAGAAGCTTTCTTCTTACAAAATGTCGCAGTGTATTTACTATACATTAGAGACTGTGAGATGTATTTACTCCCTCGCAGGTGATTAATTTTCGCGTTAGCAGGAAGTATTGTTGTTAATATTATATGAAAAAGAAAATGATTTTACAAAAGTTTTCTTTCTGTAGAACCATCAAAAACCTTGTTGGAAGAACAATTTAATTGGTCGTTTATTTATTCGTTCTTAGCATGTGTTCAGAGATTTGAAAATCTTTTTAATAGAAATAATGTTTTATTTGATAATTATGTGCTTCTAAAAGACACCCAGGTTGCTTTGAAAGTAGAGAGTAAGAGGGCTTGTGTTAAGAATGGTATATGAATTAATAGTTAGGCACAAACTGTTTAGGAGCATTGTTGTCATAAACAGTCAGGAGTAAGAAGTTACGGGTTTGTTTTAAAAAAGGATGTGTAATATTACAATAAGCAAGCGCCTAGTTAACTGACCAAACGTGGAAACTAAATGAAGTAGAGAGGAAGATTTTCTTCTAAGATGTGTTGGTTCAGTCAATCTCCGAAGATACACTCCAAAATAAATGTAATAGAATCATTATGTAATTCACTACTCTGCCAGGCATTTGTCAAACCATGGAATTCGATAGCTCGTATGTGCCCTGCAATATGAGTAACGACGAGCATGTCCGGAAGCGAATTTGCCTGTATTACATCAAAGTAATTAAACCATTGTCCTCTTATATTTCTGATTTATGTTTTAGTCCATCGTAACCTATTTTCTGGATGAGGTTTTTAAACATAAGTAAAATTCCTTGTTTTCCGCATGGATATAATAAAGTTAAATGGTTAATTAATTTATAATATAACATGCATGGGTATATGTGGCACGCTTTGTGCATGGTATAAAACTGCTATCAGTGGAACAATTTTGGAATGTTTTCATCAATATCTTTTTGCCTATATAAAATTTTGAGAAACAAAGAAGCACGCCTTTCATGATTCAGAAATGAAACTATCGCGTCTGTTTTCCCTAAACTTGATAGATTCCTAGCAATAGATATCGGAAAAAAACATGAAAATCTATAATTCCGTTTCATCTTGAAGTATTAAAAATAATTATGGTATGTCATCAGCAAAGTATATTGACGACCGTATGCAGTTATTCACAACGAGATCAGTTGGAGGCATGACGCAAACTTTTTAAAAAATGAATTCAATGATTCATGAATTATTCCTATATTCTAAAATGGTATCTCTATTGTTTTGAGTGTATTCATTGATTTGTATATCAATAACACTGTAAGTGTGTGTACAATTTATTATTTCATTACATATAGTACATGAGAAGAAATGGAACATTGGACATAAATGAACAAAGCTGAAAATGCAAAATCTAGAAGAATTGAGAAGAATTAGTTTTTATGTATTTGAATCCATTATTGAACAACACCAACTCCTGTTAATTTTGGGCAAACAATTACCTATGTCTTTTTTCCCTTGGGAAAATGTTGCTTATCATATTTATATTAATTTGAAATTGAAGTGAAAGAAAGCATGTAAAAGTTAAGTTCTGGCTGAACTCTAACTTTGGTCACCTAGGTGTGAATTAAATCAGACAAGTTACATATTTTAATCAGAAACTAAACTTTAAACGAAAATGGTTCTCAACTTACATAACTATTAAGTAAGGTTAGAATGAAATACCCGGAAGATTCTTTCGCGATTAGCTCAACCACCTACTTATCATTCCATTTCTTGACTCAAAGAACAACTTAGAACGGCATTTTTTAAGTAGGAAATTATCTTAAAACATACCTTGTCAGGCTATCTTGCCAGTTTTAACGTGCTATACCTTTCATTTTTTTACTTCTCAAGCTTTGGAAGCTTTATGTGGCACGCCCTTCCAGGCTTACAAAGAGAAGAGATGATAAGCGTTTTACTTTCACCATAAATATGTATCAAAACGCAATAGCGCCATGACATAGCAAAATATTTTCCACCCTATAATCAACATATTTTTTGAAACGTTTCAAAAACATATAGATAATGCAGGATATTAATGCCACAACCCGGTGGTATGTGTCGGATTTACATCTACCACAAATGTTAGCCATAATATTCAAAGGGTGTCAGGAAAATATAGCACGGAAGGAAACAATACCGACAGTTATGATTTCAGCTGAGTATTACAAAATACTGTCGTCTGAGTAGAGCCTGATTTATTACTGCTATGAACGTTTAAGCTATATAGGTACTAGTCTTAATTCATCATTCATAGGGCTTTCTACGGAAGTGAACTTATCATTAGGTTGCCGGTATCACTGTAGACCCAAAATAGATTAAGTTGGTTCACTAAAATGTATTTTGACGGTAGAGTGTTCTTATGGCAATATTTACCACTGATATATACGGAACTACAATGGAACAATTTTCGTGAGTTAGCCATACTAATGCATCCTTGCGTTACGAATAATAATCCTACATTCCTCCAAACATAATACATTGCCAGTTTTGAGTGCGATACGTGCTAAGTATATATTTTTTCATTGAAAATATGCAGTTAGATTATTTGTATATAAGGATGCAATGTGATAAGTCTCTTTTCACGCTAGCTTTCTTCTTTTACACCTCTGATGTCATTTGTTAACAACATCTGTATATGCATGTCCTTGATTTGTCAGAAGATTGCACTCTGTTTAGATCATCTCAACATTCTAATAAATAATAACAAAAACCTTTAGCGAAGCACAAACATTCTGAAGAAACGTATTAAAAGAATCCAGTTTCGAATACATCTTCAGACAAATTAAAGATCAACTTATTTGAAAAAATGTAACTTTTTTCAAATAGTTGTTACTTATATTTCTTACGATCTAAAAAATAAAAAGCTACATTCCGTTTACTTACTCTGAAATGCTGAAAAGTAAACCGTTTTAAAAAAATTGTCTTGATTTCCTGAGGATCTCGTGTATTATTACTAGTTAGACGCCATGAAATGAATACAATATGAACATGTGAGAATCTGAAAGATGGTGCGATCAGCTGATTCCCCGTTTGATTTTGACTTTAGCAAAAAGTATAAAATTAGTGGAGAAGAGAATAAATTCAATAGTGCGTTAGAGGTTGTTGCATATTATTAAGTTGGCTACAAATAATTCCAGCAGCATAAAAACACAAAGACATAACTGTACTGGAAACTAGATATAACAATGAATTAACCATTGCTAATATGTAACCGAATCTTTTGAATATTATTTTAAACCAAAAAAGAAAGGAAAATTTGGTCGACGGAAATTCAGGTAAACATATTCTTATTCCACTTTTATGCTTGACTCAAGATATTTGATTTTTATAGAAAAAAACTAGTTGATATGAAATAGTGGTTCTATTTTGCTTTATTTTTACAATATGTTTCCCGTTCTCGAGATGAATACGTGAAATTTTAGAGAATAATTATTTTTGTGTCTTAGCGATTGGTTTGATAAACAAACAAGCTAAATTTTAGCAAAAGTAAAATATTTCTTTTTATAAAACGTATGAAATGAAGATCAATACAGAACATATTTTGATTTTCCTTTTAATATGTTCGATTACATACTTTAATCTAAGATTGAATATTTATGAAAAGCTTAAATTATACATATGATTCACGGTTTACAGTTTTAGTATGATGCAAAATGGTGATATGCGTAACAGAAACATTCGCAAACCTATGACTTCAAGTACACAAACAATGGCAGTTTTCTTCTGTTGTTGAGTGATAACTTACCACACAGGATTTCCTTGAAACGTGCATGGGTCTTTCTACATTTAAAAATCGATGTCCGTATATAAATTATAGGGTAAATACTTTCAAAGTACACGACATTTAGTACTTGATGAGACATAATATATCTAAAATGAAGAGTGTAACGTTTTAATCCCCTTGCTAATAAACCAAGCCATTTCACTAGAGATAGTAAAAGGGCACAAAAGGAGAATTCCAATTCCTTCTCAGCCTTATAATATATATATATATATATATATATATATATATATATATATATATATATATATATAAGGGATATATATACACATGGATATATATATATATATATATATATATATATATATATATATATATATATACAAATGCAAAAAATATTTCATACAGGACACCTAAGTTTGGCCCTCCATTGTACAAGACGTGTTGCGGTGGACGATCGTTTTTTTTTTCGTTTTCAATCTGTCATGTGGACCTTCCTCTTCTGTCAGCAGTAACCAGTGCGCCTGTGAGTTTCGTGGTGTGAAGATGGTGCGGTAAAATGGGAGACCTGACAGACTTCCAAAGAGGCATGATCGTTGGTGTCCGTCTGGTTGGAGCTTCAGTGGCGAACATTGTCGGAGTATCAAAAGACATTGTGTTCAATGTCACGAGGGCATACGCATTCATTCTACCCATAGCCCAAATATTGTTCCCTGATGGTGATGAAGATGAATTGGCACCCTGTCACGCTGTAAAAACGGTGAAATCATGGTTTGAGGAGCATGACCAGTAGCTATCACTTCTCCCCTGTGTCCACAGTCTCAGATCTGAACATCAATGAGCTATTGTGATCTGAGTTAAAAAGGTGTGTTTGGTCACATTACCCTCCACCAGCATCCCTTAAGGAACTGGAGCATGTTTCGGAGGAACAATGGTAGAATATTGCACACACCACAATTCAGGAGTTGTATACGTCTATTCCACGTCGGATCCAAGCTGTTTTGGATGCAAAAGGAAGCCACGCATTATACTAGGTATGATTTTCACACTTTTCGAAACGTTTTAGAGTTTTTGTTCGTTCCCTATATATATATATATGTGTGTGTGTGTGGTAGAATGGACAATAGGTAGGTGAGGGCTTTGTGCAAATACTGATGTTTCCAAACCAAAGATGGAGTACACACCTATTGAACTTTCCAAACAGTTCTAGAAAGCATGTAATTTGTTGTGTATCAACAAGTGTCTTCAAATGTGAAATGCTAATACTATAAATTTTATGAGTTGTCACTTAGATATTCATAGCAAACAAATAAGTATTGAAAAATACTTATTTTTATGTATATTGAAATGTTTCAGTAATGAATGTGTATCATCTGTTTCTCCCAAACCACGCGTACCTATACATTTATCAGTGGTTTCTAGTGACATAATTTTTCGGTAGCTCACAGTCGTTAGTAAATTTTATTGTAGAATTCTTTCAGTATTATAAAATAAGAAAAAATATAAGAATCAATGAAAGTAACCATATATTTATTTACATAATTACAAGTACCAATTCATAATCAAATGTTCCATTTCATTCGTATATGAAATCACTTTTGATATTCTTCTGGGCAATTAACTTATGAATATCTCTGCTAAAGTTTATTTTTTTCATTTTTTGTCTGTTGATACAATAGTTAATGCACTGAGACTATTTTCATATACGGTATCCCATTAAATGCTTTCATATTCTTTAATATGGTAACACAACTTACAGTTTCTGAAGTCAACGTCGGATTATTTGCTTTGATTTCCACGAATTTTGTTGTATGCTATTCTCATTCTGTAGATTTACCATCAATTTCACAATATACTATATGGAACCTCCATTAGTATGGAGACTACAACGTCTGCTATCTCATATATTTGAGGAGCTCCTTCGTGGCTAGGCGGTTAGCATACGTGCGTTTGGATCCGATTCCCGGCGGGAGCTCATGTTGTTCGAGCTCCACGTTAATTATTAGGTCCCGTCTCATATAGCCTCGCTGATAGAAGGGACATCAAACTCAAAAACAACTCAAGTCGTCCATTTGAATTGAAATGTATAGTGTTTTCTGAACTGTTAGCAGTGTATACGAAACATGCAATGTATCAAATTATTATGATAGTTGCAGAGGAACCTTTAATTAGGAACTCTTTTTCCATGTACTTTTGCGTTGGTGTCTCAAGACTCCGCCCTCCGTTGGTGACTGTTCCGCCCTCCCAATCCAAAGAAAAATTCCTTTCCGGTTACAGCTGAACGTGTGTTACTGGAAATACCAATATTCAACTTTTCTATTTTGCATGTGTTAAAGACGAATGTTACAATAATCAGTTCCAATATTTTCTTCAGTTATCTGTAATACAGAAGGTAGGATTTTACAAATGTAGCAATGTTACACAGCAAAAACTGACGTGTTCAAACAACAAAAAATTACTACATTTTAGCGTGTTGACTTCTTTGTCAATTTAAGACCAAACACGTTGGCTTGGCTGTGAGTGTTTGTATTGTTTTTTTTATTGTTCATATTAAACGGTAAATATCAATGCAAATTCTCTCAGGTAGTAACGATTTATTTTTGATATGTCCAGCAGGCGATATGCTTCGTGGTGAATTAAGACACAAGTAACATGCTATAATGCTAGTCATTTTGTGTTGTTTTAACACCTCATTTTTTACAGTGCACGAAGTACTGCATATTTTGATAAGATATTCACTTTTCTTACAACCATTTAGTTTATTTATGCAGGAAAATTGAAGCCTAAAGAAATATTAGAAATTATACATATTTTCAAAAATCTTGAAAATAAATTAAAATTTTATTTTATTATGCATTAAATTAAAAATCTCTGCGAAGGGTTCTAAAGCTCCCATTTTCCTTTGTACGACCTCGGAAAGCCGAAAGTTTCTTTGTTCCATTAGTGTGATTTAATTACGAGAAATTGAGATAAAATGTAGATAATTGTTTAAAAGAATAAGTTATATACTACTGCTACATTCTTCTATATATTTTAAATTACAGTTCAGTCTTTGATTCTGTTTAAAGCGCCACATTACTGGAGATAAGTCAAAAACAGCTGTCAACGGTGCTCGTCCAAATCTTGATTTGAACGTCAGGAGACAGCAGTTCCTCCCCTTCACCTGCCCGATTTTCCCTTCCCAACTACACACAGAGCAGCCTATCACTCTCGCTACTTTGTTGTGAACATGATGTGATGATTGAATGCATATACGCAACAGGTAAAACAAACTCAGAATAGAAACGAAACGACGATATGATAGTATTCTCAACACTATTAAACATCTTAAGAAGGAACAAACTGCCACGGTATTTGGTGGTCCACGTGCTCTTGCGAACTGCACAAGGCTACGCCACTGACATGCAACATTTTACTTTGGTGTTCATGTGTTAAGGGCTATGTTTAAACTATGTTCTGTACAAAATTTTAACCAGATTAGTACTAGCTACAAAATTTTAAAAAATACATGCACTCACGGAACATTGTTTAATCAAACGCAGGCTATTTACAACTTACTGTTATGAGCGGTATTTTGGTTGATGTGGATCACACATTAAGAGAAGTTATGTCCGCGTGCCTGCTTGTTATATCGTACATTTGTTAACATTTCTTCTTCTTTGTTCTTTTGTATGTACACTAGCATAGAAGCTATAAGGGCAAGCATAACATGCTTGAGGTTGAAGCTTTTCATAACATTGTATAGTTTATTTATTTTTTATTTCTCTTGCTAGTCCAAGATGAGAACTTCAATTTAGTTTGAAAATAAGAAATGAACAATATATGGTAGAACTTTGTCCCATATGGGTATATGTAGAGCGTTAATAAAATGAGTGTCCGGAATCGAACTCCCACTACCAATTTTATTATAAAATTTCTGTATAAAAATATTTACACAAAATACTGTACAAATTAATCTCTTTGGTATCATACGTTAGTTATAGGTGGCCTTTGACTTAAGGTCGCAGACAGGATCTCTGCAGAGACCAGAGCAGGCTAGGCAGAGTGTTATTAGGTGCCCAAAGCTCCGAAGCAAGCAGTGGGTAGGTTAGTTGGCCAACAGAGCCCCGAAACAGGCTAAGTGGCTGAGGTTAGGATTCCCATCCAGAGCCCCGAAGCAGGCTAAGCCAGAAGAAAGGATATGCATAGCCCCGAAGCAGACTAGAGGCCTTAGGGTTCGGCTACTCCTAATGTTCCGAAGCAAACAATAGGAAGGACACCAGAAAACTGGTAGGGAATTGCCTTTGTTCATCCAATTTATAGGGTTCCTTGGGTGGCGGTGGCGCTGCTGTTCCGATGTCGTCTTCTGCTCCGTGAGATGGGCTAGAAGCCGTCGTCTGCAAGTGATTGTAGATCTATCTGGTGTGAAATCTTCTTGGCGAAACACATGGTGGTGTTTGTAAAAACTGACGTGTGGAATTGTTTGTTTATAACACCACATAGGATATTACACCCCCTGGCTTGTTTTAAAAAGCCGAAGGGTTATTTTTCTAGATGTGAGGGTTGGCAACTCTGAAGGTCACACAAAAATCACTGAAAACGTTAAGAACGCTGTCAACACTGAAAAATGTTCACTTTTCGGAGCAGTAACAGGTAGCGGAAGAACAGGTAACAGTAATAGGAGCACTAAACAGTTATTCCCTAATCACAGGCAGGATCGGTACATACTATATGTTACGTCATTTCTTTCGAGTAGAGCTGTTTGAAGCTTTGGCATTAATACACGTATATTAGTTCTCTTATAGTGAGGGGTGTTTGAGTCTGTAATATCGATTGCTCCTTAGTCATATTATTGGTATTAAATGTGTTCATTGGTATAGGAGGTGATATTTCCAAGCAAGATCTCTTGGATATTTTTGGTATCGATCGAAGACGGAGATGTAATATATAATAAGAGTTACAAATACTAAAAATGTTGCGATTAACACAGGGATATAAAGATATTCCATACTGGAAGAAAAGAAAAAACTAAAATTATGATTCATAATTATCGGAAATCCAATATTAAGTAAAATGTTTAGGAGGTATTGCTATAAATAAGTTGTTTATAAAGAAAATATAAAAATATGCCAAGACCAATCAATAATATAAAAATGAGAGTAACAATAGGAAAAACGGTCCATGAAAATGCACTGGAGAGATATAATTCTGGCATCTAATCCAGTAAAGAGCTCTCTTCATGCTGAAGTAAGGAATTCATAGAAATAATAGTACGTTGTAAATTCTGAAAATTGGAGGTGAAGTTCAAATTTGGATTCTTTGGTAACCTTCTATATATTAATGTAAAGTTCGCTGATGTTTTAGTAGGAAGATTCAAAATATCCGTAATTATTCTGAAATTATTCGTATCTAAAAATGTAAGTTGATGAGCGATTAACAGCATAAGTGGCTAACATATAGTTCCTTTGGAATGCTATTTTAAAGATTTACCTGTAGTAGATGATGTCCCATGGGTGTATACAAATAACATTTCTCAGTCCTTGATAAAGTACGTTTCAGATGGCAGCTATCAGTTTTATATCGAAAAACTAAATTGTATAAACAGTCTGTTTTTTTTGATATCGTGGTTGTACCTGTAATTTACATATAGAAACATATGATATTGGCACAGTGATAAATCTAATTCATAGATTCCTTGGTTCGTCCAGATTGCATATTCAGGAGTTTGAATACGTATATGAGCTGTCTTAGTAAGAAATCCATTTTTAAAAATTTTGCATAAAATATGATAATCATTAGTGTGTACAAACGGGATTTGCACTATAATGTCTAAATTGGCAGATTGTAGTTCGGATGAGATTAAAAATGCTTTTGAACACTGAAAAAATAGTCCGAGATATTTTTCAATGAGTGTGCCCCTTAGGTTTATTTTCTGTCTAATCCATTGTTGGCCAAAACAGGTTTTATTAAAGCATCGTTAACATTATTCTGAAGAATGCTTTGTATTATAGCATCAAAGTGCTGTTCCACTATTTGAAAATTAAGAAGAGCTATCAGAAAACGTTGATTTGTGGCCGTTGTACATAAAAATTGGAAAATACTATGATGAGTTTCGGTTATCAATTTTTCGACTGCCACCGAAAAGTTCTACTAACTATGTAAGGTCAAATTACTTTTCTTAATTTCTAGTATTTGAGAACCTAAATAAGCATTCTGTGCCTGCATTTGACTAATAGTTGATTTTAATTTATGAACTTTATATACACTAAATCCACTATGTCCGAAATTTGCGAGTCCAAGTAATAGGTTAAAGATCATCAGTCGCGGTCTTTTGGAACACTGTTTTAAAATCGCAAGGTATTATATTTTGAATTTATTAGTGAATTGACGTTTTTTCCTGCAAACATGACCTAATTGTTCATATTCAGCACAAGAATAATTTGGAAGGTGAACTGCTGAAAAGTCTAAATGAAGCCTATAAGGTAGGAATTCTATATTGTCAAAACTGATTATAGGCTTGAATTTGGCTATTGATAATCCATATTGTTTGAATATAAGTTCATTCCCTTTTACACCAGCTGTAAGCAAAACGAGGAAATGATAAACTAAAGTGATCAGCATTCTCCTATTGTGCGTGCAGTTCCTACAAAGAAAAGAAAAATAATAGTGAATTGCAAAATGATACTGTATAGCAATAAAGTAATACCTGCCATTCAGTGTACAAAGATGCACATGAGTAGTGAGGTATTAATATCAATTACGACTTTTTAAAAGATAAAAGTGTATTGGGACGAGTCAGGACTAAGATTGTTAAAGATTACAGATATTTTGATAAGGTATAAAAGGAAAAGTTGAGGAAGAGAGTAAAAATCATAGCCGAGACATAATTAGAAATTTTGGAAAGAAACGGAGAGGTTACGGTGCGATTTGAAAAGAAGGTCGATGAAAGTGCGCAAAGGGTGTTAAATTCAGTGTATACTAGGTAAGTACTAAGTAAGTAGGTGTATACTAGGATAGGCATGCTTACTAAGTATATTGTATTGCATTATTTGTTTTCAATTTCTCTATGTTTAATAGTTATTTCAATTTTAAGATTCAAAGATAGTAATGCCTTATGAACTTGACTTCATGGAGACCCTTTATAAGGTGTAAAATATATATGTGCACAGCGGAAGTAAGAACAAATATATCAAAGAGATGTTGAATTGTAAGCTAATTGTTCTTGTAAAGATCAGTTGCCTTTTAAATGCGGAAATGCAAGTCTGAGCATTCTTTGATTCAGCCGTAGAATAAATGAATCAGTTTTATTTTTTTTGCATAAAAAGAAAGAGAATCGCAATGAAATGTCATTTTGTCTTTGTGAATCCATGTATTCGTGTTTCCTCTTCCTAAGCGAGTACTTTAATATTTTTTTAGAGATGTCTTCGCTCATGTAGGAAAAAATAGTTATTTACCCTCGTGTCGTCTATATGTACATAGTATGGCTTAAATCTGTCTACTGAAATCTCCTGCGTTTTTTGACGATATGTGTCAGAAAATTTGACCTTATAAATATTAGGATTAACTTTTTCGATCATTTCTGAAGGTCCGACGTATCTAGCCAAGAAACTTTGAAGTACTCAAATTTGCCGATTTGGATGATATACAAGTACTTTCTGGCCTTCATCAAAATTAATTTGTTGATGTTTACGATGGAAATGTCTTTTCTGTTTGTTATAACTTGCAATTAGATTATCCTGCACGATGCCATGTATCTTATCCAGTTGTCCTTTATCCACGAATAACTTCGAAGTTGATGCTAATGACATATCAGAGATAGTTTTAGGTTCATATCCGTGCATAAGGAAAAAACGTGAATATTTATTTCCAGCCTGTACGAATGTGTTAATTGCAAATCTTATGTACGGAATTATTTTTCGTCAATGTTTTTGATTTTCCTGTATAAAAAATTTAAGAGCGTTCTGTATGACTCTCTGGAATGTTTCTACTAAACCTAGAGTTTTGTGATCGTACGCTGAACAAAATTTAAATTCAAAGTTGTAGAATATGGCAAGGTTTTTCAATATCTTAGCATTATGTACAAGGTGTCTGTCCAAATACAGGTACGAAAAAGTTCCGTATTTAAGAATAATGTCATATATAAGAAATTGTTCAATTTCCTCTTCTATTATGTGATCTACAACCTGGTGACAGAAAATCTCGTGGACATTTCAATGGCAGCTTGTATGTGTTTGAATTTTCCTTGTCCAACTAGTAGTTTTATAATTGAATCGTGCTGCCAAGCTGTGGCAATGGGTTTAGGTGGGTGATGTAGCAATTGGCTAGCCGGCTTATCTGGTAGGTTCTCGAGTCTTTGGCAAAGATTGCATGTCTTTATTTTATTGGGTATTTAAGCTTTCGTATTAGGAAAATATTTTCTTATTGCCGACTCGTAGGTCTTAGTATACCCAAAATGTGGTGCCATTTTGTTGTTATGGATAGCACAAACCATTTGCTTAATAAAGATTTCGGTACACAAAGTAAATGTAGCAGTCCTAGTTGAGGGTATTTCTGAGATTTACATAACAGTCCATCTTCAAGAGAAAAGTATTTCGGCACACGAAGTGTAGATAATTTATAAGGCTCGTTATTTTCCAATATAGTGATGATGTCTGAAGATGAAGGGTCCTTTTTTTGTTCATCTGTCAAATTTGGTAACGTAATAGGCTAGTCAAATTGAAAGGTGTGTTCCAATGAGTGGGAAGCAAAGACTTTAGCGTCCTCTGTGTCGAAGAAGTTATCAACTTCTTGATTTTCGTTATGTTGTATATCTTGCTTGTCTCCTAAGTGGTTAAAATGTCTGTAGGATGCTGCTGACTTTTAATGTGTTGAATCTCAAAATTGTAATCCACTAAGAATATTTATAGCGACTAAATTTTCCGACTTTGTCCGGCTGGGTGCTAAGTGAAGCCAAGCATTTAGCATTTATACATAATTTTAATTTCCTATTCAGTAAGAAATATCGGAATTTTCGCAGGACATATATCAGTGCATATAATTCTTTTGCCATGTTGAATCTTTTCTCTCCGTCTTATTAAAGCGACGACTACAGTAGGAAACATGTTCCTAATTAGTAATATTATCATAACATGCCAATTTGTCGCCTGCGGTGGTTGACGAAGCATCGGAATATGCTCGAATTTCCAATGATAAATCGAAATGAAACAAAGATGGAGCTTTATAATATCCGTTTTAAGTTTTTCAAATAACTCGTCATGTTGAGTTGTCCATTTAAACTTTAAATTCTTTTCCAAAAGAATTTGAAATGGTTCTACCTTTTCCGTGAAATTTTTGATATGCGCTCTCAAATAAGACCAGAGTCCTAGAATACTCTTCAAGGTTTTTAAGAGGTTGGTTTCTTAAAATTTCGTATTTTATAGGCAATTTTGGGTAACATTTTAACTCTTTACTACTAACTGTAAATCCTACAACATCCAATTCTGAGTATAATAGATGGGTCTTGTTCGTGTTCGCTCAAAAATCGCGTTATTTTTGTCTTTTGAAGAGCAATTCCAAATCCGATAGTTGCCGTTTCCAATTTTTGCTTGCTATTACGACGTAATTTGCAAAAGCATTATGCGAGGTGGTAAACACTCTAAAAGCATGCGTACTGCTATACCTAACCCGGCTGCTGAGTTGGTATTCCCCATTACGCAGCGTTGGAATTTATACGTCTTCCTAGTATGATTAAGCTAAAAATTAATGTATTATAGACTTTTAGAATGCAATGATATTTGAAAATAACTAGACTTTATGTCGATAGTTGAGATGCAAGATTTTCCTCTGAGTACATGGAAAATGTCTTCTGTGGACTGGAATGGAATACTATAATATTTTATAAATTTATTGCAAGCCTGTAGATTCAAAAATAGGCGGAATTCCGAAATATTTGGTTCTCTAACGATGAGAAGTGGCGATGAAAAAGAGCTGTAACTTGTCTCCTTAATAATATTGGCTTCTAAAAGTTGTTTAATTTGCAAATCAATTTGCGGTCTTACTGCCAATGGAATGGGTGGTGACCTCTGGTGGGAAGAGGCTCTTTTATCTACCTTTATCTTATGTACAGAACAAAGAAAGTAGCTTATGTCAGTTGGTGTATAAGAAAAGACATCCCTGTATACAAAAAGTAAACCATGTGCAGCCTTTGTCTGTTGATACGTTAAATTTGGATTGATGTCGAATAACTTAACATCAAAAAGTGACTTGGTCTCTTCTAGCCTACTCTGAATATCTTGTTCAGTTCTATTAAATATTTCATCATTTTGTTCGTCTTTTTGGTTTCTTGATCATCCTTTTCAACATATGCAATCGGTGTTATTTTTTAGTAACGTTACCGGCCTATTGGATTTGATATTAATAGCGTGAAATTATTCTTAGATACTTTAGTAGGCATCGTTTGTAGTAAGTATTTGTCCAGAAAGATTTCTAATGGAAAAATAGAAAAATCATTATCCATTGGCCGATTCTTTACGTTAATTGGCCAAACATATGTGACCTGGCTGGTATAGTAACCTTTCGAGTAGTAAATAAATCAGCCGATTTATACTGCTTTATTTCATGCATAGCGCTAGCAGACACTTTTTCTTGAGTGTCAACTTCAATTGGATACGGCGGAGGCCGTGGTTTCTTTTATACAGATAACATGTTATTTTGCTAGTCAATTTTGGCCTGTAAACGATTTAGAATGTCTTCACCGCATAAAGGTAAAAATCTCCATGCTCTAAAATTCGAAAATAATGGGAAAAATAGTTGAGCCAATCCTGAACTTAATTAAAGCTATATAACGTAAATGTACGAAGGAATTCTCAATTCTTCGTAGATTAGTGCTAAAAGGAATCAATTTTGTGTTGGGAGGAAGCCAATTTTTGGACCATAGACTCAATAAGCTGCCTGTATAAATGATAACAGGATATTTTTCTTTGTTAATTGTTACATTAATTAATAATTTACACGTATAATGTGGAGATCATCTCTTCTGAAACATATTTCACTTCACGTTATATGTAGCCGTCGCTAGAGCACGATGCCTCAAAGAGGAAAGGTTGCGTGTCCAAAGGTGGTACACGTGGACCGCTGAAGCGAGTATGCTGTGACCAGTGGTAATACACGTGACTGCGAGAGTGTTAAAAATAAAATTGAAACAAAATAACAATGAATTTGTTACGGTTTAGTAATAAAATATATAGTATTCAATAATCCGTATGTTTGATCATGCTTCTGTCACTTTGGACATTACCTCCGTCTCCCTTACTCTAAAGCGCATAATCATGGAACGCTAAACTATAATATTTAACTCCATTTCTATTTTTAATGTTCTCGACCTTCATACTCGAAGCAATCATTACAATTTTGATACAAAAGTGGAGAATGAAATTAAATACTCAACGCTGATATCAATTTCATGACTGAGTTTTGTTTTCAAAGTGTTTCATACTTATTTTAATACAATACTTTTACAGATTATATTTTATATCCATAATTTTTGTATAATGTCTGAATGTTACAGATTTATTTGGTTTTGCCTGTGGATTATGTCTTTCGTGGCTGGTATCTTCACATCCATTTCTCTGTGGCACACCTATTATTACAATCCGATCACATATGAGGTGGATTCTATAACGAACTTAGCAAATCAAACTCTATCAACTTTTTCATACTGTTTTTGGGGACGTCAGTATATGTCCACATTGTAAGTAATATCCTTCATATAAAATTAAATTTTTAAACAAATTATATTTTATCGACTGTTACATCGTGTTTGCACTAGCGACGTAAATGCAATAACACAGCCATACACGAAATAAATATTCTCTTCAATTGGCGAATTTCATGTATTTCGTTACATAGGATTCAACCTTTGAAATCCCGGACGATTGCTCTTGTAAATGTTTATTATTGGGGAAACATTTGAGCGATTTTAGATAGAGAGGAGACATGTTTCTCGTTCATAAAACAAAATTAACACAATCAACCGTCTTACGGTTTCGATATTTCGATTGTGGGTAATAAAATATATCTAACCCATACCGTGAGATCCAGTGCACAAAATTTTGCTGTGTAGCTTTGTTACGTGTTTCCTCACTATCGAAAATCAACCTCCCTATTAAAAATCGTTCAAAAGTTTTGCACATAAAAAAGACATTGACACGGTCAATTGTCCTGGCGTTTTAAAATTTGGATTCTTTTTAACAGAGTACATCAAATCCATATCCTGAGGTCCGATGCCCAGAATTTACTTTTTATATGGCTGTGTAATTAAAAACATGAATTTAAAAGTATCCCAAAAACACATTTTTCAATTTTTCAATTTATTTTATTAGTTGACATCTATTCAAATGCTATGGAACCTGGATATTTTTTCATACTAAACTCAACTCAAAATCTTATTTTTAATGTAAAATGATTTCAGGTGAATAGAATGACGTAACAAGCGAAAGGGCTGGGAATTCTGTATAATTCATTTTGGATATTTATAACATTTTGTATTTAAGTAAGTCATATTGCTGCAAGAGAAAAATTAAAAAAATGCTCTTTAATGCTTTCTTTCACATTTCTCGAAAACAGTCAAAAAAAGTTAGTTGCCCTCCGCACATACAATGACAGTATTATTGAATTCGTCAGACATCTTTTGAGGTCGGCATATTTTTTGATGTATGGTTTTCGTACATTGACAATATCACAGCAATCTATGTACTGTACATAGCGCGCATCCAATATTTCTTTTCCTTACTAGTTTACTTCCTAAATTCAGCATTATCTCACAAATAATGGCACATTCTTTGAAATCAATCGTACTGTATCGAATGCCCGGCGACTATACAGCTGCGGTCACCATTAAAATACTTTTGCCTCTTGAAAGTTTTGCTGGTTTTAGACGACAGCGACTAGAAAGTTGCGCAACTGTTTTGTCGACAGTGAGCTGTAGGTAAAACTACAACAATCACTCAATAATATTATAACGACACAATGATACCATCTAAGTCCAACGGTCCTGCGGAACTGACATTCTCCGAAGTAAGTATAGTTTTACGTTTCTCATCAGCATATTAAAATACTACAAAATATTTACATTTTGCAGATGCAACAGTACTTAACAACACAAAAATATTTCAAAATGTTTACTTAGATTGAAAATTCCCCAAGTCTATATTCATAAATGCGTACTTGCTTTTACATTAATATATCCATTCTGGGCAAGTGGAACTTAATCGATTTACAACTAGGAATAAAATTAATTACGTAAAACAGAACAAATACTTCCAATCAAAACATTAAATATTATAATCATATTTGTTCCTCCTAAAACAACACTCTCGGTGGATTTGGAATGCCTTTTAATTCCGCTCTTTAGTTATAGAAATGAATTTGTTTGTCAGTTTTCCAACTGTAAACTATAATACTCGTAATTTGAATTAAGGGTTAGATCAAATTTGAAACTTAGAATATGAAAATATAGAATTGAATAATTGTGCTTGTCATATAGATAATTTCTTGCTTAAGTAGATTTTCATCTCGGGACTTAAAATCACTCAATATTTGTACTGACCTACAAATCAAACAGGAAAGGAAACTACGTCCATAGGAACTGAAAAACAGCTTCGTACCTCGGAAGTCATGAAATGTTATAATATTTTATTTTAAATATGATGTACATGGTACAAGGTTTATTTTAAGATGAGGAACAAATTTGTGCTTGATCTCTCTTGACCTTGCCGTACTAGGTAGTAGTATAAAAAGTATCGATACTTCCTAATAAATGTCAAATGCTGCTAGATATAACCCAATAAGCAATGTATGTCGTTGACAAGGGTGGAGGAAAGTTTTTGAGGATACATTGCAATGACGTCCGTCATTTTCAATCCTTCCTGAGTTTTCTTAGATGGAAAGTATAGCATATGATAAGTTATTCTAATGCCAAAATTTTCTCCAAAATTCAATACTTTGTTTATTTTTCTCTATTTGTTACTGGTACGAACTTATGAGTCATTTGTAGGGTTTACCAAGTAACAACAGCAAAAAGAAAAGGTAAAAAGAACCAACCAACAACGCAATCGCAAAGGATTTATGAAATGTGCTCCTCGTTTGTTTTGCTTGTTACTTATTCAGTTTTCACAATTCCTCGATAGAACCATATAAATATATTTAATTTATAGTTTATTTACAAACATTAATTAATAATTTCAAGCACATTTATATTTAACTGTAAGGAAAAAGAAAGTAATTATGAATACTCCCTTTGTTTTAACTTTGGTGGGAAATAATAGGTGGCGAAATAAGACCGTCATCCTGAATCATGGATGATACAGCTGTCTTTGTGTCTCGATTACTAAACTCTCATTAATAAATTAGTATAGTTAAAATGTGAAATGTATGCTTGTTTTCTCTCCACATTAATATCGTTATCTTCTATTCTGATATTTTAGTAAATAAATAAAAGTTAGACCTGTCAAGATGTATGAAATTCTAAATGTTTTAATAGTGTATAATAACCTTGTTAATTTATAAGAAATTACCTGAAAGCAATCCGTGTTTTAATTTCCTATGTTTTGACATCGTGTGAGTCCAAACATGTAAAACATCTGTAGTTCAACATTAATATACCAATAAAACATACCTTCTTTCAACAGCCGTAGATTAATTCTTTTTCTTAGAAATAATAATGAATTTATGCAAGAAAACTAGTTTTTTCAATTAGAATAATCAGAAATCGGTAACCCTTTGTCATTGATACATTCTAATATTGCAAAATAATAAGGTTATAAAAAATCAGATAAACCCGTCTCACTGTTTTATATTTCTCTCTTAGTACTTGTGAAGAACTGCTTGTCTACTGTTCGATCAATGGTAATCCTCATGACTGTTGCCGGTACACAAAACCTATTACAGTAGGCGAATACAACTGCTTCACTTCAAACTCTTATCAAATAAGGTAATATTTAAATATATGTCCTACTAATTATACATTAAGAACATTAAAACTTCAAATTCACAATTTAAAAAAAATCACACATTTTACCTTGAATTTGCGCAAACAGCCTAAAGATTTTTTTTTAAAAATGACAAACATAATTTACCTTTACACAAAAAAATTAGAATTTGGTGTATAGAATTCTAATAGAGCTGAAACGTTGAGTATTTGCGTCTTATTCAACGGAAAAGTAACGAAAGTAATCAGACTGTGGATCTTCAGTATGAAAGTTGAGCTACAGGCGAGTACTAGAGGAAAGAAATCAAGATCCGAAGGTGAAATATGTTAGAACTTTTATGGCACCTTCAATAAATTTTGATGCCACGGACTACAGTGAGCTGATAGATTGGATAAAATATAAGCTGTCTCCACTCCAGTGCTTCTAGCCTCGACAACAGAAACCTATCACCTATGCATGAAAAATCTGCTCATTAGTTTGACTTCTTAAATTTCCAATGCCATACTCAGGAGGTTGAATATTGTGTCGAATTTGTAGCAGAGTCTGCAGGAAAAGGATACGGACAACAAAAAAGAGACGGTTACATTAGATCAACTCTCCTCTCAAGATTCACAATGCTGAAATTTTATTTTAAAATAATATGAATTTGAGTCAACATCCTTGTTTAAGTCAATATAATTGCAGCATTATCCTCCCGGTGAGTTCTGGTTATTTCAAGGGAATACATTGAAAAATGGATAAAGAGCTGCAAACTCATTGTAAAAATGAAATGTATAACATTACTCACACTAACCAATTATCAAGAAAGATGATCTCACACAACCAAAATAAAGTTCTTGGATGCTATAGAGATAAAAAGAAAACTAATCTGTATATTTCTTGCGTAAAGTTCAATTTTGATGTTTCTTCTTATTTTTTCAAACCTTAGGTGTTTGCACAAATTAAAGATTGAAAGTGTAGATTGTTTCGTTATTTTTTCATTGATTAGCATGTAAATACGCAACGTTTGAGCAATATTAGAATTCGATACTCGAATATTTGACTTTTTACTTCACCCTAACATATTTCTTCTAGACATCTTCCAGAGATTCTAATAAAATCGTAGACTCTCACGTTGGAGATTCTGTTGGCCCCCTACTTATTATCGAGTCAAAATTCGTTTACGTTTTTAAAGCATATAGACTACAAATTGCAACTATATAATGTGCGTGCAATTCCTACTATATACGTAGAAGACGATCAAAAAGAAACAAAAATAAAAGATGAAAAAATGAATTGGCAAGACCCTGGTAACCCTTGCAGTCATCCTACGGTGAAAAATGTAGCTTATGTGTTGGCCAGACACTTGTGACAATAATATAAGCATGACAGTAACTTTTATGGTTGTAGGACAAAGGTGGAGGAATGCCCCCAAACCTTGCGAGACAAATTTGATGAAAAAATAAGAAAGGGAAATCGGTCGTGGTATTTCCTACATATACAAAATGCATACTCGTGGAAAATTTCAACACTCAGGAATACTTTGGTACCAAAATCATTTTCGTACCCTAATAAGGGCTACGCTACTGAGGTTCACAGAACCGACGCAACAGTTGCGTCAGTGAGTGTTTAAAAAGATATTATAAAATATTAACACATAAACAAGAACATTAGAAATGATTAAAAATGCATCAAAAAACTGCAGTAATGGCCAAGAATTAGTATTTGATCAGGGTAAATAAAATGTTTCAAAGGCAAGTAATGCAAATGGTCAATTTAAATAGTATGTAGATTACGTATTTGGTATATGTTATATATTAAGACGAAGAGGTTAGCTAATGACCGTGGAGGATGGAAGTATGTGTGTTGCGGCAAATGACTACCACTAGTGGCAAAATAACTATATTTATCATGGTATGTTGTATACCGAAACACATGCTTAGTAAAAAATATAAATGTTTTACATATCACAATACTTATAGAAAATAATAATGAAAATCGGGACAATTTAAACTTCTGACAAAGGCACTAAAAAGACAAAAATACTCAAAGGCTGGTAAGTGACACCAAACGTTCATAGGAGCTGTTTAATTCGGAATGATACATACAGGAACTGAGTGATGTTTAAATGGGGCTTGTCATTAAATTTGGTTTATCTGATTTATCAATACGAGCTGGATAGCAAATACATTATATCATATTAAAATTATTTTATTATAATGTTATCTGCGAAAAATAAGACCAAGCATTACGCTGAAGAAAAAAAACAGTGACGTTTCCTGAGTGCAAGAATATTCTGAAAAGAAATTTAAGACATGTTACCGCCATTTACACACGAACGATGTCAGAGTTAATAAAAAGTGTTTTACTCTTGTATACCGTCTGTAGACAAATAAGCAGGCAAAGTTTAAGTTTGAACGCAAATATTGATGATTTTAGGATGAAAACAATGTAGGAGACTGCGTAAATGATAGTACTTCACCTAGTGTTGTAAATAGAAAAAAAAAACGTTCGTATTTTTTCAGAAATGTACGTTTTTTTTAGAAACAAACATTGCCTCTCGTTTTTTTTTTAAAATTTCGTTTTTTTTAAATAGTCATTTGTAATGCATCTTACGTCTATTTAAGTATGAAATATTTTTATGTAGGTGTAATCACCGTAAAATGCAACATAAATTAAACGCTAGATACTGACACGCTACAAATATTTTACAATTTACATGAATACCATACGTATTAACAATTCGGGTTTCAGCAGTTATCATCAACATCAACTAAGAAATAGAAGTAGAAATGAAATTTTGATTTTCCCTGAAAGCAGGCTTTTAATAAGTACGAAAATAATGTCACGAATAGTATAAAATTCAAATAACTTGTCTAAAGGTAAAAGCTAATACTAATTTGCCTAATAGAATTTTTCTAAATATCATATATAAATAATTTGTCGACTATATATATATATATATATATATATATATATATATATATATATATATATATATATGATATGCAAAGCCGGCTCTATCATATCTGTAACACGTGCATTTGCATGGAGCGGCAAGTTTGTAGGGTGCGGCAAAATCTGTTGTAAGTAGAAACCGGATGATTAGGGATTAAAAACTTGGAAAATAGGCAGGCAAATAGGCACTTATAATTTAAAAAAATAAGCAGTAAAATAGGCACTAAAAGGTAACTCGAAATGAAGATAAACACTCAATACAATTTAAAAAATAGGTTCGTCATAAATAGTTTTCAAAGAATGTAGCAACATACCTGTTTGTTAATGTCTTCTTTCATTCGATATGTAAAAACAAAGCTTGATATGTATTTCATATTATATATATGTATTTCATATTATATATATTGGAAAATATATATAATTTATATACTGTAAATAATACAAGCACATGGTACATTGCAATCTCTCTCTCTCTCTCTCTCTCTCTCTCTCTCTATATATATATATATATATATATATATATATATATATATATATATATATATATATATAGAGAGAGAGAGAGAGAGAGAGAGAGGGAGAGAGAGAGATTGCATTGTACCATGTGCTTGTATTATTTACAGTATATAAATTATATATATTTTCCAATTAAGTCTTATTTAAGTCCAATTAAGAAAATGCATTGAATACGCAACATTAGGCACTAAAGCAATTATTTAGGCAGTGAGGGCCGAAATAGGCAAAATAAGCAAAATGAAGTTGGCTTAAATCGGAACTATAATCCCCGATATAAACTTTGAAACGTTATTTTTGATCATATCTTTAGTATTAAAGAACATTAAAGAACATTTTGCCTAACATCCGGTCTCTAGTTATAAGTTATTATTTAAATTAAATATTGCTTGTTGGAAGCAGACTTCATGATGATGGTAGTTACATTTACTAAGCTGACCTATTTGAATACTACATTCATAAATTATGTTTAGGTTGCATTAGTTTAAGGTCACATGGACAATGTTAAAGCAAATGGTCGAATCAATCCGAGCACAAATTGCTTGATTGTTTTCAAATGCAAGAATCCAATTCTCGAATAGTATCGAATATCTGTTCCACTTAGTAAGTTATCACAGTTTTGATATGACAACTAGTCTTGTTTTTGTCAGAAACAAGTTCCTTATCATTGAAGATAGAAACAGGCTTTTAAAAAAATGTTAACAGATGTAGAAGAAAAATCTAGAAATCAAGATAAAGAGCTAGTTGCACTGGAATTGAAAACTGATACATTGAGATTGAAGCTCGACATTGAATTCTATAAAAAGGATTACCATCTTTCCTCTGTATGTGTGTTTGCTTTATCTTTCACTAACATAATAGATTAATATTTAAAAGAAAAAAAACAGACAAAACGAGATTGCATTTTTAGTAAGTATTTAAGTCTTTCTGAGTGCAACTGCACTTACCCTTCCCTTCATTGTTCATGCTGGAGTAGCATACTTAAAATCATGACTTTTAAGATTTATTCTTTCTGAGGAAAGGGGGAGGCGGCAAATTATGCCATTGCACGGGGTGGCAAATTGCCTAGGGCCGGCCGTGTGTATGATGATGAAAGTTAGTAGTTGATAATAATGGCACTTCTTGCATATGTATATACAAGACATGCATATAGGATGACTCAATTTGAAGTAATGCAGGGTGTTTCAAAATTAATATTAGGGTTTTGAAACTTTGTAGTATCTATTACAATTAACTTACAATTATAAATATTATATCAAATGAAAGAGCAACTCAAACACGCATGTGCATGCATTGTTTCTTCTGTTTACCGTTAGAAAGAGCAAGTAGCAAAGATGGAGACTAGAGAGCAGAAAGCTTTTTGTGTTTTAATAAAACTGAATCTGTACAGTGCAACCGTCTGTGTGAAGAATATTAAGGAGACGCTTGCAACTGCGTCCTTATCGTTTGCAGTTGCTACAGGTCTAAAGCCTACACACTACGGTTTACGTGCCAAGTTCGCAAGTGAAATATTGCTGCATTACAATGAAGATTTTCTGGATCGTGTCGTCTTCAGTGATAAATAGACATTTCACCTAAGAGCTAACGTGAACACTCATAATGTTTGCATCTAGCAGTCAGCAAATCCTCAGGAGATGGTACAGTTGAAACGAGACTCCCCTAAATTGAATGTGCTTCGTGCCATATGGCGGAAAGTTTATTGGCCTTTCTCACCTCTCAACTAGATGTGTACCGTGTGACGAATGAATCTCACATCGAACACTTGTAGCAAACACTGTTTGAGGTGCTCTTTTACTTGATACATTGCTTATAATTGTACGTAAAATTTGATAAGTACTACGAAGACTTAAAACCCCGATATTCCTTTTGGGACATCCTGCATTTCTCACCAACAGTGTGAGAACTAAGATTTGAAAAGGAGAGAAAATTTTCCTTGTAAAATTATTGTTTACAACAACGATATTATTATTAGTCGAGACTATAACTACATCAACACGGGTTAGTACTTAAAAAAATGTAAATATATACCAGGTGGCCAAAGTGGCACACATGGCTGTGTCACTTTTTGAATCCGCTCCTGTGTGAACAGTAATTAAGATATCGGGATAGTTTATCAGATTAATTTATTTTTCTTCTGGTGTCGAATTTCCTTCTCAAATTTCACCCCAGTCAAAAATTCGAGAATTTTCTAATTTCGAATTTCCTTTACTTCTTTTTTCCCTGTAGCTTCCTTCATTGTAGAAAGACCTCCTTAAGACTTGCCAGATAGATACCTCGGATGGATACCTAACTGTTGACATCAATTCGACGGGCCTGCGCGTAGTGTTGCCAATTAGGGAAATTAAAACTTCCCTAAATATGGGCATAAAATTCGAGATTTTTGTGTATAAATCCGTACCAATACGTCCGAGTGCAAGTCAACTTACGCCAATCGAACATTTGTCCTTACTTAACAAACACAAGTACAGATCGTTACAATGGGGTAATTAGGGGGCGAACGAAAAATTCGTATTTAGGTTCTAACCCTTGATTTTTCTAGTTTTTCCCTTTTATGTTTTCCCGTAATATATTTTTGGTAATTAGAAGCTTTGTTTCTTAAATATCATCATAATGCTTGTAGGATATATTAGTGGTGTAGCAATGTTTAATTTACGATAGTTTGCGTCTGTCTGGTAGCAGTATTGCCAGATACATAAAATTTTAATTCCAGATTTTAGAGGGAAATTTTGGGAAAATTATCTGTTTTGTCTATTATTTTCCTCTTGTTGCCTACATCGAAACAAACGTACCAGTGTCTAAAAGCTTCGAACTTAGCCTACACAACGCACCATAAAAAGTTTCACTAGAATAATTAGGAGAAGTACATTTGAGGTTTATAATAAACCATTTTCTGGAAATGGTAAGAAAACGGTGAATTTCTGAGGTAGAATGAGATATTTTTTAAAATTTCGTGCTTACTTTGTCAGATATCGCAATGATACTTGTTGGATATATTCTTGGAGTACAAAGGTTTAATTTCAGATAGTTTTCGTCTGTCTGATAGCAGTGTTTCTAGCCAAAACAATTAATGTCCGATCTTAGGTGAGAAATTCGGAAAATTTCCCCTTTCCCCTTTATTATTTCCCTCTTGCTGGATACATTGAAACAAATGTGCCACTACCTGAAAGCTTCCTCCTTGGCCTACAGAACGCACCATAAAAAGTTTCAATAAGATAATTAGAGAAGCATGTGGCCCCGGCATATCTGTTGATTTTTACTTCTGAGGCGTAAAAAGTGTCAAAATTTCATGTGTATGATGACAGAGAATTTTTTTCTTTCCCTCTTTGAATTGAAGCGAGCGACTTCAAGATTTCACTGGACCTTGTCAACACACCAAAGATTTTTTTATGTGACTTGAACCGATATACCAGCAGTGGTGCTAGTTACAAAAAAAAATGAAATTCGGTTAGGGATTTTTTTGTAAATTTTCACCCCTACATTTCCCTCAATAATTCCCTACCAGTTGTCAACACTGCAATGCAACTTATACCAAAAATAGCCACATCCATTTTCTTAGAAACAAGGGTTTAGCCGTATCAATCGAATGCATGATTTTTGAGTAATAAGTCACTAACTGAAACTATCTGGAAAACGCCAAAAATGACGTGGATCCGAAAGGAATAATCACACAATTTTGCTCGTATAGGTACAAAGAAACAAACGATTTGTAAGTTACGAGGGCTCCGATTCTAGCTCTGTTGATTATTTCAACAATCTGCAACATAAATCAATAAATAATAGTTGCCTGAAAAAAAAACAGACATTTGAAAAAAACATGAAAAAGAACGATGTTTTTATTGAAAAAAAACTACACAGAAAAAAACCGTTTTTTTTAACACTAACTTCACCAGAACTAATAATACGTAAACATCTCTCTAACTCTTTTTACATCTACCTATTTTTACATCATCTGTATTAATATATGGAGGCAAATCTTTAATTTTTGCACAAATAGCGACGACGTCAGAACCATAACGAACTGGGGAAAGCTGTCTTAGCACTTAGCTACTATTATGGGGTCAAATTTGACCGCAGCAAACACATTTCTAGCTATAGACAAAATATATTTTGCTTCACTGAGGTATGCAGTTGTCTTGAGATCTCGTACCAAGCGGGTGTTCTTGTTCATGTGCTTTGTTGTTTCGTTGGTGGCTGATCTCTGGGATCGAAACTAACCCGCAGGATAGTACTTGCGCTGTACTTTTTCTGCATTGCAAATTTTCTGTTGTTTTCTTACACAGCAGAGATGTATCACAGAGATATTTTCAGCATTCTGAACTCGCAAATGGTGCAGAAGGTGGTTTCTTGCAATTCTCTACAGAATATTGGACGACGTATGCGTAAATAGCCATGTTCTTTACCAAGTATACAAAGAACCAATATGTCTCCAGAGGCGAGACTTCATGAAGAGTATTGGGATCATTGGTGGACCTAGCCCGGAGCTGGGGAACATAGGCGCACAGTGTTTCGAGTAACAAATGTAATTTAAGGCATTGCATATATTTTTCAAAGTTTATAGTCAACTCATTTTATACTTATCATGGTCTGTAGTCTGGCTGGCTCCCTAACTTTTACCTTCCAGATCTGTCTCTGATTGGGATGGCCCTCATTCAAGATCGCCTAAAAGTTAGATTGAAATGCAGACACTTCCTCGTAGTCTTCGGTAATCGGTAACTACTAACTGGGAACATCAATGAAGACGACCCACAAATAGATGCTCCAGCTAAAAGCAGGAGATGTGCTATTGTACTCGATTTGATGAGAAAAACATCCTTGGGTTTGTTCTGTATGCAACCGAAATGCGTGCAAGTCTCATTCAAGAGAAACCACTGTATGCACCGACTGTCAGTAAAACAAGTAAAGTGTCTATATTTGTGTTATGTCTAACGGATATGTGATCAAAACACACTTAAGACTAAACATTGTATGAATTGATAGGTAGCCAAGCAACTAATGAAACCAAAAAGCATCAAATGAAGGTTTTTTTGAATGACAGGTCATGACATTTGTTTTCTCGGCACTAATAACTGAATGCCTTCCTTATATGAAAATAAGTGCATTTTCAAACAAAAAATTATTTTACATAAGTATGTTGATTCCCTTTGTAAAATCTATTACCAAAAACAATTAGTCAAAACAATTTTTGATTTTTTTCCCTCAAACTAGTTAAATACATTAAAGTATAGTACTAGTAAAGAGTCTACAATGAACTGTTAATGGTAATACATTTTTACATATTTTAATTTCAAAATAAATAATGAAGTCAAATCTGACCCCTCGATAGTATTTATGTAGTATAAAACTAATGATATTAGTGGAGAGTTAATGGTATCACCCAGCAACGAGCACTACGACTAACTTGAAAATGTCCTCAATAATGTGTACTTCACTAGTAAAGAAATATGCAGAAATATGATTCAATAAAATTTTTCGTATTTAATACGTTACATAGGTTGAAATAATGATAATGATTCCACTCTATAAAGAAACGTTGCGTCAATCATGGGGCTACATTTACTGTATCATCTTAGCTACACAAACGACCATTTTTTGCATGTGTGTGTGGCGCAATAGAATATATATTTATATGAGAATCCCCATAAAAACTTTTATAAATGGAAAAGTTCAATTCAAAGTCGTAACAAAATATGAGAATCCGATGTGTATACGTTGTAAGATATTTTCCAGTATGCTTAGAAGATGACGTAAACATTATAGCATTATCGACATATTGACTGAAATTGTATTTGGTTAGTTGTCTATTTCAGTGTAGAAAAGTACAGTACTCGTTAAAAATGAAGAATTGCCAACTATAGTCAAGTATAAAACTAATTTTATTGCACAATGAAGAGTTTAAATTGTCAATACTGATGACATTTCGAGATAGTTTAAAATTGATCCATCATTTAAACTTTCACTGTGGGCTTTAATTTGCCTCCACAGAGTTGATTTTAAGTACTAATGACAGATGGTTAAATAAAATAGAAAATTGAGATTCGACTTATTAGCATCTGGTGAATGGAATGTTTCGTGCAAGACTATGAAATTCCAGTTGTAACATTAGGTTGGTGCATAACAACTCCAAGTGTTTCATTTCCAAAGGCAAAAGAATAATTGGAATACTGCTTACTAGAAATGAACACTGTCTGTAACCAGATATATATATTGCACTCGCTCATACAAAGTTTATATTCTATGACGAAAGGAGTCTAGAATGAGCCATGCGAATATCACACTTCAGTGACCGACCATTAGGAAATATTTTCTCTCAAAAGAATTTATCGACATGCTGGAAGAGACGGAACCGTTGTAGTGATATCGGAAATGTAAGGAGAATGACGATACTCTTTATATTACAACTCAATGAGAATCTGTACCATCCTCTGCATTAACGTTTGCGAGCATTGTAGTAAAATCATCGTACCATATCTGCTGACTGTTGCTGTATTCTTGCAAACAAGTTATCAATGCACTTCACGAAGTTCGGCACTGCAACGGTATACTATCATTTTCTTACTTCACTTGAGAAAATCATGAATAATTATTCCCACTATAGACAACACGTCAGTAATTGTAATGATCGTTTATGATGTTAAGAGGAAATACACTTTTGACTTGAAGGCGCAAACCAAAGATGTAGAATTTTCTCCTTTTTTCTTATATTTAGAAAACTGCACACCTCCATGATACGATTCTTTTGATCGGATCAGTGGATATACTAACTTTAACTGTCTGACTGGGAGCAAAGGGAAGCAGAGTTTCTTGCAGAGATGGCTATTTTTGCGTAACAAAACAGTTTATTGCTACTTGACTTACATTAATATACATTACGACTTGGTGTTCCCAGCCCTTGAACATCTGGGACGTTATTCCTAGCCCTAACTCTAGTCATATGTTACACACGATTGTAATTGCAGAATGTTTCTTTCGTGGAACTTTGAATCAGCGTAATGGTGAAATAAATACTGAGGAACTTTTTCTTAAAAAAAAAAAAAAAAAAAGGTGAGCGCAATCTAAGAAAGCCGGAGACGGACTTCAGTAGTTCCGGGTGAATTTTACGCATACCACCACTGAAGTCATAACTAGGCAGTCATGAATACAACTTCTTCCCGGCAGCTTTTCTACAGATCCTGCAAAAAATAGTGGTATGGTATAAGACTAACTGTGCTTCAAATAACATTCCAATAACCGTTTCTCGAATCCACCCCAATCTACTTGTTGAACGGGCACTGAGCTTAAGTTATTAGGTGAGTGTCCGTATTCCGTATCTGTCTTTCGTTTCTGAAGTGAAATTCCTATCAGATGTCAAAGCAGATGCTTCATTCCCACTTATATAATACACTCAAGCACTTAAACTTTCTGTTGTATCTATGCCTTTAGAGATGAAGAGAAGCTGCTTTTCCTCACACGATCAAGCGTCAAATTTTTACATCATATTTTATCAAGTGGTTAATATCGAAACCTTTGAATCTTCTTTGTTGAGGAGATGAATAAAAATGAACTGTCTACATCTTGTTTAGTAAAGACAATCAATTCTATGGAATTGTTAATAACATCCTACGAAAATACGGTTAAAAAAGTACAGTTATTAATTTGGCACATGGAAATATTTAAGAAAAAGAATCAATGAAAATAAAGTATGCGCTCGAAATGCGGCCTCATTTAACACTTTCACAGGCCCAAGTTTTAAAAATGCCTCCCCCGAAGAAATGTACCACCGGTATAAAATCTTTAAGACAGTAGATGATCATCTCGCTACTCTGAGATATGTAATGCACGCGAATAATAGAGTGGGTCGATTTTTTTAGAACTTTGTTTCAGCAAGTTGCAAAAAAAGTAGTTACTGGATTAAGATAGCTTTCGAGAGTAATTTCTAATTCTTCTGGTGAACACTTTGTACTGCATAAAATTAGCATATCACGAGCTTTTTTGTGTGTGTTTTCTCTGTTCAGCATGAAAATTGTGTTTTCACGCAGGAAACCTGTTTATGATGTATTTTAACTACAATATACTGGAAAGTCAATTAAATAGCGAATCGTTTTATGTTTATGTTTTATTCTTAGGTCCATACATTGGCCGCTTATTCTTAGGCACGCTAGTCAGGCGCAAAAAAATAGTGTGAACACAGGGTCCACAGATTGGATCTGGGCCTGGATACACAAGAAAAAGTTATTCAAAAATCTACCTGTCACTTCCTTACGTGACTCTTGCTGCTTTTTGTACAGGCTTCTGACAGCGAACATAGATTTAAAGATGCCGACGTTAACATTTCAGGATACTTGGCTTAGGTGATAGATAAACATAAATTTGTGTAGACAAGGAGAAACTAGCGTTTGATTTTATGAAATATAGTGGAAAAAATGGATGTCAATTCTTTTATTTCAGTTCACTAAAAGACATAACTAGGAAACGAGTTATTTAGATAATAAATTATAGAAGAACACCATATGTTAGTGAATTTTCCTGGATCAAAATATGTCGAAAATGATCAGATTTCTTGACAAGGAGACAAATTTGGAAAAGCTTTGTCATGGTTCTTGAACAACGTACAACAGACACTTTAGATCTACTATCATTGGGAAGTAATGAAACTAACGTGAATATGGGTTTGTTTAAGGTGCAATGTCATGAATGGAGAAACACTAAGAGAAATGTTTCGAAGGCTTTTGTGTATACTTCATATGAAATAACTTCCTCTCCAGCACGTAATTAAAGAACTCGATGTGATATTTACGGTCCAAAAACAATATCTGATTCGATTGGAAAAATATGAACAACTATCTATGAAGAACTACCTGTGGTTCCTTCCTTACCTGTGAAGAACTACCTAGGCTCCAATAGGCCGCCACAACGACTGATTTCAACGATTTGATGCACTACCAATATTGCCAACTAGAAATTTATTGAGCTAGCGTCAGTCGCACATGCTCTCCTCACGTTATAATATTACATGTTTTATATGCAATATATAATGACACGTTGAGAAAAAAATACTTACACTCAGATCAAGTTATTACAGCTGTTTAGTCATCTTAGTTTGTAAAATTTTGAAACTCAAAGTTTGGATCCTTGGTCCTGATATCATAAAATGTGATAGTACTTCAACAGCTCTGATCAACGACAGCAGTATTGTTTTCAGATGTGCTTACTTACGATGTTTGACCATATGGTGAAGAATTGTTTACTATCGTGATTGTATTCAAACCCTATTTTGTGTGTTTTTATGTCTCTGTAATCCACGTTCTCTAATTGATTTTGTGCATAAAAGACACTCCTTTAGTACATATAATTTTGTGTTCGATTTCCCATTAAGAGCCTTTATATTCGTAGTTTGGACTCTATCTTAAAAATAAGATCGATGACAAGTATTGTCTAGTTACTCAAAGGAAGAACAAAAGAGCCCAGTCAAGCCCAGAACTAAGCTTTATTTAACCACATTTGCCACTCGTACTTATCTCGAATAGCAGATAAATAAATCCTTATTATTCAATGCATAGTTTTAATGTTTGTTATTTCGAGAAAACTTCTCGTGGAACATAAGGGAGCCTCTTTCTTGATACAGCAAAACATTGTTACAGAAACAATGTTCATATAGGGATTTAACTGAATGTTGGCACACTACCTATATTCTTTGTAGTGTAAGAGTTCTTTGGTAATTTTCCAATTTATCGCCTCGTAGACATAATGAGATATCTAACACAACTAACTCTATGACTTATGAAACCCATGGTTCAATGTCACGTATACGAAAGCACTGAATTGTCGACTACCATAGTTATCTACATGTTTCTATTTTCTATTACTTCTGCCGTGGGATCAATCCTAATACTGTCTTTCCATCTGTGCATAGGACTTCCTAATAGTTCTTCCTCGATTCAGTTTCCAGTTAAATTGTAAAAGCGTTTCTACTTTCTCCCGTTGTGGCAATATGACATTTATACCTGTGTCTCCTAGACTTCATGACTCGAACAATAATTCGTAAGTGGTAAAATTCATGAAGGTTTTGTTCTTAAGCTTCCTCCATTCCCAACCTACTCGTCTTTGGTTCAAATATTTCCTTTAGGATTATATTCTTAAATATCTTCAGTATCTATTCTTCCTTAAAGTGAATGACCATGTATCGTAAGCATACAGTATAATATGTATAAACATCATTTCGCGTATTCTAAGCTTAAAATTCTTCTACAAAATTCGCAATGGAAAACGGATTGGGTCGTATAAGAACATGAATTCCATGTTTACCGTGGTGAGTAGTTTTCAAGTCTGAGCTATTGTTGATATATGTAGCTTTCCTTGTAACGTTTCAAGGATATATACAAAATTGAATAATAACGGAAAAAATACATCATGCCATATAGGATGTAGGGGCACTCGTATACAAAAGTACTTTCTACCCGAACCTTACATTGGAGTTCATTTAAACACAGTATAATTATTCTAACTAAGCTATATATTTTATATTACAAAAATATGTGACAATATTGAACAATATTTCGCATTTACCAAGTCTTAGGCCTTTCTGAAATAAAACAAAATAATGAAAGAGCAAGATATTGCATTTCAGTTACTTTTTGATTATGTAACAAGTTAGAAGTATCATTACATTTATCAACAATACTAAAAGTCACTAAATATTATTATTAGTTAATTATCAGTTAAAAGTGCTTAGAACACGCAACACGCAGGAGTAAGCTTGTCAATTTGGAGTTAGCTGGTCACCACAAAACAAACTTTATTTTACCATAGCATCCAAATTCGGTTGGAAATGATCCGAGTCGATAACAGTCCAATCCAATAGAGCTGTACATGAACATACTTAGACATAAATAGTATACATTCTAAAATTTTGGAAAGTCAGTAAGCTTTGTAGTTGAAGTTTGGATGGAAACATGGAAGAGAAAATTTTATGTAGATCCTGAATTATTTCTTTTAAATGATAAGCTCTGCACAGATGTAAAAGCTATTTTTAACTTAAGAAAATCACAAGGCAAATGCTTCATATCGAAAGGTAAATTCAAGAGTCTGTCTCGAATTTCTGTTTGAAAAAAGTACGGCTACTGTCGGTAAAGCCTGGCATCTTACTCTCATCATGTGAGATCAAGCCAACACAGATGGCAAGATATTTGTACAGCTTCATGGTATCTTATACCAAAATATTTAGTCGCAAGCATTAAATAAAGAACAATTGAGGGAAAGAAGAAAACTGACACAGAAGATACCTGTAATCTGCAATTTGAGGAAAACACCTGAAGTGCAAGACACCTAACATTGCGATAGCTACACTTCTAGCTACGCTACATAAAGAGGGATTCGAGCAAGAGTGTATAGGGAATAGAGATATTAGATATGATAGGTAAGCGGATTATGTTTCCCTTTGAAATGCAATTATCGGAGACGATACATATATCAGCTATTTCGTTTTCTGAAGGTAAACAATGAGGCCATTAATTATACTTTTCAGAAATTCCAAAACTAAAAATGATGATAATTAAGAGTAACAATGTGTAGTTCCCTAATAACTAGTTGCTTGTCATACATCAATTTGAGCTTTATCGTATGAGGTTTCAGATAACTATATTGTAGCTTAAAAACTGTTGGAGAGACACGTTGTTTGACTACCATACGGGAAGACAAAATAGAAGTAAGTAGCTAAATTAACTGTGTTATCTATGGTACCCGAAGGTTCAATGTCGCGTTCAAAAAAGTTCTCCACTGACTTTTATCCTTAGACAACTGGATCCAGATTCTTCTTTGTATTCCTATTTCTGTGAGATCCATCTTAATATTGTCTTCCAATCTACGCCAAGATTTTCATAATGGACATTCTCCGATTGGTCTTCCAGTCAAGACTTCCAAAGCTTTTCTACTTCCTTCCATCCTAACTACATTACATGCCCGCCTAAGCCTCCTAAACTTGATGACTCTAACAATGTTTGGTAGCTCGTTTAACTTCTGTAGTTCCCCGTTATGAAATTTTAGCCATTCCCCATTCCCGTTTCTCTTGCGTCCAAATATTCGTCTCATATACTTGTTTTCAAACACTTTCAGACTATGTTCTTTCTTCAGCTGGAATACGCTATAAGTAAAATCAAAGATAGCAACCAGGGCCTAGAGTTGAACGGTATTCACCAGGTTATGGCATATGCTGATGTAAATTTAATAGGGGATGATAGTAGAACAATAGAAAGAAATGCAGAGAACTTATTAAACGCTTGCAGGGACATGGGCTTAGAAGTAAATGCATAGAAAACTAAATACGTGGAAGTGGTACGGGACCGGAATACCGCAAATTATGGATGCGTTAAAATATTAAATAATACTTTTGATAAAGTAGATAGTTTCAAATATCTAGGATCAATATTAACAGATGAAAATCATGTTCACGGAGAAATTAAATGCCGACTAAAAGCAGGGAATTCGTGTTACAACTCGGTTCAAAATCTCTTGTCGTCGCGAATTCTGTAGAGGAATTTGAAGCTTAAAATATACGAAACGATAATCATGCCTGTTGTTCTGTATGGCTGCGATACATGGTCAGTTACTCTGAGGGAAGAACATAGACTAACAGTATTTGAGAACAAGATCCTGAGAAGAATATTTGGATCCAAGAGGAACGGGAATGGGGAATGGCGCAAACTTCATAACGATGAACTACATAATTTATATGGTTTAGCCAACATTGTTAGGGTCGTCAAGTCTAGCAGGCTTAGGTGGGCGGGTCACGTAGCTAGAATGGAAAAAGTAGAAACGCTTTCAAAGTCTTGACAGGAAGACCAATCGGAAAACGACCATTAGGATGACCTAGGCACAGATGGGAGGACAATATTAAGATGGATCTCGCAGAGATTGGAATAGAAAGTAGAAACTGGATGCAGTTAGCTAAGGATAGAAGTCAGTGGAGAGCTTTTGTGAACGCGGCGTTGAACCTCCGGGTTCCATAGGCCATAGAGTTAGTTAGTTAGTTCTTTCTTCTGAGTAAGAGTCCATGTTTCGCAACCATACAGAACAGCAGGCGTGATTATCGTTTTATCCTCGACAGAATTCGCAAAGACAAGAAATTTCGAACTGAACATTAAGACAGATTCGATAAGATAAAACTTTGAAGTAAAGTATTTGTTATAAATTAATATGGGGTTAAATTAAAAATTGATAGTGAAATCTGCGTATAGTCTCTGTAACACCGTACGTGACCAATAAATGCCTTCAGCAAATCACAAAAGCACATAGTCTGTATATTATCAACATATTGGTGACGTTGTCAACCGACATGGATAATGAATTGAACGATACAGTTTATTGATAAAACACCCTTTCTAGAAACTTGAGCGAAAGAAACTTACATGACTTAGGAGTATCAGAAAAAAAGTTGAAATTGTGGAATTATATACATATACGCCCAGAGAGTGAGGTACTAAGGTTTTGTTCACCTTAAAGTGAATATTGACAAGAATTGTTTAGGCTAACTCCAAGTCTCGAAGGGTAACTTCATCACTTTTGCGATCAAAAGAAGAGAAAAAAAATTAGTTTTGGGATTGTACAATATTTAAGAAAATGTCAATAGTGCAGGATGGTTTAAAAGTTATAATGCAAGGAGTTATGGCATGAAAAGAAGTACTGTGGTTATAAGAGATCGATATTCGGTACTATCTGAGATATTCGGTACAATCTTAAAGCTGAGAAGTGTGCTTTGTAAAAGATAGCAAGGTTGTCTACGCCAAAGGCACTGGCATGTAACACATGTTTCACGTTAAGTTTCCAAAATTTTGCAACACTGATCTGCTTATACCATTTTCTGTTCTTATTTTTATTCTTAATTCCATTGATGATATCCAATTTATTACATTCGATTCGCAAAAAGATAAAAGATAACGGGTTGAAAACAGTGTTCCTTCGGTGAAGTTTGTCAATACACAGGCAGGTGTCACTCTTAATCTAATAGCTTTGTGCAAAGTTTGGTTCTCTGTGTCGTTTGATTTCTCCGTTATTATGATTGGACATTCGAAATTACATTACAATATGGAAAGTCATGAAATGATTTTGACGTCAAGTCGTCACCGGTTAACCTTATTGTAAAGAGCTGCTATTTCACTAATGCTTTACGACCACATAGGATACATTTCGTAAGTATTCGTATCGTAACACGAAATTTCCTTATGTAAGTGACTCCCTAATCTATCTATCTATCTACCTTTTTTCTTTCTTTCTTTCTTTCTTTCTTTCTTTCTATCTATCTATCTATCTATCTATCTATCTATCTATCTATCTATATATATATATATATATATATATATATATATATATATATATATATATATATATATATATATATATATATATATATATATATTTACTTATTTATTTATTTATCTATAGTACTTTTTTAAATTTTGATTTCTCTTGTATCGAAATTAACAATGACACTTAACTTTCACAATAATATGCTAGTACGGTTTAGGGTTATCTCTGCAGTATGAAAGTATCCATAAAAAACCAAGATCCATGACTCATAACTGAGATAGCACCCGAAGACATAGATATGGAAATGTATTTAAATATCAAAATGATTAATATCTACTTTCAGCATCCTTCATTTCTTACTTCGAGAATCCACTGGATGAAGAGGGGTTAAGAACTCTAATTTCACACATTCGTGTATAGTGAATGACGTCAAGCGAACACATTGCGAAGCCTCTATTGACTGAATGAGTAGTATGCACCTTATAAAGAATATCATTTATATTTTTCACTATTTTTACATTGTTACTATCTTCAGCGTCGTGATATTCATTAGTGTGTTGTTAATTTAGACCTTTTTATTTTCTAATTTTATGAGTGATAATTATTGCCTTTTTTGCGTTTCAATGAACTTTACCTCCTTTTTCATGTTTTCTAGTGAAAATACCTTTATAAACAATATATTATTAAAACACTCTTTAGTATGACCTTGTATTGACAAAATTTTCGTGTGACAAGGATTGCTCTACTCCCTATTCTTACTTCCAACTACGTAGTCTTATCTCTACGTAGCGTTTAATTCTTGACTGTTATATTTCTTCGATGATCGCTATAGTTCTCTTAAGATTCGAGTGTCTTAACGATGGAAATTTAACTTTTCTGTGCTGGAAAAAGTTGTAGGATCTCACACACAGATTTAAGAACAGGTTTTACATTGGGAGAGAACGAGTAGTCTTTTCCACTCTTAAAAACACACTTCATCTTTATCTTGTTTCACCTTTCTCAGGTGTGCGGTCTCGTTCTGTAATGTTTCATTGATAAAGTGTGACGTTCATTTACTTCATTACCAGTAGGATTGTGTGATGTAGAATACATTCTGCTCCTGAGAATGTGAAGTTTTGCTGAGGCATAACGTGTCAAAAATAGTTTCTCATATTAATTGAAATATTTCATTAGCTGATGTATCTCCTTTAGTTGATTCAGAATATTTGTGTTCATTATTTGCTAATTTAGTAACCGATATCAAAAGCTTGTCGCCGATAGAACATCTACAGTAGCCTTAGCCAACAGGTGTGCTGAGAAATTTGAAAATTATTTTAATGAAAATATCTTTAGACAGTTTCACATACGAGGCTTATGTAAAAAAAGAAGATATTTAAAAGCAAATAAGATATAACAGGAAAAGAAGTTTCATGTCATTGACTTATATATGCATGCATTGGCTATTTTCTGATGTACTCATCAGGAACCTACAGATATTTCTAGTAGCATGACGCATGGATCCGTATATATATTTGTTTCTGAAAATCTGCTGCCTGTACGTGTAGTCACAACAGCAGAAATATCTTAAATTCCTTACTGTGATTAAAGCGCTTCAATGCAAGGTGAACAGACAGGAAGTCATTGCGGGGAGCAAGAGCGGGTTGCTGTAAAGAAGAACGTAGAAAAGTGTGCATCTAAATTTTGGAGTGTCTCAAAAATACCAGCAACAGTGTGTGGGAGGACATTGTCCTGGAGTAGCATTTCATAATGCAGAATTCATCCACTGATTTGGGATGGCACGTCGCAAGATCATTCAGTATTTTCAAATACACATCTGCCGTAATTATTTCTTCTGGATTCAAAACAAAATCCAAAATAATACCATCTTTTAGTTCCATGATTTTCTGAATGGATCGTGTTTGTTTGAATTTCGTCGCTTTTTGAGACTCAAAGTGCCAGGACTGCTTTCACTTCCAAATCGCTTACGATATCTATGTTTCATCCCTTGTCATTATGTGAGATACGAAATCACCTTGCCCTCCACACTGTGCCAAAAATCACACACAGCTATCCGTCTTTGCTCTTTGTGAGAGTCCTTCAGAATTACTGGCTCCCGGTTAGCACACAACTAATAATGGCCTAGCTTCTCAGCCAAAATTCGATGCACTGTTCTCTGATGATTGTGGAAACTCTGTGGAGAATTTATTTATTATGAACCGGTTACTTCATCAAAATTTTACCTTAACTTATTCCACACTTTCCGTTAAAACACTAGATCTTCGACTACTTTCATAACCACTAATGTTTGAAGACATTCCAGAAAGTTAATGCAGCAGTACCATACCTGCGGTAGCAGCAATTTTCCAAGTCTGCTTAAAAATATCGGCCTTTTATGTCACGAGTCTGGTTTTTACAAAATTTCAAATCAATTTTCTGAAAGATCGCACAAGTTAACACTAACAATGGCCAATTTTAGTCTGACCTAAGAAGTGTTTTATTTAGAAAAGACAAGAGATAAATGGCCTAAAATTGTAACTTACTACCTTTCTTTCTCTCTCTCTCTTTCTCTGTCGACTCCATTCCGCAAATGTAGTTTGAGAGTCAGTTTGCGCTATAATTTTTAATGCGAACATACAAACGAGAGGAGGAATATTTGCCACTGTAAACGTTTCTAGCACAATGGTATCATATAGACAGTCTTCAAAGATAAAATAAGATTATATGTTGACATTTAAAAATAAATTAAAATTATTAGTTCTGTTTCCATCAAAATATATTTATTTGTATCAGATCCGTTATTAATATTACTATTATTATTATGTAATTCATTCATACCAGGGTGAAACTTATTGAACATCTGTATATTAAAGTTCCTTCTCAAAATTTTACGGACTATCGAAGTGTCTTATATAATAACAAAACTAATTGATACTACGCTATTTAATAGTGTAGAGAATACAAACAAAAAGTCTTTAAGAATTGATCTATTTAAGTAAATTTTGTTTTACTTAAAGAACAATATTTGAAATATATGATTAAGTAAATATATATAGAAATTTCCCGTTGTTCTTTATAGTATATTTCCATGAAATTCTAGTTACCTTTTGTTTGATGTGCGTTTATTTTTTTCACCATGTTTCTTTCTTTCTATATATATACAGGGTGGGCCATTTTAATCTATCCACGGAAATATCTGAAAAATGATAAAACATAGAAGAAATGTTTGAAGTACACGTTATAAACTGCTAAGGGGGAAAACCAATTCCGCCAAAAGTACCCTTTCCCGCCCTCCGTAAATGGGGTTAACGGGGGTTACTTTAAAATGTCAAATGGGAACATGGGTCGAGTAATACCTCGTTCGAAAGGTCTTGGAAAACTAAGTAACACTGTAACAAAAGATGTTTCATAAGGAGCATCAGTTTTAAAATGGTAGCCAAGATATGGTTTGGAAACTCCAGTACCTGTAGTATGAAAATCATGGAAGGTAAATGAATGGAACAAAATTGAAATACGTAAATATCATAGGGCATATCGAATGATGTGATCCCTGTGATCCCAGTGGGCTCCCTGAAGGTGTCTTGTGGGCTAACTTCAAAATTTCAATGTCCGACTGGACAACGGTTCGGGCGTACGCTTGACCTACCCAATGCTGTTTGGAAGGCAGACTTCATGGATAGAGAATTGGTGCACTGAGTTAATGCGGATGGCCACATTTACATTTTGATTAACTATTAGCACTCATATCATATTGTGAGCTTGAGGGACGATACGGTGTGTACGTATATCACCGAAATGCTTTTCGAATAATCAGCACGCATTGCATAAAAGTTTCTGTGGCGACAGAGATTAGCAAATTCACACGTTTGTAAGTTCCAACAACTGCATTATTCGACAACTTCTTTCGTATAACGTTCCTTCTGGTTTCGCATCTAATCATACTCAGCCATAAATATATGCGTTACCATTCAAATAAAATTTCATCTTTTTTTAGTCACTACAGCGTCATCCTTACAAACAAATGTTTCAACCACACCATACCTATTTGTAGCGTTCCCTTAATGTGGGAATTAGAGTTCTCATTTGAACTTTCACAATTACTTTTGATCCCACTCACATACAGAGCACAGGGACAGATTATTTTGCATGACTTGGATTTCTTTCTATACATTATGGTAATTTTACTCTAACATTTTTATCTTTGTTGTATTATTCTCGAGCCATGGAACGCCTCCGTGGTTTTCATATTTAATTTTCGTTATTTTCATTTATCTCTTACTGTATTCATACTATGGGCACTAGACGTTTTCTTAGACACAGTCACTATGTCTTGGCGATCATTTTGAAAACGGTGTCTCATGTCGAAAACATTCTTACAGAAGCTGTTTAATATTCATTTGTCCATGTAATGTGATGTTACTCGCATCAAGTTGCTATTTAAAAATTTTCAAGTTGGTCCGGATACTCTTCAGTTGGCCTTTGGAGTCACGCCGACAACACCTCTCGATGTGCCTTACGTCAGTTACCTACTTCAGTTTCTTCTTCTGTTGATTTATTTCCAATTGCTTTCATACTACGGGTACTAAACCTTTTCTCTGACACGGATACTATGTTTCGGCGGCCTTTTGAGAACACTGCCATTTCACCTCAATCGTTTTCTCCTGCAAGATGTTTGATTTTGCAAGATTTTATCGAACGAGGTACCACTCGACTCATGTTACTATTTGAAATTTTGAAGTTAGCCCTCAAGACCCCTTCAGTGAGGCCACTGGGATCACAGGGATTACATCATTCGATATGCCCTATGATATTTACGTATTTCAATTTTGTTCCATTCATTTACTTTCCATGGTTTTCATACTACGGGTACTGGAGTTTCCAAACCATATCATGGCAGCCATTTTGAAACTGGTGCTCTATATGAAACATCTTTTGTCACAGCGTTACTTAGTTTTCCAAGGCCTTTCGAACGAGGTATTACTCGACCCATGTTCCCATTTGACATTTTAAACTACCCCCGTTCCCCCATTTACGGGGGGCGGGGAGGGGTACTTTTGGCGGAATTGGTTTTCCCCCTTAGCAATATATAACGTGTACTTCAAACATTTCTTCTATGTTTTATCATTTTTCAGATATTTCCGTGGATTGATTAAAATGGCACACCCTATATATATATATATATATATATATATATATATATATATATATTCTTATATATTCTTATATATATTCTTATTAGAGTTTACTATATTTAATTTTATTATCTATTTCATCAATTTTTGCAATTTACGTAATAGATATGTAAATGGAAGTAATGCAGAAACTTCACTTTGAAATCAAGGCGTTGATTAGTTACATGTAAAGTCAGGGAATGACATATGATATTACACGTGTTTGAATTATGTTGTTGTACTATTCTTTCTAACCTGTTTATTTTGTTTTATTTTGTATTATAATGTAATTCCCATTGTATTTTGATTGTATATTCGTAACTAATAATAGCTGAGGCTGTGGTCACTATTATCAATAAATTGAATTATTATTATTATTATTATTATTATTATTATTATTATTATTATTATTATTATTATTATTATTATTATTATTCAGAGAGACTGTTGTACCAGGAGTAGCAGTGAATGAAAATTCAGAATTCGAAGTAATTTCCATGCTATTTATGATGCCTACACGAATGCAGGTAAGTTTTTGTATGTTAAAAGTAAATTAGTAGATGCAAGAGTTAAAACCTCACTGTTAGGAACTCCCTAAACATAGCTTGACAGTATCACATGCTTGCGTATAATACTATTTTAATTTTATGTATAGCTTCTATTGCTTTCGAAGCATAATAGATTAAACATTACAGAAAATTTTCGAAAAACAATTAAATTTCATGAAACTTCGTTGGTCTGTCAATTTTTTGTTGTCACGTAAAACATTTCGTTCCGAAGTGTCTTCCACGAATGTGCAAATCTAAAACTATCATATAAATACGTATATAGAAAGTTGACAACATTCACCCAACCATTATAGTTTTCTACATATACTACGAATGAAAATATAACGCATGGTAAATACTGTGTGATTAGGAATATAAATTGGTATTTATCAAATTTGATTTATCATGAAGGCGTGAAGGAAGGACGGATTTGTTGGACTTATTTCCCTAGTTTGTTGGACAAAGCTTGATAAACTGAAGTTTAAAATTTAACCCTACAACGGCCAACCTATTTTCCTAACATAAACAGCCAAGGTGAGTCCGATGGACTCACACTGTTGATATTGTGTTATCAGATCTTATATTGTGTTATTGAGTGTAATTTCGTATAATATTTTGAGTTTGTTTTCGACTAAACATGCAAGTATAACAACCACGTATTCTTATAGTGTTTACAAGCTCGTCAGTGTTGCCATCTGATGTAAAATTTACGTGGAAATTAAAATTATTTTTCTTGTATTCTTTAAAAGGTAGTGTAATTATAAATTTTAGTAGAAACAACTTTTACTAACTACTAGATTTTCAAGAAACGTTTTTTTCAAAGTACTGTAAGTAATTAGAAACAATATAAGTAATTCAATTGAAGGGATTGATTCCAAACAAGCCTAAGTCAATTTTCGTCAATTTTGAGATATTGGTTTTATTAAGCTTCATTTCAGCATCTCCGTATATTGAGCAGGCTTTCATGCCAAAACTGCATAAATCTAATTAGTTGTAGACAAAAGAAAACTGAGTTATTGTCCAAAATGTCCTTAGTCAACAGCATTCTCTGAAGTTATTTTGTGACTCATGCCTACAAACACTTATTAAACTCTTTCTATAGATGATAATTTCACCGTTATCTTACGAAACGTAGATAATTGAAATTTTCTTTTATGTAGATTAGTTTTCTTTCACGGAAATAGAATGATGGAAACGCACACAAAATATCGTCTCTGAAAAGCTTACTTTCTTGACTTCGGCTGTTTTGGAATTGAGCTCTTTATTTGTTGGTTTGGAATGTTCTCGTAATTTCCTGGAACTACTGAAGGAACTTCGTTTTACTTGTTTGTTGATTTACATTTTTTTGCAGTATCTAAGAACAACCGAATCTTCAGAAGACACACGCTTTTGCAGGTCCTGCATGATTGCCTTTGCAGTTGTCCTTTTCGCGCATCACACAAGTAAAAAATATTTTCTTCTTTATTTCTCCAATCTTATCTTGATAACATGAATTAGCCTATATCACTAGTTTTGAACTCGGCAGCCACAGACTAGATTGATTTGTCAAGACCTACGGCACGTCTATTTCAAATATGTGGCTGGATGAGGCTTTCTGCTATTGCAGTAAGAATACCCTTCCTCAATGTTTTCCGATCAGGATGTAATGTACTCCAGACGAATAGGCTGCAAAAGTACATACATCAATCATATTCATAAAAAATAAATGGTCATACGTTAGTCTTTCTTTGCCATGAATATTCATGGGCCAATTGGTCTCTTCCTTCCTTCACTTTGGTAAGAATTCGGGTGGAAAGAACGTCTTTTGTTTTTCTCTGTTCTCACTAGAGTAAGGCCATTGCGAAACAATGTGTTGGTGAGATCAAAATGTGTAATAATTATCACATGTGAAATAATTATCACATTGATATTTTTTTTACTTCGAGAGTAAGACTCCGCCAAATGCAAGGCCACATTTTGTCACAAATTTTTAGTTGTTATTTTCTTTCCTAACGTACGGAGTACCATACAAAAGGATAGTGTGTTTTGCAATCTGCTATTCATCATACGCTCATCCCAAAATTACCTGGTTTCAACGGCATATATTGCGTAAATATACATCTACCTGCGAATGGAACAAGCTGGGAATGGTCAGCATTCAAAATTTCTCCAGTGTAATAGTGGCTTATGAAGCATTGGTTCAATCTTTCACAAACTTCACGTATTGACGCCAGTTTATCTTTATTTCTTCTGACACTTCTTGTTGTTTTGTCATCAAATTGGAAAAATATGGGCCAATAGTTGAACCTGTTTTTACTCATCGCACTGCGAAATATTTTTGGTCCATACTTTTTGTCCCACGGCAGTTCTAGGTTCAGATCTTTGGCTTTCAGTCGATCAGTAGTATACAAAGGTCCAAGTAAATACTCTCTCATCGACCGGATTCTACTGATTCTGCATGTTGCTTCTTCATGGGTATACTGAACGATAGTCTTCACACATCGTCTTGAACAAATAATAACAGAGCGTTTAAGGGATCTTCGATTATTTTATTTGGAAAAAGGAAACTTATTTACTCCTACCTGATGATGTTCTGAGATTTCGTCTTCTGTGGTCTGAGATTTCGTCTTCTGTGGCCAAGGAGGTTCAGAATATCATGCGGTTCCGTCCTTTGCATACAAAATCGTTTCGTTACTTTGACACCGATTTCCAACATCTTCAATCTCAGAATTACCAATCATGTCAGAAACTTCTGATGCTTCACTTTCCCAATAACTTACGCTATCTTCAATTTCACTGCTCATGATGTCTTCGTCTTCATCCCCAACAAGTGGCGTTTAACTTATATAATATTTGAGGAAGCAGCCATTTCTGCACTTCCATTAGCACTAACATACACTAACAGTTTCACAAGCTGCACCACAACAAGAATCAACTGATACAAATGTAACATATAATTAATAATTTAAAGACAATTAACTATATTACCACTGAGAACCCAAATATATGAAGCAATTTAGTAATGAGTCCACTGGACTCATGTTGGCATTTTCTGTTACGAAATTAGAAATATATTTTTAAAACCAACCCTAATGTATATTTTTTCAATTCCAAATTGTATTCAGACTTTCCATTACCTACCGATAGCATATCTATAAAGATATATTTATTGAGCGAGAAATAAATTGCAGCTGAATAAAAATTATGCGCGATGAGTCCATTGGACTCACGTTGGCCGTTTAAGGTTAATGAAAATAGCGATAATAATGTGTCAAATGAGTTATAGAAAGGTCTCTACGGACCACTTTTCCCGAACCACGAACTTAAATGTAACTTCTGTACAAAAGTTCCATGGCTGTCTCGGTTTTCGACCAAAATTTTCACATATAAAATATACTATTTAAAAACACCTTAACACGAAGCTGCGCAAAATATATAAAAAAATGAAGCAAATTTTGAAAAAATGAATTTAACCTTAAAGCACATATCAATAATTACACTATTATACAAAAACTACACGCACATACAGTCACTTCTGAGAGAATAATCAATAAACTTCTAGTAATGTTTCTATTTTTCCATTTATTTCTTTAACGCACCTTTCTTATCGTAGTAAATTTTAACATTTTTCCTACATAGATGTTTACTAAATCTTTAATGTTTTTGTTTTTAACTATCTGATTGTAGTTAAGGGTAATGTTTAAGAGATGGCTATTAATGATTTTGTTCCATATATTTCCTTTACTAACCTCATATGAGCTTTCGTATGATAATAAATCCTCTATTTAAAAAAACAGTTTGATTTTGTCAGTATTGTCTCAATAACTCTTGAGGCAGTCTAGAAAACTCAATAATATAATTATAGTTTCCTATGTCATCTATCAATTCACCAATATTACTTTCAGTTCAAATTTCGTTACCATCATTAGCAATATACATAATTAAAATCTTAATATGCTACATACTTACCAAGCTTGTCTAACACCATAAAACATTAATATTGTATTTCCTCTGGCAAATGTCATTACATGTATATTAGTGAAAAATGAATTATCAGCATGTTGATATTTGTATTTATAAGAAGGTTGAATAATTTCCTTACTTACAAACATTCATATATTTCCAATTTGTCATCTATCAGTAACTCACACCGCAATTTAGCATCTGTAACATATTCTCTTTGAATCAATTCCTAACATTCACTATTTATTAAACATATCTATGGGACTGTTCTTTTACTTTGATTTGGTGTTATTTGGTCAAGGTTCACAGCAGTACCTAATTTTTATTTACTAGTTTTACTTGCCATATTAACGTTTCCAGTTTGAATTTGTCTTAATATACCTACCAAAAAGTTCATTGCTTGTTTCAGGAAAATGCTAGGTTTCAAAGAATAAATTCGATTTGTATATATTTTCTAGTTCTTTGTGTAATTCCATTATAGTCCAAGTTTTTGTTAATATTTTCTGTTCAACACATTTCTAATTTTGAGTAATAATCTTAGATGCATCGTCTGCACACCGTACCTCGATCTATCATACATTGATTGCATAATGTAAACATCAATTTATTAATGATTTTACTTCTAATTGGTAATACAGGGTGATAATGTTTAGTGAAAGGACTTTACAAGATATATATGCGTAGTATTCTCTGTACTTGTATAGTTGGAAAAAGGATATTTTGTTGTTATTTATTGTGTAGGAAATTGACCATAGAAAAAAGAGGTTAGCTAAATACTACTCACATCAATTTTTCCATTATTTTGTTAACAACTTTTAGTATCGGAGCATTAGTTCTACTTCAATAGAGTGCATATCTATATTTTAAATCTTTATCATCTAAGTTTCTTCTATCTATTGTTTGGAAATTCTATCCCTTAAATAGTCACATTCCCACATCTAGTAAAGATTACAATCAACTTTCTTTATTTCTGCATATCTTTTTCTTTTCTTGTACCGAACTTTTCCAGTTTAGTGATAAAAAGCCATACAAAAGCAATCAAGATATTGATGCACTTTTCTCATATCAGAGCTATAACCATAAATTTTGGAATCACAAAATGTTACTTTGCCTTCAGTCAATATATATTTATTATGTTTCTTGTTAAGAAATCTTAAACACAGAATCGATTGTTTCGAATATCTTTTTTAGTTTCTTCTCTAATAACACCAATAGTTTTTGATGTGTTTTTTTGATCAGTAAATTCCATACATACAATTGCAATAGTTAAGTGGTGGAAGGGATGTTTGCAATCCCTAAAATCTTGTTTGTTACTTATACATAATATCTCCTTAAAATTTCAACATTTGAGTCATAACATTCTTTTAACTCCTACTTAAAACCAGATACATAATTGTTCTGTTCATTAACATCATGTCAATTATTTTCGTGTAACATATTGTTTGCGTGTTAGTTTCTCACTCTGATTCTCGCTCATTGTACAAATTCCATATCATTTCTCTTCAGATATAGTTTCTACTAACATTTAATATTGCATTTTATTAAGCAAATATGGAAAATGACCTTTCTTTAACCTTCCAAAGACAAACGTCTTATGGAAGAATGATAACGTTTATGGTAGAAAGTTAATACTATCTATAATTTTATGTTGGCTTTTCTGATTTGGAGTATTTACGTAAGATTCATTCCATGCATTGCACAATTTGAAAGATTTCTTACAGAATATTGTAGAATAAACTACGCGGAAAAACTTTAGCGTTATACTCAATTCATGTGTGACTGAGGTGTTCCTTCTAAGATTAACTATTTAGGAAATTCAGAATTTGTCTTGAAACAGTATCTATCTGCTTCAAAATTAAGGGGTACTAGGTAATTTTGTTTGTGCATAATTGTTTCTATTTGTAATCAAAAATATTTTGCAATGTAGTAACATTATTGCTTACTTCAATGTATTAAATAAAGAACTGTTTAATTTATTATTTAAATTCATATTTTGTCAAAATGCAATCATTAATTTTTAATATAGAGATCTGAGTTCTTCCCAATTAGACGTATTCCTGCGTCCTTAACGTTATGTTTAGCATAATCTTTAAAACTTTTTAAATCACGTGATTTTTATAATCTAATAAACAAATTTGAAATATTCGATATTATTTATATATTATTCGATATACTTGTACGTTTGTCATACAATCCTCATATGTTTCTATGTGAGCGTATGCGTTATCACCTTTCCTAATATTTCAATATTATTGATAATTTCTCTTTGCACTCCCAAAGCTCTATGAATCCAGGAAGAAGTCGAAACTTACGTTATATTACTTCCATCAATAGCAACTTCTATGTAATAAATTAGACGTAGAATGATGTCCCCTACTTCTCTTTGCGGCCATAGAAGTAAACAAACTCTAAACTCTCATCATACGACTTTAATGTTACCTGCCTGTTTTGTTTATTCGTGCAACAGTTTGGAAACGTCGATAATAAAATAATAACTAACTTTTTTTACCCAGAAACTAACTTACTTTGTAGCGATATGAACTGAGTACGAATAGGCATCTTACCTTCACTTTCAATTTCAAATAATCAGATTTTTCGATTTTTTGTAATTCTCAATCAATACTTTCAAACTGTTATAATAGTGATTTTCTTCGAAGTATGAACACTTATGGGAACACCGAATAAGCTGTTTAAGTAGTGTTTGTATGTTTCCTTCCTCTATGTGATTTTTGTTTATATACAGTACTTATTAAAAGAATAGATCATAATGAAATAAAAAGTTTTTTTTTAATATTTCGTATGTGACTACTGACAATGTAAATATATAGGTGAATCTGTGACACACATCAAATCATGGAGGGATTATGGAGTGACTACATGGTTTATTGTCAAGAATCAATATCCAGCGAACTGTGTCATGGAAAGAGTTGTTATTTAATATGCACGTTATCAATTTTTGGTTAATTGTTCATCTATTGCTTAGTTGTTGATCGATTTGATAGGGTCAGAAAATTTAAGCAGCTCTTATCTTTTTTTCTGTACTGTATATTAATTGATGTGAGCTAGAAACTGAAGGTGAGCAATGAACTTCTACTATTGGAGGGCTACAAGCAACTAATGTGTTTTATAAAGATTCTACTTTTTCTTTTTTATGTAACTATAAGCAATACAATGTCATAACTATGAATAAACTGAGCGGACATTTTTAAATATATGTGCTTTGAGAAATTGCAAATAAAAAAACCCGGGATTTTCACGGATTTTTTTTTTCGAATTTTCGATCAAATCGCCAAGTGGCTTAGCAACACTGTACGTTTTAGTTTAAGAACGCTATGCAGTGATGCTTTTAATAAGTACAGTGATATACGACTAAAGGAGCAGATGATTCCTGAAGTAAACACAATACAGAGAGATCAACCTTGAATCATAATTTTAGATTTAGATAAGTGGATGTAACAGTGAAATGGGTTGGATTCGTGTGACGTCAGAATGTGGCGGAAAACTTATTTTTGCTCTTCCTCTTATGGAGGATGTAAGACATTTGGTAAACAGCCAATGATTTGTTTCTTCGTACATTAGAAACAGATAAGATCAAGTAACAAATATGACCAGTAATAGATTTGTTAAAATCAACTTTAGTATTCTCTTTCACCATTCAGTACACTAAAAATGTCTGCGTTCTTACCTCCTCTCTGCTACTGGATACTAAAAGAAATAATATATTACTATACAAATTGGGTTGGTCATGTTTTAAGGCCGGACTCAATGTGTAGCTAGGGTCGCCTTACGCCCTCCTGTGCTCGTGGGTCTTGAAAAAGAGAGAAGGTGGCTCATCAAAGGCGCTAAGTGTATCGATAATTTACCTCCTGACGCCGAGACTCTTGTACCTGTTGTCAGCTTAGCCCCGGCTTTTGATTTCCTCAAATCACAGCTGGGTTCGTGATATGTGATAAAGGCGTTACGTAAGTAAAATGAGTCATTCAAAAAATAAATCAATAAACAAAATTAGCATACAATGAAACGAAAAGAATAAATAGTTCGCCGGCGTGATTGAGCGAATCATGAGAAAGCTAGAATTCTGTACTACTAAACAGAGCTTGCATGTGGTTATTGTCTTAGGTTGTTCATGTCCGGGATTGATGAAAGAGCTAAAGAAAATACCTAAGAGCTGAAAGACGAGTGGGCAAAAAGACTTTGGTGACACTGACTATTTAAACTCGAGTTAACCCCTAGTTCGTGTTGTTGGTGTCTGCTGCTGCTGCTGCTGACTCCGTAGGATACACCAACCATTCTTTATAAAAGGTATCAGGTATGAATTGTTAATTTTTGTAACTTAGGTGGTAATGCGACGAACATGTAGGAGCTTGATCCACGGGAAACGTAGTCATAAGTAAGTTGTTTAATGTAATTTCTATGCATTTTAGTCATTTATATGACATGATTTGGACTTCGCGTTTTAGCAAGTGTAGTAAGTAATCTACCAAATACGGATATACCTTTAAAAAATAAATATGCTGCAAGCGGGACTTTAGTGCGCAAGGAAGTACCCAAAGGAAGTGAAAATCCGCTAAAAGTTTCTGCAAAAATCTGGGTTCCAATTTCCATGGTTCGACTGGTAGACGAACAACAAGCAATAATTTGTTGTCTAAAATTTCATATGGCCATCATTGTCAATATGGAGCAGGAATTTACATTTGTTTTGTAGGATTACATAACTGTAGCAACAGGCAGGTGTCACGTAATAACAAGACGATATTTTTGAATGACGAGACCTTAGTGCGGGAGTCTTTTGAAATGAATAGAAGTAACACATTACGAAGCTTGCATCTGTTCCCAAGATGTTTTACTTGTAAAGGTGTCCAGAATCCCTTGCTGAAGTTTGTCCACCCTGTAGTTACCCTTCACCCTGTATATGTACGAATGAATGTTTTCACTAAAACTGTTGTTATCTAAAAGTCTTAGTTAATGTCACTAGTTAATAGTAAATATTGTGAAGTTTGAGTATTGGAAATATTCAACTCCAGTGTACAGAATATACAATACGGAATCGGATGTGGATAACGTTATCTCTGCGAAAAACATCAGATGAAATATGTTAATTGTCCATAGTAGATTTCACTGATTAGATATTATTTTCGTTTCCCTGGTCCGATGCCGTTTTTCATTCAGATCATATCCTTTGGATGCAATAACAACGGCGATATGTATATGGGCGAAAGTGCTTCTTAGCAACTCAGCATGCTTTGCTTCTCTAACGGCAGACTAATTAGCTCGAATGGGTATGAGTTTCGTTATCCCCCACGAAAAATATTCATCTTCCGTTATTGTAACAGATTATATCTCTAAGAGTTGTTTAGAATATATAATTAGTTATCTTACAACAATGTTTAGTTAGTAGTTGTAGATATCTAGACAATAAACTTGTCCATTCTAGAAATATAGGTATACAATAGTATTTGTTGTTGATTTTAAATTTTCATAAAGAATAGTGCTCTCGGCATTAGGTCAAAATAATGAAAGATATGAACTTCTTTGCACATATATTTTTATCGAACGTACTACTGACATGGATGATAAGCATTGGATTCTCAGTTGACGCTCTTTTGGCGTAAATCCAATGTTAGGTTGTACGTCCGCATCTTATAGAACAGCATTGTTGGATGGAACGCTTATTTTCAACTGACACACTTATCCAGCTACATATATATATATCCAGCTAGATAGATAGATTGGAGTGGCTCGTGCGAACACAGTGGGAAACACCACTTCCGATGGAATTGAGGTATTAGCTGGAGTGAGTTGCGATGGAACCCAGAAGTGTATGAAGATAGTTTTATCTTAGAAATATGCGAGAAGAACGCACGGTAAGATTGTTTTGTATATGCTATTAGAGTGAACTAAATTGGGATTGACAACCTTAATTTTAAAAAATAAGGTAACTGCAGTTGTATACACCAGTGCATCTAATTACGCCAAGTATTTAGTGCTACAACATTTACGACTAAATACGCTAAAATGCTCTTCCGATATGTGTCACGGAATTGTTCAAAGTCCGATTTGACGAATACTCTGGGAGACAACGCTGAGACTACTACACCTTGCATGTGTTGTTTTTACTTGGGGAGGGTTCCGTGGAAGGACGTTATTATTTCAGTAGAGATAAGAATTTGTGCCGATTGTTTACAGGTATGTACACCTCATTTCGTGCCGTATGTAGAAACAGTTTGTTTTGTAAGTGTAATTTCAATGTTTTTGATTGCATTGCTATGAAATTATTTTGCAGCGACCATCTCTACCAAACATACTAAATGCGTCAGGGCTTGGGTAGGACTGACGGCAGATGACAAAAACGCTTTCATTACTTCCATATGATCCATGTAGTATAGATGTAGTTTTTATAAGTTACAGAGCAGTCACACAGTTTGTTTATATTGTTATGAATTAAAACTTTTCAGTTTGGAATTTTATTCACTTTGGAGATTATCGTTTTTATATTTTATTTTTATATTTTCATATTGCCCTTCGGTTATTCATTTTTTGCTTCAATCATGTTAAGTAGAAATATTTGCATTTGTATCATACAGACGACGTAAGCAGTCTCAAGATTTACCACGAGTTTACAGTAGTATGCCACATTTGGCGTAATTACCTACACGTGTTGGTAAATATGCCAGTTTGTAACATTTCTTTCTTTTACCTTGGGTACAAAACAGAAGTAGGTCACATCATTGTCATGTTCTTTTCTACTAGCTGAAAAGACTAGTCTGCAACGCACATGTCTTGTTCTTTGTCTTTCATGAAAATTAAGTCCATAAAAAATTCATCACTCTTCACCTGCACCTACCTTTCTAAATAATTATATTATCATTTCGTTTGTGCTTATTTCATAATACTATTATTAAATGTTCGCATAAACTTAATTGTATTACTATTATTTATGTTATACAGACATCAATGTCACTTGATGTGTATGGAGTGCCAACTGAAGGAGCCCATTCACCTGCAGTCCCTTTAATTTTTACACCTCGAATCATGGAAAATGAAATGCTTGTAACCGAGGAATTAGCAGACGAATCCGTCAGACATATCGACTTGGTGTCAAGAGGATGTAGATTTCCAGATGAAACGGAAGGACTGTGGATATTTGAGCACTACAGCTATACAGCTTGTTTGTGGCAATGTAAAATAGATAAGGCTATGGAACTATGTGATTGCACTGATACTTTAGTTGGAAACAACAGAGGTACGTAAAATATTATTTATTGAAAGTACGTGCTTTAATACAATTGATTCTTGGCAGTTAAATTAATTACCTTGAATCGCATGTATACATTCTCAATACATGCGAAAATGAATATAAATGACACAAATGAAACCTATCAATGTGAAGAGAGTTTTCATCTCAGAAACATGATAAACATTTCTATAGATGTCAACTAAAGTTCTCCAATGTTTAGTAAAACAGATTTTGTTATTTATGAAGCGTCTCACAAACGCTCAAAAATATTACAAAAAAGTACAGAATCTTAGATCCTATTTTAAAAACATATTCAAGCATTGTTTTAAAATATTATCTTAACATCTTTGCTTAAATTTCTGAAGTTCCAAACTTTTGCACTAACGGAAAATGAAAATAAACGACTAACTGCTTTTGTTTGAAATCTGTTTGTACTTCTTTTTACATATATGATAAAATCATGTAAGTACACGATAAAAACGTACTGCTTACAATAAGAATAATATAGAAGAAAATATGTGCTTAAAAATATGTGCTTACAATAAGAATAATATAGAAGAAAATCTGGCAACACTATGCATAAGAATAGTATTACCATGACATAATGATACCTATCAGAATAAGTTTCTGAACATGTTTTGGAAAAAGTAAAATTTGACAGCATTTTCCAACAACTGCTATCTGCAAGAAATTTCGAAACTCAAAAATTAATCAACATTTCTATTTGGTCTAGGAATTAATTCGTGCGGTTGGTACGCACACATTGAAGCTGTAGTACAAACACAAAATACATAAATACCTTAAGAAAAATATTGTCCATCGCTAGCCACCACTTTCGCCCATCTGTCAGGCAATGTACGGATTCCGTGGCGAAAGAAGTCATCATCCTTGGAAGCGATCCAGACAGAGACCCATGTTTCGATATCTTCTGAAGAAGTAAACCGCTGTCCAATCAAATCGTTGTTCATGCAATCGAACAAGTAGTAGTCCGAAGGAGCAACGTCTGGTGAATACGGCGGGTGGGGTGAAACTTCCCATCCGACATTTTCTAAATAGGTTTTGACCGGTTTTGCGACATGTGGGCGAGCGTTATCATGTTGAACAATAAGTTTATCATGTCTGTTCTCCCATTCTGGTCGTGTTCTGGCCAGAGCTTGCTTCAAACGCATTAATTGTCGTCGATAACGTTCTCCATTCATAGTTTCACCCGGTTGCAGCAGCTCATAGTACACCACACGTTTCATATCCCACCATATGCACAGCATAACCTTTGCACAGTGAATATCTCGTTTTGGTTGTGATGGACCTGGTTCACCTGGTTTCACCCAGGCCTTTTTTCGTTTAGGGTTCTGGTAATGGATCCACTTCTCATCACCCGTAATAATTCGATGCAGAAACCCCTTTCTGCTCTGTCGTTGAAGCAGCAATTCGCAAATGGTTTTTCGTCTTTCAACGTCTCTGTCTTTCAATTCATGTGCAACTCAATGTGACATCTTTTGAATCATTCCCATGGCTTTCAAGCGTTTGGAGACTGTTGTTTGATCAACGCCTAATGCTGCTGCAAGTTGTTCCTGCGTTTGACACGAATCCTGCTCGAGGAATGCTGTCAATTCTTCGTCTTGAAATTTTTTTGGCTGTCCAGCTCGCTCTTGGTCTGCCAAGCCGAAATCACCACTTCTAAACCGTGCAAACCACTTCTGACACGTTCGCTCAGCTAGAGCATGGTCACCATACACTTCCACCAAAATACGATGACTTTCAGTCGCACTTTTCTGCATGTTAAAGTAATGCAGCAGGACACCCCGCAAAAACACTTTATCAGGCACAAATTGCGCCATGTTCACTTAACTACAAACTGGTGTTGTTGACGCTTTAATCCACTGCCCTATACTACGAACGATACGCGATGACAGGGGTTTGCAACACATGTGTGGATACACGGAACTGTGGGACGCTCCGTTCGTTGCGCCATCTCTTGTCCACCCGCACGAATTAATTCCTAGACCAAATATAATAAGTTTTAATGACTATAAAGTATCCAAACCTGAAGAAAATTTAAACAAAATGCTCAAATAAGGATTTCAAATGATTATCTAAAAGTTAAATAAAAATATAAATCTTTTCAAACTACTAAGACAATCGAATTGCACGAAGAAGAGCATTTAAATATTGATCTTAAGTTATGTATTGTGACAGTGATGATTACATATATATTTTCAAGCCATAATTAATCCACCAATAACTGCTAACCTTTGCTCATAATTACAACCATAACGATGAAATATTACATTTAAAGTTAGCGAAAAATTTAAGCAGAATAATTAAAATATTTCTAAAAAATAAACAAAGATTACAAGTGATTTTCCACTTCGATTATATTACAAAAGACATTTCCAGACGTAACCTTAGAATATTTGCCGCAACTGCAATAGTAATGTTTCCAACATTTGAAACTAAAATAGAAATCTTTTTTTTTTCAGAAACTTTTGAAAAATTTTGAACAAGGATTTGAAAGTAATTATCAAATCTGATTTGCACAAGATATAATTTTGTGCCAATAATCGTAAACTATTAGTCGTAATTACAATACTAGGGTTCAATTTTTTATACAAAAATTGAAAGCAACAAACAGTGGTCGACATTTATTTTCCAACTGAAAATTCAACAAAATCTTTTAAATGTTTTCAACAAAAATGGATAAAAAATTGTTAAGTTATTAGCGAACCAGATTGAATGAAAAAGAATTTTCCACTAGTGACATAGGCTGTAAGTTTCTCAAAGTTTGAATTTGTTATTGTTCCATTTCAATTGGTTTTCATACCTACCTTTCAGAATCTAAGTTCTAAATGTCTGCACCAATGACCTTAGATCATAAGTTGTAAATACAATTCGTAGATTCTAGATGTAAAATTGTTAATCTGTAAAAATAGGTTACAATAATTAGGTTTGCAGTCAAAATTTTACCGACATAAAACCTAAAACGTACATAGATACATGCTCTCATCTGCTATAACAATACCAAATTTTAAGTTTGACAAGCAGAAAGATTAAGGGAAATTAATAAATTGTACAAGAAATATGTGTTCCACAATGACGTTAACCTACATTCCTTAAATTTCAAATTGTAGCACTGTAAATGAGAGGGGGGATTTACCAATCAGACGGCACTAATGCCCTGGAGTTTGAATTGTGCTTAACTTTTGAAAGGGCCAAGATGTTGTGCGTATAAGGGCAAAATCCACAAATTTGAATGGTGAGTATTCTAAACCCAAGAGAGGATGAAAATTAGAGTATCCAAATTTACGTAATCTGCATGCCCGTATCCTGGAGAAAGTTACGTACTTTTATTTCTTGAGAATTGTGAAATTAAAGTTCTGAATTGCAGAACATCGTAATTCAAACGAATTAATTTTTTGTGTTTACAAGAAAGACAAGAAGACTATACTTGGAATGCTTTTCTTTTTAGCTAACTTTATTTTGTATTTAGTTTTGAAAAGTTTTGTTTTCGATTTATGTATTTTGAAAGTGAATACATGCCAACATAAGAAACAAAAATAAGCAAAATACGAAGAATAAGAGTGGACTTTGGATGTTTTGCAATTCAGGTCTTCAATGTAAGGTGTGACGAATGTTCTTCTCACGAAAGTTAAGTAAATTGCCTCTCAGTACTCTTATGCAATGAAAGACAATCGCATCTTGTATTCATCCGTATGATCATTTATTACATTCTAACTTCGTGAACATTTGACCGAACATTAAGAACTCACGTCAAATGGTAATTTAATATTCTCGTCAAAATTAAAAATTTAAGTCAAATATAACGAATTACTTAGGCAATATATTTGTGATAATTTTGTACCCACGAAAGGTGACAAATTGAACGTGCTAAGATTACAAACGAATATTTTGAATTCATATCGAACGTTTACTGATATTGTTTTACAGTTCTCATTTTAAGAGTAGGGGCAGTGTACTTGCTCCAATTGTTTTTTAAAAGAATCATATAAATTAATATAAAAGTGAACTGATACATGTATTTATGTATATAATAATGAAATACACAATACCTCATCTAAGAGAATATAATAGATCAATTCCTTTGAAACAACAAAAGTTTAAGAATTTCTTCTATTAAGAAACAAGGAGTATCAACCAAATTTATCAAGTAAAATTTACCCTGGAAGACATTTACCGAATTACATTTCTTGACAATTACAAAATTCAAGTTTTTATCCTATAGTTCTTGTCCAAACTCCTTGAGCGGTGCGCCAATATGCCCTGTCCTGTAAAGAGGAATAAACTCCATTCTCAAATATATAAAATTGCAACGTGATAAAGAGTTTCAATTTGCATACAGTATCTTAACATCCTTCCAAATTGCAATATTTTTAATTGCTAACTTACAAAACAGAAAGAAATGGTCAAAACAAAGTTACATATTGCAGCAATCAAAGTTACAAGAAGATATCCCGGTTTTTTACTAGCATAAAAAGTTTCAGTTTTAGCAATTTTCAAAATTTAAACACTGGTCCTAGGTATCACTACAGAATCTGCGGGTGTTTAGAACGTTCATTACACGGGGTAGCCATATGAATTCTCAGGTAAGGGACCATAGCATATAAGCTGGGAACTTAGGGACAGTTAAAGTGAGACCAACAATGTTTAATACTACTATATACATACGTCCGCTGGTATATAGTTCCTTGTAATGAATCAAGTAGAAGTAATACGCACGTAGTCAATAGTTTGTTACTAGAAGCTTTCCAAATTCTTCATTTTCCAAGAAGAAGAGCTCAAATGTTGAATAATGGAGACTTTAAAATAGCATTTCATTTATTTCAGAATTGCAAGCAAGTACAGAAAAAGCTAATAATCTGAAAGCAGATATGGGAAACAAAGATTTCTGCCACATGACTCGGATTGGGGTGCGGCAGCGTTCAAAGTAGGATATTAAAAACACACCATCAGGCAGTATTTGTATTTTATTTATTACCTCTTCTGTCAAATATTAGTAAAAAGTATGCCATTTACTAATGTGTAAGTCATTGCCCATTGCGTGGATTAATTTTTGAATATGACTCCTGTCAAATGATGCCCTCCCCCTGTACAACACGTTCATCTAGGAAGCTTGGAAGCTTTCCATAACTCGGTGTAACGTATTCTCTGGAACATTGTCGACGGCAGTGTTCCACGGATGCGACCCTTCAACTCAGGAATGGTGGCACAACGTGTTCTGAACATTTGTTGTTTCAGGTAGCTCCAAAGGAATAAGTCTGCACATGAAAGATCAGGTGAGCAGGCGGCAAGAAAATGTCAGTAAAACGGGAAATCACTCTACCTGGAAATGCCTCTCACAAGAAATCCATGAAAATTCTGTCTGTGTGCGAGGTCATGTCTTGTTGAAACCATGATTGTTCCACATCCACGTCGACCATACCTAATTGGGGAAGAACGAAGTCTTGCAGCATCTTTAGTAGCGTTAAGTGGTGACAGTTACAGCCACACCGCGGTCATATTTAAAGAAGTAAGGGCCAATAATACCAAAACAAGCAACTCCACCCCACAATGTGACTCGAGAACTGTGCAAGGCCTTGATGTGCAGTTCATGGGGATTTACATCACTCCAATAATGCATATTCTGTTTATTTACTGAACCACATCACTCGAAATGAGCTTAATCTGACATTAGGATGGTGTGCAAAATTTGTGGATATTGGCGAAGGAGATCACGCATGCTTAAGCATAATGTTTCTCGTGAAATCCAATCACGAGGCCTAATCTCCTGATAAATCTGCAGCTTATATGGGTGAAAATGGAGATCTTCGTGCAATATTCTCCTGAATGAGCAATCGGACATATGCACAGATTGCGAATGACGACAAACATATCTTTTTTGGGCTATGCAATATTGCAGCACGAACTTTTTCCACCGCTTCTAGTGTCCAGACAGTTCTTTCACTTGTCCCCGGTTTGCCATTGCAAACAGAACCTATTGTTCGAAATGCACGTTCCCACGTCAGAATGGTCCGTCCATCTGAAAATTTCCCATGACGGGCCAAGTTGAAATGTTGCCGATATAGACGCTGGGTAGCAATAACAGATTTGTTATTCTTGAAATAACTTTCGACAGCAAAGGCACAATGCTGTGCACTCCACCGCTCCATATCACTGTCACACTCGAAATGGCAGCTCATTAGTTCACAAATGCGGCACAAGCTGGCGCGCATTCATGCAGTACGTGATTTTACTACGCAAGTAAAATTACTGTATGAACGCTGCCGCACCCTGTATTAATGTATTCACCTACCCTTACATCAATCTAAACATCTATTTATCCGTCTGTCGCGCAATAGCACTGCATTTTAACGAAATTTTATGTGTCTTTATTTTATTTTCAGCGATAGGAATTCAGTTTTTGATTGTAATAAGGTGGTGAATGGGGGTAAAACCACCACATGTTTAAGTTTGAACCTTTACATCAAATCAATTTGGCAGGAAGATCTACACAAAAAAATATTCGATACCAATGTGAAAGGAGGATCCTCAAAAGTTTAAGACAATTAATACGCAAACATTTTCTTTGAACGTGACCTTTGTTTAAACATTTTATCCTCAGCTAGAAATTAGCTCGGGCAGCTTTCTGTGGTAAGTTTATGGCACACATCTGCAAACAAATATTTCTGAAAATAGTCATATTTTCTATCTTTGATTATTTTTATTCCAAATTTGAAATAAAATGAACAAAAAATTCTACAAAAACTACTTTGGATTGAATATTTTTGCATCAATCTCTCTTGCTTTACTCCTGTTGTGGATGCTTCTATAACTTGGTTATTTTCTATACTCTAGCCAGTTTATTCCATAACTGTGACACAATATCGTAATCTAAGTTTTTGATCAATATACAAATTTGAAACAATTAATTATTAAATAAAAAGCATTACTTTGGTATTTAATATCTGCTACTCTTTTAAGCTTGGTAATACTGTTGATCTGTCAGTAGGACAGAATATTTTAGGCATTAACCTTTCATCTTAATTCAATATTTGAAATTTCATCTCCTCTTATCTATCCTGTTAAAGAGACTGGTGTTCCTCGACATGTATTCTCCAAATCTTAAATCCAAAGGAAATCTATGAGAAAATTCATAATAATTGAGTAAATAAATATCGAGTAAAAACTTATTGTAGTAGACATATAATAGGTTACTCGTTAAATCTTTCCTTTTTCTGTTTCTTCTTTTCGTTCTTTCTTTTTTTATTACAGATCGCCAGATTTTGTGTGATGATCAAGGACTTGAATGCATTAGACTAAACAAAGGTATGAAGTGAATACTCCCATCTGTTCATATTTAGAAATGACTTACTGTCATGATTCTTAAACTGATTATGAAAATCCTCACGGACATCCAGATTATTCCTTAGATCACGACACACAAAAATATCATTTACACATGCAACGAAAACACATTAAATAAAATAATGTAATGCTTATTTATTAAAAGTACTAGGTGTAAATATATATATGAAAAACAATTACAAAACTAAACACTAATATGTGTATAGACTCTTATTATTTCCACAAACAAAATTACACTTCACATTTTGCGAGATAATAGCTCTTTGTATTACGTATATACATGAATCAAAGATTATATTTGGTGGTTCACCACAAATACTTTCCTTATACAACTCACGAAAGCACGTGGGGTTAACACTGTGGGATAACACTAAAGAAATCCAACGACGCAAGTTCCTAGCTGCTGCTAGAATAATCTGTGTTCAGCAGGGTGAACGCAGACAGTCGCACTTTGTATATTAGGACAGTGGAGGACCCCTTTGCTATCTACACGCACAGGGTCATCGGAACCAGGACTTCAGTGAACGGGGGCTAGGCGCAATATCAGTCCTTGAGCGGCCACTGGACGTGTACCTCTTTATTTAATTGTGTAGCAAATTCAACGAACGTGTAGGCCATATTCGCACGCGAAGGAAAGCTCTGATTTCTGGTGCTCCAGGTGTAAGCTGGATTGACCAACTTGTCAATATTGGCAGTTCATTTTAAAATGTAATTACTTTAAGTCACTGGTATGCAAATGCAAATTAAATGTTAAAAGAGTCTGCTTTAATTCACAGTTCACTGGCCACAATGTAGGAAAAGACGCAAGCGTGTAGTGGGAACGTGTAGATAAAAAGTGGCTGAACGATATGGTTGGCACCGGTGAGTCGTTCGAGGGAATTTCTAGGTAAAACTGGCTGAACGACATTGTTTGTAGGCGGCCTGACTAGGTTGATCCTGGTCTGCTCTCGCCTAACGCAGTATTTGAATAAATAATTAAAGTAAGCACTTAATTCAGTTCCAAATAACTATAGAACGTAGTCTTTGTATATTAATGAGTAAGGAAGAAACACTGAGGAACCAAGTAGTAGGTGTACAATTATCATATATATAGTTCAAATAAAATAATTTGACCTTTATTACTCGCTAAAATTCCCTCGTGGAAGAGAAAGCTTTTCAGATATATATGTGAGTGAACGATGAAAGACTTTTGGTTCTTGATTCCCGGGAAAAAATTATTAGCAGTTCTCACCGAAGGAAAGAAATTATTTGCGTTGTAAAGCTAAAGTTTAAGTTGAATGATGATTTTTGTATTACCAAACTATAGAGAGCGTCCAGAAAATTACTGATATAACCTGGTGGCGCTTATATTATCACTCAGTAGGAGTATTAATAGTTAGTTAGTTCAAAGAACAGGATAAAAATGCGCTGATTGTTCTACATTCTTATTTAGTGATTAGTTCTTACACCATTATCTGAAGTTCTAAACCCTATATTCAATAACTACACTGCGTAATAATTTGTTTCTATAGTAACAAAACAATGAAAAACATAATTAATGCCCATTAATACGGAAACAAATATGAGCACTGGTACGTAATGTACTTTTGACCCTCAACATATAATATGTGATGACATGAAGATAAACTTCTGCGAAATAACAGCGTTGTCTAAATCAACTATTTTAAAGTATTGAGGACTGACTACAGTTTTATGGCAATATAACGTTGTATATCTTAAACAAAACTCAGTAAAATGTGTTTGGGTGATCTCACCAAGGGATAACGATTGACATATGATTGACATAATATATCAGCAAATAGTCATCAAATTTTATGTCATATATAACATAAGATGACCGAAGACATTTAAAAGTAATTTCAGGTAATACTGACACAGATTCTCATAAGGAGAAAAACAAAAATGCAACACATATCAAATTTACAAATTCAAGTTCCATGCTAATTAATTTCTCATTTTTATAGTCTATTACGTGCACTGCTGTTTCACTAATTTGACCAAGGAACAACAGTTTATATGTGATATTCAAAGCATTTTATTTAAAAAATCAACAGAAAATTGCCTCATAGTAATCAATAGCTTTTAAGTTTTTTAGTTGGTTTGTGAATTAAAATTAATTATGATAGTGAGATCGTATATTGTTAGAACACAATTCTAATTTGCATCGGGAAACAAGCTTCTACAATAATAAATTTTGGAGATAACAAACAAATATTCATATTTGTTCCTGAATTTAATTCAACTTGTTTAAGAAACGATTTTCTACTTTATAATGTTTCAAAAATGTATTCCACTACTAATAAATGATGATTACAATTCAATTGATAGATATTTTCGACACCTAACACAGTAATAATTGCCAGTCCCTTGGTGATCACGAGTATGATTTATAGATATATACTTCCTGCTGTCCATAAAGAATTTCTCGATTTTCTTAAATCACTGGAGTTCAATTTGCTCATCGATATTCCCACAGGATGCTTGCTACATTTTCCATTCAGTAAAAGTATTATTGTTCTAGCTAATTAATACTGGCTTCCGTTTTGTATATCTTAGTTTTCTAACCATGAAGTTAAATACATGGTATTTTATTTTCCGTTGGCTCTTACATGATACATTATATGCGTATTATCCTACAAAATTGCAATGTCAATTTTAGCTTTTAACTTTTCTTTGCTTTTCTTAGCCACCTCTTTGTACGTATTGTTGTTTGAATTTGAGAGTTAAACTCCGCCAAACTGTCAGCACGGAAGTCCTTGAAGAAGAAAAATTCATAATAATTTTGATGCTTGGAAGCTGATAAAGTAAACATGTTACACAAGAAAACGTTTACTTTTAACCTTTAACAAACATACATATTACATATAAGAACACTACTTAACATTTATTTGTTATTCTTTACCTATGTTGCGAACTTTGGTTTGTGATAATCACTTCTTTCAAACAGTATAACATAGTCTTCTAAATAAGAGTTATTTTCCTCTAAAATGCATTAGTTTCCAATTCATGAGTTGAGATTAATTATGAGATGACAATTATAGGATCATTTTAAGTTTGGAACAGAACAAGCTACTAAGCTTTAAGAAAGCATAATGAGTGAGCACAAATGAATAGCGTTCAAATGTAAAAATTGTGACAATATTGAGAAGTTTTGAATGTGTAATTATGTTTTTACCACTCCAAGTATTTTATACATCAAGTTAAAGGATATATTTCAATATATACACTGCTGGAACTTATTTGAAAAAGATGAAATGAAATATTTGAGTTTTACGTCCCACGATTATGCCGGTTATGCTAAAGGAGACGGTGATGATGAGTAATGAATGAAATGGTGGAATGAAAAAAGTGGAAGGAAACGGAAGAACCCCGAGGAAACCCATGCACACGGTGTTTGTCCACCATAAAGTTCACTTGGCGGGGGCTGGAACTTATTTGAATATAACAAATGCAGTTCATTGAGTCGACGTGACTAATACATGAAAGTGTATACCTTCGAGACAGCAATGAGTTCCATTCCAATTCTTATCGTGCCGTTCTCACAGATAATATGATCAGGCAAATGTCTGTAAAGTTAAGTGTATGGTGAACCTATAATTTAATTATAGCAGTAGCGTGCCAGTGCTAGCATTGCCCATTACACGTAAAAAATAGCTGATTCTCTTCCGCATATGTGCCTTATTAGAGAGATAAGCGTAAAGGACCTTTGATCATATTTGTTTTATATAAAGTTTTACATGGAATTGAATGTAGAGCTGCATGCACCTTGCATGTACCTCGTTCAGAAACTTTTAAACTAAAACTAATGAACATGAGTATTAAGTAGGTTAGAATTTAATACAGGTTGTTGAATGTAAGCAGTATAAAAGTAGAATATATCGAGGGTGCGATTCTTTAGATAGTAGAAATTGAGTATACTTTGAACTCGAAAAGTGAGTTACCCACAAACGCCCCTTGTGCCACCATGACCCACTTTATTTTTCACTACGTTACACGGGATATATCATTCATTTAGCCAAACCACCGTTGTTCCACTTCAGGCACACTATCCGTTCTCTTCTTGTACGAATTTCGTTCAGTTTTCTTCTCAGGTTTTCGATGTAACACGGTATTGTTCAAGGCAGTTGCTAACGAATAAAACTGGTCTTGGGCGTTTGTGGGTTGGCAGTAATGGACAAAAATCAAACGGGCAAAATAGCTTTATGGAAAATATTTAAATCATTTTCCCGCTTTTAGGACAAATATTCCAATGGCAGTGAAGTGACACATATATCGGACACTCCATTTTCGTCATACACTTAAGTTCCTTTATATTCTTGGATACTTTCTTGATAAAAATCACATGAGAAATATCAAGTTACTTTACGTTAATTCATTTCAAAATCTTTAAACTGTTCCAATAATCTTTTAGAAAGACGATTTTAATGTGGCTAAGATTATTACGGGGATTATCCTATTGTCCATTATGAGCTCTATTATTCCCCTGATCATATGCTCTTGAATCGATATTACATTACAAAACCTATCTCATGTGAAGTTCTAACTATGTTCTCACACTCATTGCAAAATGTTGATCCGTGATGTGGTGACAAATATCACAACCTCTTCTCACGCACCATGCCAACGGAGCTTCAGTTGGATTTATACGATATTGAGAATATAACTGTTCATCAAAACTAGCCTAAAGTTACTGTTTCAACCAATCGTTGCGGGTGCTGGAGTTATCCTAACCCCAGAATATGTTTATAGATTGCAAATCGTACACTTTTCAAGTTTGATTGAGATTAGTCCGGGCGTTCCATAGTATGTTGGAACATACATAGACACCTACAAGCAGATACATGCATCCTAGAAATCTTCTTGCAGTGTATTGACGTTGTTGACTATGATATATATTGAAGTAGTAAATATTGTTGAAAATGAAACTTCAAATTAAAATGAGATTTATATTGCTGCTGCCTCTTTTTTCTACAAATAAGTTTTTTTTTTGTTTAGAAACCTATCATTTGTAAATTAATGTGTAGGATATATCATTTTGATAGACGATCTTCTAAACACTCCCGCTTTAATAAACACAATTAAGAATGGAAATAAAAACATATATAAAATTGGACTTAAATAAAATAATGCACTAAGAAACGATTGACGTTAGAGAAAATTATGGAGTTGGGACAAATAATTTGTCTTTTGGCAGCAATACGACAGATTGGTAATATAATATTTTGAAAACATGCAGCACATGAATGAAGATTATAGATAAACTACAATTGCGAGGATATGAGCCCGTTGAATTTATAATAGATCAGTGTTGGATTCTACGATAACAGGAAGAGTTCACTCAAAATCTATTCTTAGAAATGGTTCGTTGAAAACTGTCCATATTATAAGGTGTATACGGCAGTGCTCACTCCATACAAATAAAGTATGCTTTGGTATGATATGCTAGAAGGCATCAGTAGTGTTCAGGAAGGAACATAGACGGTGCTTATACCAGACATGCACTAAAGGATCAAACCTCTACAGGTGAGATTCTTTTACACGAATATATGTTGAATCTCTTACTTAAGACACGCATATTTCAAATAAAATAACCTACGTTGTACCGCCTTGGAATTTGATGATTATTAAAAGTTTGTTCATTGGATGGAATCTAATTTCTGTTGCACCACTAGCACAATATAGTGGTAAAAAATTACAATTGAAAGAAAGCGTATTGTCTTCGCAAAATATCTGTAATATTGGGCATAATAGTGGAAAACGATATTTACTGATAGTATTACAATTCCCTGTAGAGCATATTAATAGCCACGAATGTAGAGAAATTTTCCCTTAATCTCAATCTCACGAAGCAATATTTTATTCCATTATTACATTAGACATGTAATCATATCGTGTCTCTTTTTCTTATTAAATTAAATGCATTGAACGAGGTAAACATAGTGGATAATTAGAGTTAAGTATGAGGTCAAAATATTAGTAAACCAACACCAAGATATATAGCATTTATGAGAAAGAATCGAATTCAGACTTCACAAATTATGTGTAAATGTCTTTGTGCTTAAACAAAAATTTAGTGGCCGCAAGCGATGATTACACCTAGCGGCATTTTATTAAAGAAGAGCATGTTATAGCTTTGTTAAGACTTTCAATAAATGTCAAATATATCGTGGATTAACATGTTCAATCCACTCTTATTTGACATTCCATTTTTACGTTTGAACTTCAGAACATACTTCCAAATTTTCCTAGTGAGTTTTAATGCGACCCAAATGGAGCATAAGAGTGATTATTTAAGCCGAAATCATTTTTACGTAATTATTATACTCATTTCCAGGTAAGCTAAGAGTGGTCCCTAACCATTCTGTGCAAAGTGAAGGTCTTCGCTGTAGATGTGACAGAAGCTGCACTGAGAGAAGCGTTACATTTGTGAGATTAAGAACGTAAGTAATATTTTCTTCCTATGCGCAGTATTGTAGGGAATTTTACCAAATCAAGAAATTCATTTCCAACAAAATTACAATATGCTAATATAGTAAGTTTCCGTTAGTGTTGTAAACATAACTTTTAACAAGCAGGTGCCAGCAAAAGTAAATGTATGATAGTGTAAGAAAAATTTAATTTCAACTACGAGGATAATGAAAATTTTAAAAAAAAAACTTATTCTTAATAATATGTAGTGGAGATGGTACATGCATCATTATCTACAACTACTGTTGTATATATATATATATATATATATATATATATATATATATATATATATATATATATATATATATATATATAGACGCAATATGCATGAGATAACCCTAACAAATGTATTGAAGATTTAGTTACTAGTCTCTAGAAAGTTGAAATGCACCACATGGAAAAATCTGATTCTCATTAGCAGTTCTTTACCATTGGCTTAGCTCAAAACAAAAATTGTTTTTATTTGAATGACTTACGTCTCGAGTGGCAGCCATGTTTGTTTTCGAAGATGCACCTTTTGGTGGGGTTGTAATGGGTTACCGAATCTGAAGTATTCCAGTTTCTAGTTACTCTTTCGTTTGGAACAAGAACGAAAATAATCAGCAAATGGCAAGCTACAAGACCTTTTGTTAGCCATTATCGTCAATGAGATTTAGCAGGGTGGAAAGTAGGTTTGAAGAAGTACAAAGTCTTGAGCGAAGCAGACGATTTTTGCTACAAGGTAGGTCATTAGGAGGGTACGCTTTTGATACAGAAGTGCACATTGACCATGCTTCAACCCTTAGACATTGTCTGAATATATTGCAGTAATATGTGCCAGCTCACGACAATGTAAAATTATTGTTAAAGGAAGAAGAAGAAGAATGATAGACTATTCTTTAATATATTGTGTTTTTTATATATTTTGCAGCGTTATAAAATGTATTGGTTCTTACATCTAAATTTTGTATATACATTATATCAGTTTATGTGGGAATACGAAATAGTATTAAAGTGCACGTCTGGTACTTACTAATTGGTGTTAAATTATTTAGTACACATTATTTATATAGGATAATATTTAGGTGCTGTTAGGCCTAAAACATAAGCATAACCTTAAAAGTAGATGATACTGATGATACTGCATTTAGGAGCAGTAACTCATGAAATTATCAGCATGTTAACATTGGCGCAGTCCTGCTTTAGACGGACCTGCTTCGTTATTATAACTTTGGGGAATCGGCTCACGAGAATTGCTATGAAGTTTGATAAAGCAAGTAAGTTTAACTGCAGAAATAAAGTTCAGATCGATCAGATGCATAAGGAAAAAGATGATATCCGAGGCATGTGTAGATATCGAAGCTTTGTACTTACAGAAAATGACAGCTATGTGTTCAAAAAGAAGGTGTGTGCTCAGATGATTAAAAGAGCTGTGTGTTCAGACGTTCAAAGAGTACTTAGTGCTGAAAAAGGAGCTTTGTGCTCAGTTGCTTTAAGGAAGCTTAGTGCTCAAAAGGAGCTAGAAGATCAGTGCTTCAGAGGAGCTTACTGCTCAGTTGTTTTAAGGGAGCTTAGTGCTCAAAAGTAGCTTAGTGCTCAGTTGTTTCAACAGAGCTTAGTGCTCAAAAGGAGCTAAAAGTTCAATGCTTCAAAGGAGCTTAGTGCTCAGTTGTTTTAAGGGAGCGTAGTGCTCAAAAGGAGCTTAGTATTCAGTTGTTTTAAGGGAGCTTAGTGCTCAATAGGAGTTAGATGCTCAGAAGTTTAGAAGGAACTTAGAGCTCAAGAAAAGCTGTGTGCACAAAAGTTAGAGGGAGCTCAGTTCTCTGAAATGGCTTCGTACTCAGAATTATTAGCATGGTAAGATGATTACTGAATAAGAAGGAGAGGAGTGAAAAGGTTGACTTTCGATCCAAGTTTTCTCACCTCACGCCTAACTGCAATAGTACTTGGAGTGCATTCTGATGCAGTTACGTATTTCTTAGTGATGGTCTGGATAGATGTCTGCCTATTACACTTTACGGTCCTCTTCAAGTGTCGGCGGTTTTTCTCAGTCAATAGACGAGGTCGGCCTGTACGCGTTTTTGCTGTACGCTTTTTTGCCCTTCACGTTTCCACTTCACTATCCCATCAGACACAGTGGACCTAGGGATGTTTAGGAGTGTGGAAATCTCGCGTACAGACTTCTGACACAAGTGACACCCAATGACCTGACCTCGTTCGAAGTCCGTGAGTTCAGCGGAGCACCCAATTCTGCTAATGACTACTGAGATCGCTGATAATGAGTACCTGGCAACAGGTGGAAGTACAATGCATCTAATATGAAAAACGTATGTTTTTTGGAGGTGACCGGAAACTTTTTATCACATAGTGTACATTACACGGATGCATGTCTGATATTTACTTTCACATATTCAAATGGAATTGAAGTGCGAAAGCATCTAAATTTTGCGTCACTGAGGGATACATATTTATGATATGAGCGTAGTTTAGGAACAGGTGAACAAGTAGCAAATCTCTCACGAAGTTCAGCTTTATGATTTTCCACATATTTGCTGCTGACCTAAGTGTACTGTGCAGAGCCTTCGTGTGGGCGGGGCGACAGGGGCAATTCAGATATTTTAATAAGATCTATATAGAGCTAAGTAAATTTTAATTATTTATTTATCTCATAAGGACAACGCAACAGGCTTAATATCCAGTTGTTTACAGTAGTGCCCTGTATTTATTTATCTAACATACAGTACTGTGTACAGTAGTGTATTTATCTAACAGTACTGTGTACAGTAGTGTATGTTAGTTCTTGCTTTTCTACGATAAGATGATTAAGTGTTCGCTGTTCTAGTCTTACCTGTTGGGATACGTAGTAATATATCTAGAACTAATTCTGGACCAAAAATTTTACCCTTTTAATAATTTATGTAAGAAAAACAGATCAAATACCCAGCTCATTTTTTCTAATATTTGAAAAATAACAGTCGTTACTAAGATTCCGTAGGGGCATACTGTTGAGTAGAAACCGATTTTCTTGTACGCAAGCATTTAAGAAAATAAATTGTATATGCTTTATTGCATCCGAGTATTTAGTGATATTTGGTGTCCAAACGGTAAAGCAGTATTCTCGTTTAGACCTCACATTTGAAAAATATAAACTTATAAATGTTGATTAGTTGTAGAAATCCTGTTCTATTCTATAAATTAAACCTAGGTTTCTATATACATTACTCGTTATTACGTTGAACTACGCGGGAATCGTGTCGCTGTTCAGGCTGCCATTTATTTGTAACCACTTTGAGTTCCAGTCTCTAATCGTCGTTCTGTCCTCCTTAGTCCTGCTAATATGCATTCTCCTGAGACGTGAACTTACCTGGATAGAACGATGAAAGACCTCTCCAAGAAAGGGTTACAAATTGTTTCCAAATCGCTCGCCGGTCTCGATGATGATATGAGCATTAGGCATCGAGAGGTTCGGATTTCTTGTCCCGAAAACCTCACGGACGATCAGACGGTCATCCAGACCATAACGCACACAAACATCATTCACACAAACAACGAAATCACACTGGATTAAATAACACTATACTTATTTATTAGAATACTATTATATAAAAAAAATAGCGAAGAGGAATGAACATAACACTTAACACAGAATATGTATAATAATCTTCATCTTTAAAATCACCCTTTGGCTTTTTAATGCACTGTAGCCCTATATATATATATATATATATATATATATATATATATATATATATATATATATATATATATATGAGATTATAATTCAGATTTCACTGCAAATGCTTTTCTCACACCATTGACGCACTTGGGGAATTAGCACTGGGGGAAAAGTTGCCGGGATAATCCCACGCAGTAACCTGGTTGCTACTCCAAACAGTCCTGAAGAGTGGACGTGAGTCTTCAGCAAAATAATCTCTTAATTGGAATGCTGATGTTGGAGGTCGCGTTTACAACTTTTTGGCGCACAAGGTTTATGAACCTGGGACTTCACTAGTTGGGGCTAGCCGTAAGAAAACGTCTTCCACCGTCTAATAGCTTATGCCCCTTAACACAAAATCATACTTGATTCCCGACGCAACGTGCGTGGTTACGGCTTCTAAACCTGAAGTCAAACTCCCCGAGATCAAAAGCTTCAGATACGAGCCGCAATGGTTGACTGAAGAGGGTTGGCAGTCCATTCTAAAAACCACTCATTTAAATCACCTGCATGCACATGCAAGCAGAATACGGAAAAGCATTTATGTTAATTTTAGTCAACTGGCCACAATGCACGAGACATTTCGATATTTCGGGCGTGAAAAAGTACAGCTAAGAAACTGCAAAAGCTATGATGCTTGTTTCATTCGGTCACTTGGATGCCTGTTCTGGTCTAGTCTGCTCTAATCTACTGCAATATTTCCATAAGCGATTAAAGAAAGCACTTAATTCAGTTCCCAATAACTATTGAATATATACTGTGCATATTAATCAGTCAGGGAAAAACACTGAGAAGGTTCGTCTCTGACAAATATTCTCACTAAAAAGCAACGTTGTAGATATATATATATATCAATATATATAAATATCAATTAACAATGAGAGACATCTTTGTCCAGTTGCGTGGGAAGGAAGCAATTCCCACCGAAGAAAGAACTTATTTGCGTCGCAGAATAAAGTATAAATCGAAAAAATAATCACTATTTTTATGAAATATACGTCCACAAAAAATACTTCTATAACCTGGTGGCGGTTATAACGTCAACGTTTTGAGTAAAGGTTAATTTTATAAAATATAACTCTTAGTTCTTTCATAGTATTTGAGGTAGACATGGAGTGCCATTTATTGTATAGGTAAAGTTAATTGGATTTTCGTTTCTAACAAAAGACACAGATTTACATTTGGACACATTCAGGGCTAATTTATTCTTTTCACACCGTTGATATGAATAACTATTTGAACTTTCTGTAGAACCTGTTGAAGTTTTACGCAGTAATCAATTAAACTCAGTTTAGAGTATAATTTGAGATCGCCGGTAAAAGAAAATATTTCATAAACTTAAATACGCAGATGAATATCACTAATAAAAGAACCAACAACAAGGGATCTAGATTAGATCCTTGGTCTACTCCTCATAATGTATTGAACTTAAAAATTACCAATAAAGTAAAACATCGTCTAGAATTAATGAACTGGAACTCGCCCCGGCCCTCTGTGAGTTATTTTTTAGTCTTGGAATTTAATATTTGTATCGTTATTTGTATATTTTATGATATTTCTATGTTGATTTGTATCACGTTCAAAACAAACAAGAATAGCACTGGATTTCAATAATTCAGAAACCATATTTTCATTAGGTTTTATGTTTAACTGCAAAAGCCGTTCACTTTAAAAAAACTGAAGTAATTCTAACTTCTTTTATCTTACATTATGATCTTACATTACATATTTAATTCAGTAGTACAGAATAAACTCTGGTTCTACTCCATAACACAATGGTGGAGGGGGCGCCTGGGAATTCTCGCCCCTGGCGCTTACAACCCACTCGATATCCCTGGTACTGTGTATCAAGAATTATTTTCACACCACAATCACACACATTCTCTGGGAACAAAATGTTATCATTGGTTCTCATTTGTAAACTTCTTTTGGTTACTACGTTGTCCCTCCTATCCAATGACAAAACATTTTCCCACGACAGGATGCGAAAAACGGCACTTCGACTTGATATAAAAATCGTGTTTGTGATAATACAAGTTGACAATGTTTTCCCATCATCATCAGTCTCAGTTCACTTCCATCTTTAGACATAATTTTATTATTTCAAGACCAAGAGAATACATACGTTCTCCTTCGCATTTTGCGTTCTTCAAAGTAAAATTACGTTTTAATCAAACGAGCGATTTTGCCATTATCAATGTACATTTCTGTCCTCTACTCCGCAAAACAAATCTCATGGGAGCAACTTGCGTGTATGCTCCCCTCTGTTCAAGATAGAAACATTGAATTTGGACATATTCTGCAAGACTATTTCAGAGATATAGAATTCCATATACAGTATTTCTGTTTACTTGGTACTGGAATTAATAGAATTGGAAGTAATTGTTTTGTGTAAGTATAATTGTGCAGAACAGCCATGGATAAATGTTAGTGCTGCTATATATCATCATCATCATAGGTATTCTGCCTTTATTGGCAGGGCACTTGCCGCAGCTGAGAAGCTTCCATGCTCCACGATCCTCCGCTAACCTTGTCGTCTTCGCGTATGATCTTTCTGTTTTAATATCATCCATTAATTGTAGTCTCCTTCGCCCCCTCCCTCTCTTTCCCGCCACCAGACCCTCTAGGACGTCCCTCATGATACAATCTCTTCTTAGGCAATGTCCCAACCAGTTTCTCTTCCTCTTCCTAATAATATCTAAAAGTGTTCTTTTCTCACCCACCATTTCCAACACTCTCTCATTCGTTTTCCGCTCGACCCAACTAACTCTTTCCATTCTTCTCCATACCCACATTTCGAAGACTTCCAGTCGATTTTCGTCACCCTTACGCAATGTCCACGTTTCCGCCCCATGCAGCACAACACCCCACACGAAGCATTTTATGAGTCTTTTTCTCAACTCTTTGTTCAAGGTCCCACAGAACAGACTTTTCTTTCTTTTAAAGGCTTCTTTCGCCATTCCTATCCTTGCTTTTATTTCACGTTCGCATTTCATGTCATTACTAAGAACACTACCCAGGTATCGAAAACTATTCACTTGTTCTATTTTCTCCCCTCCTACTTTTATATTTGACACAGACCCCTTCGTTCCAATCACCATGGCTTTTGTCTTTCTAACATTTATTTTCATCCCATATTCTTCAAAGCCCCTTCTCATTTTTTCTAACATTTTATTGATTTTCTTTTCAGATTCTCCAACAAGGGCCATATCGTCTGCAAATCTTATGCATCTAATCATTCTACCTCCTACCGAAATGCCATCATCATCATGTAGGCTCTTTTTCACTATCTCTTCTAGATAGACATTAAATAGTGTTGGCGAGAGGCAGCATCCTTGTCGAACTCCCCTTCCAATTGCACTCTCTTCCGTCAGTTCTTCCCCTATCCTAACACTTACTTGTTGGTTCATGTATAAGTTTCTTATGAGTCTTCTATCTTTCCATTCCACCCCTATCTTTGTTAGAACTCCCAACAACAATTCCTAATTCACGCGGTCAAAAGCCTTTTCTAGATCAATAAATACAACACACACCTCTTTCCCTTTTTCTATAAATCTTTCACCAATCACCCTTAATAATCCAATAGCATCTCTTGTGCCCTTGCCTCTTCTGAACCCGCACTGCTCTTCCTCAACATCTTTATTTGTTCTTCCATATAACCTTCTATTAAGTATTCGGAGCAGAATTTTAGCTGCATGAGATATGAGACTAATAGTTCTATAATCCTCACATCTCTTTGGGTTCGATTTCTTAGCCATCGGTATCATGATCGTTTTCAGAAAGTCTCTTGGCCATTCTCCTGTTTCATATATTTCATTGCATAGTCGCCACAATTCTTTCTTTCCCTTGTCTCCTATATTTTTAATGAATTCAATTGGTATGTTATCTATTCCTGTTGCCTTTCCATTCCTAATCTCAGATATAGCCTTTTCAAACTCATCCGGAAGAATACTAAATTCTTTATCATCCTCGCCTACTTCATTTTCCACTTCAACATTTAGGCTACACGGTCTATCCCTACTCTCATATAAGTCTTCAACGTATTCTTTCCACCTTCCTATGACCTCATTTCTCTCGCTGACTACCTTCCCATTCTTATTTTCTACTGCCATCATGATACTCCCTTGTTTCCTCCGAAATTCCATAGATTTCACCTCCTTGTACATTTCCTCATATTTCCCAACTCTTTCTAATTCTTCTATGTCCTTGCATTTTCTTTTGTAAAACTCTTCCCTCGCTTTGTCTGTTTCTCTTCGTAATTCATTGTTTAACTTTCTGTACATCTTTCTGCCCTTTTCTGTATCAACCTGTTTCCACATCTTCCTCTCCCTCATTTTCTGCAACATCTGCTCTGTAACCCATGGTTTCTTAGCAGTTTTGTGTTCGCGGTAACCTACTGCTTCTTCTGCAGCCTGCTGTAAGCAACTTTTAATATGTTCCCACCGTGCGTTACTACCTGCGCCTATCCTTTCCTCGTTTGAACATTTTTCTTCGAATTTTTCAGCGAAAAGATTTCTAATTTCCTCGTTTTTCAACTTTTCAGTATTCAACACTTTGTTACCTACTTTTCTTCTGCCTACATTTTTCAGTTGAATATCTACTTCGGCCAGCACAAGATTATGATCAGAGAAAATATCAGCCCCGGGAAGGGTCTTCGCGTTCTTTAAGCTATTCCGATACCTGTCCTGAATCATAACATAGTCTATCTGATATCTTCCGCCGTCTATTGGTGATTTCCATGTATATCTTCTTCTCTTGTGCTGATTGAACCTAGTGTTCCCAATTACTAGTGAATTCTGTCTACAGAAATTCACCAGTCCCTCTCCCCTTTCATTTCTTTCGCCTAAACCATATTTGCCTACGATACTACCTTCCTGTTTTTCTCCCACAACTGCATTGAAATCTCCCATTAGAATTATGCATGCACCCTTCTTCTCCCTATCTATAATTTCTTCTATTTTCTCATAATTTTCCTCTACTTCTTTATTTGCATGCGAAGTCGTCGGTGCATATGTCTGTATCACCACTAGATCCTTCGTTTTCCCTTTAAGTCTTAACATCATAACTCTATCATCAATAAATTCTACTTTCACTACCTTCTCCTTTAAGCGCTTTCCAAGAATTATTCCTACGCCATTGTGACCGCCCTTTTCATTACCTGAGTAAAACATTCTATATCCTTCGCTGTTCAATACCCCATTACCTTCCCATCTAACTTCACAAACTCCTACCAAATCTAAATTATTTTGTTTCATTTCTTCTTTAAGATTTTCTAATTCTTCTCCCTGTAACATAGTACGTACGTTCCATGTCCCTATCCTAAATCTTTTGCTCTTCCTTGTCTTTCTTTCTCTGTTTGTCTTCCCCCCATTATTACTTTCTCGTCCAATAGTCCTTCCCAAGCCATCCCCCTCCCGGAGATCCGAATGGGGGGATATTTTACCTCCGGATTACTACATTTTGACCTGCGAAAGACCATTGTTCATATGTTCTCTTTTCGCTGCTAGCAAACTAGGGAAAATAGAGTGGTGGTTGCCCGTTGACTTCCACCCCGCAGTATCCCAGCCGTTAAAGTCACTCTGACCACGCTTGGGACTAATGTCCAAGTTGCCGTACCAATCACTATGATTTCCGCCAACTTGGCTACTGGAGAACTGCTGCCTTCTCCCAGAACACTCTTCGTGTGGCTACTCCATTTAGACCAATTCGGTAGGGGTGGCCCTTCTGGTAGTGAACTACCACCGACACAGCTCTAAATTTCACTGTAGCACGCAATCCTCCCCACCCGACACATAAGTGTCTTCGTAAAGGTGGTGTTTATCGGGGAGGCTGCTATATATAAATGTATGAAAATTATTAGGGGAGTTTATGCAGGGGTGGAAAATATTCATCCCAGGTTGGGACAGTAATTAAGTTAGTGCCAGGGAAAGAAATACTAGAGGCGTGGAATTTCCTTAGCTTTTCCCCATACAAAAACGTTTTGTAAGTAACAAACATTCTGTGTCTGACGTATGACTGGCTATAATTCTGTGTGGCTCCGTGGATGAGTGAGTAAAAGTATATTAGTCCATATCAGGCAGCCACCCACCCCAAATATAACATCTATTATGTGTTACGTTCGTTACGGGAATTTATAGCGTACGAGCAAACTCGGCGCATTAAAGCGGGGGTCCTTGGCATAGATTTTTCTTCCGCATATGACTGCGTTGATCACGGGTTTCGTCTTCAAACTTTAGACGCTTGGGGATTTCCTCCTGCATTTCAACAAGTCATAAGACAACTATACCAATCGGTCCAATGTCGAGTATAGATCAATGGTCATCTTTCTGACATATTTGCTCTGCAACGCGGATTACGGCAAGGTGATAGCATCTCGACGAGCCTCTTTATGATAGTTCTAGATATCTATCTCCGGGCTCTGGCTAACATTACCTCTCCCGGTATACCGGAATACCATCAATTACACGTCTTCGGATTTGCGGATGACGTAACCTTAATAGGAACTACGCCCAAAGATATGCTCACCGCCATCCGCATAACTGACGAGTTCACCCAGTGCTCCGGCTTGGCATACAATAAACACAAGACCAAACTCCTGTCATTTCACGGATTCTCCCTACCCTCTTTACCTGATTCACGCTCTCACATTCCCACGGTTGATGTTTTAACAGTACTCGGCATAACTTTTCATAGCGATGTACGCAAACAAATGGATGCTGTCTGGTGTCCTATAGTTCATCAGATTAAGCAGATGCTATACTTACAACGGTTCCGAGGTCTGCATATCATACATAAGGTCCAATATCTTAACCAGTATGTTGCAACTAAACTTTGGTACTACGCGCGCACCTTTCCCCTCCCTTCTGTTTACGCTCGCCAAATTGAATCTGTATTTATGTGGTTTCTTTGGCGGGGCTACTACTTCCGCCTCCGCCACAACACTATTTATCTTCCTCGCAGCGAAGGGGGCCTTGGACTCGTAAACATTTGTCTTAAAAGTCAAGTTTTATACATGCTAGATGCGTATCAAGACGTTGACCCCACATGGACTATACACGGGTGTGGATCGAATGTTTCTGGCCCGAATACTCCCAACCAAGGAATCCGCCCTTCTGCAGATTTTTGCAAATTATATCCTACCTATGTCACCAATCTTGTTCAAGCATGGACATATTCTGGTGAGCTTGCTTCCCCTACTACATATACTCACCAAACCTTATACCAGCAATTGTGGAGAGCGTCACTTGTAGATGTGAGAGTCCGGGTACAGGATATGTTCCCCAATATACAATGGCGCCATAATTGGCAAAATCTAAGAACCAATGTCCTCCCTTTGCACACACAAGCGGTATGGACGACCATAGTTCATCAACTGCCTGCCACACAAGAACGACTTCTGCGCATTGGACGTACCACAACCCTCACCTGCAAATATTGTGGCCACTCCGACACACTACCTCATCGCTACATGTCATGTTCAGGTGCCGATATTATTTGGAACCTCCTCCTTCGTATGTTGAGCTTGATCTGCCGTACACCTGTTCCTTTATTTACAGTCGATCTCCTATTCTTTCCTGCATTTCAGTATTACCCAAAAACCAAACATAATACGGTCCTCTGGTTAGTTGGTACCACATTGTTATATGTTCATCATTCCATGCCGTGGAATGATGAATGCTTATATTTCGACTTTCTACAACGGGAACGCCGCAAATATTTTTCAGTCGATCTCAAAAGACAATCTTTCAGTGGTTTTTTGCAAGCAGCTCTGTCCCACATGTCGGGAAAGGCCGGGAGGCCATGAATTGTGCTTGTGAACATTTTCCTTGTTATGCATAACCATTATCATCGTACAGCGGAGTAGGTTCGCTCAGAACCACATCTTGGACTCTCTTCCCAGTGGTCGGTCCTAGATTACGCCTATATTGTCTCCATGTAATTTCGCTATGTAATATTAGTGACAGAGTACAATAAATATTCAGTGTGTAGAGTCGTTGCTTGGTAATCCTGAGTTTCATGGATCGAGTCCTTTATCATCACTGATTCACCCTTGTGGTCGACCTCTAGGTCGCGATGTAGCGTACATATTTCGCATGAGCATACTCACTTGAATCCATGTGTTTGTGCCAGTATCGAGAGTGGCAACTCGACCTCGATCTCGAGGTTTCTTACGTATGTTTCTACCCTTGGGCCTTATTTTAAGAATTTGTACAAATATCCGGAGGTTACAAACCTGCTGGCTACGCCACTGCTTTGTAGCATACATTCTTCCTAAACATCATTAGTCTCTGTTCACTTCCACCTTCAGCCATATTTTTATTCTTTCAAGCCAAAGAGAATACATTCATTCTCCTTCGCATTTTTGGTTCATAAAAATAAAATTATGCTATAATTAAACGTGCGATTTTGCCATTTTCAATGTAAATTTATGTCCTCTCCTCCGCAAAACAAACCTCATGGGCGCAACTTGCGTGTATGCTTTCCTCTGGTCCAAATAGAAACATTGAATTTGGATATTTTCTGCAAGACTATTGGCGAGATATAGAATTCCATATCCAGTATTTTTGTTTACTTGGTACTGGAATTAACAGAATTGAAAGTAATTGTTTTGTGTAAGTATAATTGTGCAGAACAGCCATGGATAAATGTTTTGTGCTGCTATATATAAATATATGAAAATAGTTAGGAAAGTTTATGGAGGTGTGGAAAATATTCTTCCCAGGCTGGGACGACAGTAATTAAGTTAGTGCCAGGGAAAGAAAAACTAGAGGCGTGGAATTTCCTTAGCTTTTCCCCATACAAAAACGTTTTGTAAGTAACAAACATTCTTGTCTGACGTATGATTGGCTACCGTTCTGTGTGGCTCCGTGGATGAGTGAGTAGAGTCGTTGCTTGGTAATCGTGAGTTTCGTGGATCAAGTCCTGTTCAGGGATCTATTTTTTTTTCATTTTTTCCCATATCTGAAGATGTTTCTCCCCCTCCGTAATCATCTGATGGTCTCAACTGAGTTCTCCACTTGAATACCACAATTGGTAGTGGGATGCTCTCAAGTTCGGGTGAGCTTTTACATGTCTACTTACCAAATCAAACTTTTCGACAAAATATGGATGCTATCCGATCAGTTTGTTTCAAAGTCTAAATTTGCGCATGTGGCTGTATCTCTCTTTCATCATATTTGCATCTCGTGTTTTCCAATTTCATCAACTGTGACATAAGATGGCTTGGGACCAAAACTTAAAGTCATAAAAAACGCTATACCAATGGGCTCACTCTGACTAAGCATTTGATAAAATGCATGAGTTTTCATACTGAAGGTGGGAATTCGCTCTTCCTATCCTCCTGCAGTGACAGAATGTTTATTCAGGCTCTGCAAAGTAATTTCAAATCAAACGACTGAAAGAGTTCATTCCAACAGCAACAGGATTGGACTTCAATTTTTTGTTTTAATTTATCTTCACGAATATGACAAATATCAAGTAATATATTTGCCCTAAAAACTACGTCTGAGATGGATCTCATTTTGGAGAAATGATGCTGTAGACGGTAGTGGGAATTTCGCACAAGTGTACGGGAATTTTTTCGTGCCTGGCGATTATGCTGCCCACGTTCTTTTGAAGTTTATTCGGTTTCAATAATTCCCGGCAAACGCTTCGGACTCAACTGGTGGAGCATTTGAGCCGTAAATCTCCATTCAGCTGTACCATCCAGAAGTGTCCCTTACTGTATCAGCAAATACAAACCACTTAGGTCTAAGTTCACAGAATGTGGATAGCTTAATTTTACAAATTATGTTTTTCTCCTTAAAGTGTAAGAACAACTCGTTTAAGCTACCAAGCAGTAATTGCTTATGCTTGTGAATTGTTTTACACCATATGGGACCAAAATTATTATTTTTCTGACTTCTTTCACTTTGAGAATGTAATTTCGTTTATTATTGCCTGAGTATAACGAAAATATTACAGTTTGATTTTCCATGTTATCAGAATGATTCACGCCCTGTCCTATAATTACGACGCTGGTCCTTTCTTATATACTAGAGAGCACATTTTCTTAATTGTTCTTAGTTTGTGATTATCGTTTAACTTCCGTATTTTCCAAGCAGGTGATACACGTACTTTTAAACACATTGTAGATGGAGGAACAAAATGAAGCCCATTTCCTGATTCATCATCATTGTTTTTGTTTCAAATTTTTGTGTAGTATGTAACATTTAGTGGTATTTCAGGAATTAAATCTACTGTATATTTCTTTTCTTTAAGTAAATGTGTACTCTAAATTTTTGAAAGTCCTTTAGTTATAACATTTTATGGATTTGTAGCTGGTCGCAACAGGAATTACCAAACAGATGATGATACTTTCAAGAAAATTTCACTTCGCGATAGTTGCTTATATTTACAATACCATTGCTTGTTTGCATTAACAGAATATTCATCTTCTCTTCACTGAAGGCGGTGAGTGCTGTCGTGCATCTTGATACTGACACATACGTACACTAATGACATTCTTCATCAATTAACTTACCTAGATCACACTCCATTTTTTATCATTAACGAATCGCAGTAATGATACACAGATCTCAACCAACACAATCCTCTCCTTGCGCTGTCGCATCTCACGGAGGGTAGTAGTTGGGAATTCTCGTGAAATAAAATGAAAAAATTAAATCATTGAGTTTTACGTCTCACGGTTATGCCGGTTAGGCTAAAGGAGACGGTGATAATGAGAGATGAGTGAAATGGTGGAATGAAGAAAGTGGGAGGAAACGGGAGAACCCCGAGAAAACCCACGAGCACGGTGTTTGTCCACCACAAAGTTCACTTGGCGGGGGCTGGGATCGAACCCGGGACCCCAAGCACCAGAGGTGAACGCTCTACCACTGAGCCACCGCGCCCCCCTACTCTCGTGAAATAAATGTCTGAGCACGATTTTCCGTGTTGCAACATGCAGCTTGCTGGTTGTATGTTTCTACATTTAATTATGTTGGTTCCTTAACATGATAAAACTGTTTTTGAATGATTTACTTAACTACTCTTTGAGTTATTCATCCACTGCTTATTGATTTATGATGTCTATACAGTATGCTATCGATTATCCGTACTTAAGCTTTTAATTATTAGTAGTTATAGCTTTATGTTAATAATAAAATTACTTATAGTAAAATCTGAAACTCTTATTTTTTGTAAATAATAATATCATACAGACCTGTTACAAAATAAATTGTAAATTTGATCAGGTCCTTCACCAGACGTATATACCAATGAAGTACACATTTTCTACAATTTTCTTACTTTTTTATTAGTTTCTGTTCAGAAAGAGGGAACACGTCTATGGCTTAAAAGTTCGTAAATGTGCACATCTGAATCAGATCTCTCAATCGAGAGAAACTCACTCTGTTGATCATTTACCTTTTCGCAAAAACCACAGTCTCAACTCGGGTCTTTTAACTTCTATGACCTACATTTTAAAACTTACTTTTCATTGATGATAATGGCTAATACAAAGTCTCGTAGCTTAGAATTTGCTGTCTACTTCTGTATTTGTTCCATACCGAAAGAACAACTAGCGGCTTATATACTTGAGATTCAATAATCCTTTACAACACCACCAAAAGGCACATCTTCGAAAACAAATATGGGTGCCACTCGAAATCTAATGTGACTCAAATTAAAATAACGTTTGCATTTAACTAACGATACGGGAAAATAACTAAACATCAAAAATCAGCTTTTCCAAAATAAGAAAAAGAAAATGTCGCACAATATGTATTTGACCACTCGACATGGATTTACCCTTTATTGTACTTATCTTTTCAGTTATGGATCTGCAGATGTTGGCAGTTATTTCACGGTGAAGACGGTAATGAAATTTTCGAAAGTAAAACGGAGGATAACAGTTATTCGAAGTTTACTCGACACAATAGGTAAGGGTATATATGAGTAGTGTGTATGTATGCACATAGAACAATAGTAATCACGTAAAATCAATTTTACTTTGACTTCAACTTATTTTTATAAACAAAATATATTTTCACAATGATTAATATATGCAGTGACACCGATTCTGTATGAAACATAGGTCGACAGCTTAACCTGGAACATGAAGTAGAATTCCAACGAATAGGACTTAAACATGGATCTTCCAGGCAACAGGTGTGTATGCGAATCATATAACTGCGACAGAACTCTACAGGTTAAGCAATGACTCGATTTTTATTTAAAATATATTATATATCATGTAAATTCATATACTGCACATACTTAAAACATGTCACACTTTTTTATACAAGTAATTCATCACAATGTATTAGAGTTTACTTAGCAGTAAAGACGATTTAGAGAGCCATGTAAAGTAGACTCTAATACATTCTGTATTACAAAGATATAGGAAATATTTTCTTAATTTTTAAGTACTATATATAATGTCGCAGATAGCTCAGTTACTGACACTCTAATTTACAACTATCCAAAATTTTCTATATATATATATATATATTGATAAGTTTCGACCCGAAAGAAGTGACCAAAGTGACAGTGACCAAAGAAGGAGAGTAAATAAGACAGGAGATTAGTGAAGCAGATGTTGACAGTATAGTATACATGTAGTAACGGATCCGCAAGTAATATACCTCCAAAGAGCTAACCTACAGAGATAACAATAACATCATTTCCTTGCCACCAAAGTAAATACCCAACTTCAGATTCGGTGTTTCTCTTTTTCATGTCCGTGTAGTTTACTAATAAGGGAAGCCACAAACTTAGGCGTCAGAAACCTTTCAATTTGAAATGGCTGGCCAATACTTATTTCATGGTACCATATACACGTAATCTTTGTCTTTTAATCCAACGCAAATCAATTGAGTGTAAGAATAAGTTTGTCGCATGTTCTATTCGAGAGGAATGGTTTAATATTTCAATAGAATACCTTCAATAATCGAATTGCACTTTCAGATGCAACTCTTTAACTCTCAAACCGTGATTATTTTTTTTACATATATACATGTTTGACGTCATTAATACAAATTGTATATAAATAGAAGAGGTCAACATTTTTCAATTCTGTTGGCAATAATGATGTCAACGTCATATCTAGGAGCATACCCTAGTTTTATGTGCTTGTAACATAAATAGCATTGTCATAATGAAGTTACATATGTTTAAGTTACTGTATGATAAAATGGCTGCCATAATGCAAGATCCGGCCAAGTCTAAGGTGGGGTCTGTCATACAATTTCTGGAATTCAAAGGACCGAATGAAGCTGATGTCCAACGATGATGTGTCACTTACGGACAGAAAGTAATGAGTGACAGGAAGGTCAGGCAATGGTGCAGAGAGTTTAGGTAAAGCACTCAAATGAATTTTACGATGAACGTATCGTGAAGTTTTGTGTTCAGACGGTTAATTTGGAGGAAAGGTTAAAAAGTAAGTACTTTCAAATCGCTAGCTCACAACAAGTGAGCTCGCCAAAGAATTTACGAAAATGTATGGGAACATTGTGAATGAAATTGTAATTAGCTAGCTGGGTTATCATAAACTATGTGCAAGGTGGGTACCAAAGATACAGATGCGTATATGGAGCAAAGAATGAAACTGCACATAACTTGTTTGGCCCAGTGGGGATGATTGGATTGAAGTAATTAATGGCAAATCCTAGTTATCGTGTGTCAATAGAGATCCGAAACTGTAGTTAATACTTTTTATAAGGCCCAGTATGCTTACAAAACGAAGGCATCAGAATGTTCGAAACAAGAGAGAGATTCTTAAGAAATCTTGGAAGCAGGTGTATTGCCAAACACTGAATATGTGCGTTGTGTCATCGAAAAAAAAGCGGAGAGAAATTATACGCTTTGTAACTCTTCTCATAGTAATGCCCACCTGTTCGTAATGTTGAGACACTTCAAAGATTTCGTTGGGAACAGTTCCATCAACTCCCTTACACCCACGACGATGCTCCAAGAGATTTCCTTCTTTCTCTTCACCTGACAAAATGTCTTGCATTGGAGCTTTTCAACGACAGCGAAGTACTCAAAACATTACTTTTAGACCTGTTGAGCTCTCAATTTATGATAAAGATTTAAAGGTGATCATCCTATCAGATTTCTAAAAATAACTATAAATCAAAGATCAGAAAAAGTTATAACTAATGTAACATGTATGAAATTGTTCTTGCAAATCAATGGGTTTTATTAATTACCTATCTCGTTTGAAGCCTTGAAAGTTTCAAAAATGCCTTAGACAATGACTCAAATTACACTTCTAAGGTTCGATGCATGAATTTTTTGATGTATGTCAATATGTGACTATATTTATTTACCCTGTTTCAAGCCCATACTTTTACTTAAAAGTACGTATTAACACCAGAAGCACGAAGCAGTCATTTTGACTGCTTCAAGAAATATAATTTCGTATCACTTCTGTAATGTTGTCGCTAACGCCCTGACATTTGTTGACTTTTAATATTTTTGTACCCACTTGTTAACAATATTAATAATAAGTTTATGTTTGCTTTTACAGGGGCGCTAGTGTCAGTTATACCTAGAAGCACGAAACAGTCATTTTGACTGCCTTATAGAGAGTATAGATAATTAGTGTTTCTGTTTGTGATTTACAGATGGCAGCATTAAATACTTCTTGTTTCTAGACAAAAGAAAAATTGAAACCTTTATTGATTGTAATTTGAGGCAGAAAAGATAACTTATTCTATAATTGCTATATTGTGATATCTAGTTCCAACAATAACTTCATATCTTTATTGTCTTATGAGGTATCTCGCAGTGTTTTATGATCAGCAAACAGATTAGTTCAGGTACATGCGGTCAATATTTGCATGTTAGTGTGTACATGTAGTTGGTTCAGATTAACCGTGTACATGTGACATTTTACGATGAGATCTCAAGAAATACAAAGAGTTTTACATGATCTCTCAGAAGATGAGTCTGAAGAAAATAATGACAATTTGCAGGATTCGAGTGAAGACGATGAAAACGGGTGATTCTGAACCTGAAAAGAACATTGTTTATTGAAGTGATGAAGAAGAGGACGACAGTGATGGTGAACACATGATCTTATGAGTGCGCATGAATGTGGACAAAATTGGATTTGGGACAACGTGACGTTGTTCGTACATCTAAGCAGAATATTCGTTCGCAAAGCTCCAGAAATGACAAATTTTGCCAAGCGGCTAATGTCTGTGGAAAAATGTAGTAATACTTTTCGTTTACTATTTGACGAATCAATGCAGAAGCATATCCTAAAATGCACCGTTGTTCAATCACGTAGGAAATTGCGGTCAACAACATTGACTTTTACCTCTTTCAGAACTACAATCTTATTTGGGTCTTATTATTTACGGAGATGCATCAGCAATGCCCATTAGGGTCTTGTGGAAAAGATCAACCGGGCCACCAATTTATAGTAAAACAATGAGTTGGGATAGTTTCTGTGAAATAAAACTGTACTTGATAACTGACATTTGATGAAACGGCAAAAGATCCAAAACTCTATCCTACGAAAGTCAGGTGTTGATTTTTGCAATATATGCCAAATAAACCTGATATATGTGGCATCAAATTCTGGTTATTTGTCGATGTACAATCAAAGTAGGTCCCCACTGGCTTTCTATATCTCGGCACCGATTTGGAACGCTGTGCTGAGACACAGGTGAATTTGTAGTGTCTAGTTTGATAACTCCTCTTCCTGGAAAAGGAATAAATGTGGCTAATGGAATGACTTCTTCAAAACAAGGAAAGTAGCTGAATCTCTTACACCTAAAATACTACTTTGGTTGGGACAATAAAGCAAACGAGAAGAGAGCTTCCAAAAGATTGTGTATTCCAAAAAGACAATGTTCTGTCACTGTGATCTTTACCGCGATCAGAGTGGTAATATATTAGCTGTCTATAAATGTGAGTGGAACAAAAGTATTTGTGTTAAATTATTTGCGTAAGTCAGTGTCAGTTTTCGCGATACCAAAGAAAAAACAACTCGAAACTAAAGCATATTACAGTCAGACAAAGTTTCGTGTAGATATCGTGGATCTAGTGATGAAGAAACAAAATGAGGTATGCGTGTACACAGTGGAGTATGAACGTATATTTCAACGTGGTTGATTTATCATGTTTGATTTTCTGGATAATTTACAGATAAATTACTGGAAAGAAAATCAGTAGGCGACAGTATCTCTAACGTTTGACCGAAGAGTTGATGGTCAATGTCACTGATGAGTGTCAGTGAATCTGAAGATGAGGAAGTTCCTTTCACACACAAGCGTAAAAAATGTCAAGTACTATTGTGTAAAAACAAAAAAAGAAGAAGAAAACACTTGACATATGCTTCAAATGTTGATAGTATGTTTATGGAAAGTGTACTGCAGAGGTCCAAGAGCGAGTTATCTGCGCTAGGTATAGGTGATTTTGTATGATCTGCTAAGAAGACATTTTCGAAATACATCATAGCGAATATTATTTTACAATCAGCATTTAAAATTGGAGAGTTGACAGTAATCTTTTGTTGTTTCCATTATTTTAGAAATGCTTATATTAAACTGGTTTTATTCATAAATATTTTTAGTTTTACATATTGACGTTCTTAATGTTTATAAATGAAAGTAATAAAATAAATAATATGCTTTCTAGGCTTATTAATAGATATGTCTCATTAAGAAAGATAATAAAACAGTTATCCTGTGTCACCATTCTTTCCTAATTTAGTCAAAAATGGAAAGCAGTCGATTTGACTGCTTCGTGCTTCTAGGGGTTTCAATATTTCCGTGCTTCTAGTGTTAACCGATCAGATTTCACCAAACAGATATCTACAGAAATGACGTTAAACGCTCGTCTGTACTAAATCATATGACCATACGACAGGACGACATTTCATCTTAGATAGAGTAAAAATTTCCAAAATTAAATCTTCCATGCAATGAACTATCCGAATTTTCAAAAGTGTATACCTAAGTCCTAGAGAAAAAATATATTTTATTAAATTCCTAAATTTAAGGGTAGGACAATAAATCTCTCCGAAACTTTAGGAGGAATGCCTGAAAGTACTCATGAACAATCAACCAAATGAGATACGTTCCACAATACGTTAGAATAATAGCACATCTTAAAGGAAGTCCACGAAGCTCCTAAATTTGAATTGTCATTTTTCCCGTAGAACAAAACCACACATAGCACCTAAATGTACACGCGCTTTTATCATAGTGCTGGAGAACACTTTTCTATTTTTACTTTAGAGAATTTCCAGAATTAAAATTGGTTTACCTCTCAAAGTACCAGAGATGTATCACGACTCTTTTACAGAGTGCGTTCACAAAGTTTTAAGACTAGTGCTACCTGAATAGGGGCACGCGCGCAGAGCATTCCACTGACATGGTTCGGTAGTGGCGAGTGTCAGCTAACTCCAAGATTGGGAGGCGTGGCAGTGAGTAGATTGATAGTGGTTTAAGTGCGTGTCTGTGACCCCCGTCGAAACCTGAGTGAGTGGAAAATGCAGCGGCATTTGAAACAGCGTTATGCTGTAAAGCTCTGTGCGAAACTGAACTAAAGCAGCCACAGACTTTTCGTATGATTCAAGAGGCCTACAAAAAGACGCCACGTCACGTGCAATGATTTTCATGTTGCAGAATAAGTTCAAAGAAGGATGCAAGGATGGTGTAGACTACGACCACTCTGGGAGACTTGCAACAAATCGAACTGGGGAAAATGTGGTGAAAGAGCGTTAATACTTAAACACTGATCGTCGTCTTAATGTTAGATAAATTGCCGATGAACTGGGTTTGGGTTTGACTACGGTGTTCAGGTTAGTGACAGAAGATTTAAAGATGAGAAAAGTGTGTACCAAACTTGTTCCCAAAGTTCTTACGTATTAAACACTAGAAGGACAAAGCCGTCATTTTGACGGCATCAAGGAAAACAATTTTTTATATCTCATATATTTCTTTGACTGACGCAACCATACTTTAGGACTTTTATTATTTTAAAGAGAGGTTTGATATAGTATACAAACAGTGTGTGTCTATTTTAAATAAATACATATTTTTGTTGTATACCCGTAGAAGGACCGGACCGTCAATTTGACTGCCTCATTTAAAATCTATATTTTGCTGTTGATGTGGACTGTGTTATAGGTTTACGCTAAATGGTAGTATCTCTGTTGGAAATAATAAATTTTGAAATATTTTGTTATTTTTTCCAACGAATTTGCTATTTGAAATATTTTATTCCTGCTTTTCATTGCTGTAAGGAGAAATATAGATGGCACTTCTTGGAATATATTTTTTTTCTTCAATTATTTTCGTATCTTGTTGGTAACATTGTTCTCTGTAGAAATAAAAGTTTTCTTGAAGGTGCATATGAATAATTGCAAAAGCAACATGAGATATGATAAAATGTTACGTACTTTCTGAGATTTGAGTGAAAATCAATTTCGGTTGGAAAAGCAACAGGGAGACTGCTTCGATGGAGACAGCAGTAATAGCGAGAATGCATTGTCTGAGCTACTTCTTCGAGCAAGAGGAAGGAAACAGATACAGAAGTTTCCAGAAGTAATCGATCAAATATTTTTATAGCAGCTCGCGGGACACGTTGGAGTAAAGTGAACAAACACAACAATGCTGGGCATACTGCCTCACACGAGATCCTTCGTGAGAAACCTATTTGTTATATTATGCGTTACATCATAGTGAAGATGGTGAATTTGGTAGTGCTTTTCGCTTGTTCATAGACGAAACAATGTTGAGAAACATTCTGAAATGCACAGTTGTTGAAGCACAGAGAGCGTCAATATTCTCTTAGGCTACTGTCAAATACAGAACCCGTTTCATTTTTAGCAAAATTGATATTTCGATTAGCTTGAAATATACCCGTAAAGGAACTATAGAACGCAAGCTATGGACCAGTGTTTTACAGAAAGATTATGGAAAGAAAGGTACTTCTTGAAATAATTAATTATCTTCGATTTAGTGGAAAATGTCCTAGCTCTTCAAGGTTAAAAACAAACAAGTTTGCTTTCGCATCATCTGTGTAGACCTTATTCATTGAGAATTTTATCAGGCACTATAAAACCCACGACAGTATTTGTGTGGAAGAACAGTTATTCTCTATTAAAATGAGATGAAAATTCATGTGATGTATGCCTAACAAGCCTGAAAAATTTGGATTAAAATTTGGTTGCTTGCACTTGTAAATTCACGGTATGAACTAAAACTCTTTCCGTACCTGGAAAACTACCAAGAACGACATCGGGACTTACAGTTAGGCGAATATATTGTTCTGAAAACGATGGATCCTTTCCTCAACAGAGAACTGAATGTTACTTGCGATAATTTTCTTACGGGTTAAAAATGAGTCGAATCTTTGAAAAAGAAACAAATGACCTTGATTGGTAGTCTGCATCCGAACAGAACTTCCAAAAATTTCTTGTGTCAGAAAGAAAAGGATATGTTTAATACAAACGTATATGAAGATCAATCAGGAAATCCAATCACTGTACACAAGTGTAAGCGCAAGAACAGTGTTGCTGTCTTGAGTTCAGTGCATACAAATTGAAATAAAAATGTATTGAAAATGTAAATTCACTTCCATGTAATAAAACGTTCGATATAAAACTAATTATTTGGGTACATTATACACAGGGGCTGTGCTAAAAAAAAAGTAGCCAAGCCAATGTCAACAGGGCAGGTTGGGTGATCACGTGACTAGTATAAAAAGAATGTCATACGTAGGAATGTAAGTATATACCTTTACTTTAATTTTTCATGTCACTGTCCTGTGGGTGAACTTCCGATATTAATATTATATTTAATATATTGACGGAGTTTAGTGGATCACCTTGTATTATATCAAGAGAAAAACTTACATAAAACATCAGCTAGTCTTCTAAACAGATTAAATTCAATCTAAAATAAGAGAAATATAAAGCAAAATTATATACATCTCTTGGAATTAAATAGCAGTCAAAATGACGGTTAGGTACTGCTAGGGAGGTAAAAGTTTTGGTCCTTCTAGTGTTAACAGAAGGCACGGCCCTAGCGGCTTTTGTTTTCCCCCGAATTAAGAAATACGTGAAAGGGAAGCGATTCGACACGTTTTCAGCGGCCAGAAGGCTTCGACGAGGTCCCTTTGCATCCTTGTTTGCCTATAAAGTCTTTCAGCGAGCCTATAAACAATGGAAAAAACGCTCGCAGCTGTGTATCAATGCCTAAGGATCATATTTCGAAGTATTTTAGTTCGCTGTAAAAAAAAATGTGTAATACACCTTTTATTCTGAGATCAGTCTTCAAACTTTGTAAACGCACCCTGTACTTACTCAAAAGAAGGAATCAATTCAGTGATTCATATGATCATATCTTCAAATAAAGTCTCATTTTAGTGTAATGTGGGACATTGCATTCAAAATCCATACTAATTCAAATACTCTCCACAAATTCAAAATACTTGCCATGTTACATTTGGATCTGGACAATTTATCATAGAAGAATCCAAAGTGAGCCAAAAATCCAGATAGATATATCCGAGCCTTAAAAAACTTTATTTGATTTCATTTTCGTAATTCCTCAATTTAAGGGGTGAGATAAAATTCCTCTCTCTAATTTTGTGCAGCGAACCTCGATGTACTACAGATTTCTAAGAAAGATAATAAGAATATGTGTAATGTAAAGGAGGCTCCACAGAAGATAAATTAAGTCTATGACTGACCATGTGGTATGTTCAAGGTGATACAAATATTTCACCACCTTTTACCAATAGGAATAAATAACGGAATTTACTGACTTACTCATAATAGTATCCTACAATGCTATTATCAAATTTTATTTTTTCTATTTTCTAAATGTACCTCATGACAAAGACAGCTCATTCAAATTTTGAGAAGCGTCAATTATACCTGTTTTATATGAAAGTGATCAGATTCATATAGTCAATTCTACAGACTCATCTAGTCAAACATATAAGGTGATATGTCTTCGAAAAAGAAAATGTAAGTCAACATTCCGAAATTCACATTTTGTCAAATTTGTACCCATCATTTGTACCAATTTGTATGGATAAATGAAACTCACAGAAATACATACCTCTGTCTCCTTGTCCTATACTCCCATACGTTTGTTTTAAATATTTAGATTTTTTGAAAATTTAAGGTATACCATTTAATCGTCCTTTTTTTAACGGAACAAAATTGACTTCTGTAACAGTTTTGGCTGTGTAAGATCAACTTCATCAGTGTGCTATATGTGATAGGAAACAATGGTAAATGTGTGTTTTCTTTTCACTTCTATATTTGGTATATATATAACATGTTTTAGTGCCACTAGAAAACAAATGTTAATATTAAAATTTCTACAGTATTAAAATTTTGTTACTACGGAGTATGAGAAGCAATGTGCCACTGACAATGTTAGCATAGGACAAATTTTCAGTGATTTTTTGTTCGTTAACTTAAAAAAACTGCAAGCATAGTTTTAAAAATTCCCCCACCGCTGCACGGTACTGATACTGGCAAACTGACTCGTTTATATTGACCTGAGGTTAATAGTATATATTTTTAAAGTTGAAACTGTAAAAAGTACGAAAATGTTGCATTATTGCATTTTAATACGTGCGATTTCGAACACCAAAAACAAATGTGAGGCGCATGATATTATAGTAAAAGAACTTACACATATTATATATATATATATATATATATATATATATCTTAAGCAATAAATGCGCAAGGGATTCCCTACAGTAAATAACTTCCAGATGTGCTTTGAACATAATTATCAGTTATGCTGCAAATGAAATGAAAAAAATGTAAGCCTTGACATTAGTGAAGGAATAATTCATCTTTGCAATGTCTGATTTGTTCGGAACTGACAGCTAAACGATTCATTCTATTTGAAATAATACATGCTGGATGAATTTTATCATGATTATTCTCTGTATTTTACACATGTAAGTTTGAACCATCACCTCGGAGCACGCTTTCTTACGAAACCAAAAAATCGTGGAAATGTCAGTCTCTTACACTTCCAAATTTCACTCGACGCATTACATATTTACTGATATTTCTCTCCTTGTAAATTTCTGATCTTCTTTTATTCAGAGAATATGTGCGAATATATTGCGAAAAGTCTGTAAATGTATGCACTGTAGGGAATTACTTGGGCAAATATTACATATTACAGAAATATGTATATGTTAATTATGTATGTAAGAGTTGATATGGACCGCCACTCTACGGTTTCCCATGGTCGATATCGCACACCTGGAAATCTAGCATTTCCGCGGTTTGGAGAGCCATAACTCTGAAAATATACTCATTTAAGCTATAATCCATATTGACTTGTTTTTCTAATGGTGATGTGAGGAATCACTTCTTACAATTTGCCGGTGTAATTCATTAACACTTCATAATTTTGTTCTAGTTCAGGGAAAAAACATATTCATTACAGTTAATCAATTAATTGGCACATTCATGATACACAAAAATTAAAGGACACACCGAAACAGAAACCATAATATATTCACATAAAAATCTATAGCCACAGAGAACATGTTTTGGTAATGGAAATCTCAATGATATGGATAGAAAATAATCAAATGGTGTCAACTCTTGAGGTGAGACCGTGAATCTTAAGTTCCTGTTCAATTTTGGGACTTTTTATTCCATATTTCTACAGCTGCTTTGATTATATAGTTCAGTAGCGTATGTGAAACTTTCGTAATGTTAATATGAACTGCCACTCTATTATTGAAATAACCCGGGTGAAATATAGCTTTTCTATATTCTCTTGGACGTTCCAACTTCTTAAAGTAATCACTTTTCCCTAAAGGTACATATGATACTTCTTAATTTGATGTGATATATTACCTTTAGAGCTAGTTCATATATCGTGTTTACTCGCGTAATAGTACAACGTTTTCTACCAACTTTTAATGTGAAACTCCTACTGCGATTATTACGCGAGAATAGCTGCTGAGATCAAAACATGTTTCAATTCTGATACTAATAGCATTGTGTCAACATAAAAAATACAATAATGCACATACGGTCAAATACGATAAAATACATACGTATTCCAGGCCATTGCTGGGCATAAATCTCCTTAACCACCATCGACTTTCTTTGAATGTTTGTGTGGAATATCGTCCGTTCTTGTGAATTTGCGTGCTTCTATTTGAATCGTTTCACATGAAATTTAATAACCATTATTTTGCACGTCACGCATATAAAAAAGAAGTTCCTCTTCCACCGCTATACATTTCGACACTTTGGACCTCTAAATGCACGCTTGTTTATCCTAGTGTCCTGGAGCCGGTGTTCGGCTTTAATAACGTATCTGATTAACTTTTCACTCACACCCCATTCTCTTTCTGCAGCTCGTACCATTCTTTCTTGCAAATATTCAATTACTGTCAGTTAATAACCTGCCGTATAACTGTTGTTGTTTCTCATCTTTCCCATTTTTATCCGAGCAAATACACCAAAAATGGATTTTCCAAAACTGAAGTTTCCGATCCCGGAAGTCACACTCGAACACGTAATAGCTAGACCACACTCTCTTCCAATATCGTAATTATGAATGTCAATGAGCTAAAAGTCGAATAGCAACGAAGATTATTTGAGTCGCTTTGGCGCCAGAAGCTGTGTGCCAGCTAGGAGGTGATTTCTGGAATCATAACAAAGATATTTGAAACCGTTCAGACAATACGACGAAATGGCACAGCAGAGGAGATGATTGCAAATTGATGGCATAATGGGATCAGTCATACTTGGAGGGAGCACAAAGAATGGAGGGTGGAAATATCTTCCCTGATCCCTTTTGAGAGATGGGTTAAGATGTTAGATGTCAGTAAAAGTTCTTTTGTTCGGACTCGTGGATGATAGGCAATTTCGATGAAAGTCTTGTTCACAAAAATAGAAATCCCGAAGACTGCAACTTTTATGCCGGGAAATGTTTATGTCGAATGTTTTTACTTCAAACTTAAGGTGCGAGTATTATGTGAGGACGTCTATTACGCAAGTAAACAAATTAATTATCCATATAATTGATACATAGTATTTTTGTGCAATGCCCAAACTATATAACCCGTGTAAATAAATCAATTGCAATAAAAGCATCATGGTATATGTGTACTTGTTAAATATATCAATAACTTAATATTTTCTTTCCTAACATTTAGGTAAATCTTGTTATTCGTGTATTAGTTATTGTGATCCATTTATATTATTTTTCAGTGTACATTGGAGGCGTTCTTGGATTTTTTGTTGGCGCCAGCTTTATGAGCCTTGCAGAAATAATGTATTTCCTTCTTGTTAAGCCTGTATTAATCTTATTTCTAAAAGTTAGCCGTAATTGAGTATTGACTCTCCATCATATTGAAATAAGTATATACTTAATGGATATCACAAAATTCACGCAAGATGAAATTTTGATAGAAAACCCACATATCTTTTTTTAAATGTATATAGCATAGGGTTATGAATTCAATAGCATATCATGTAAATAGCCTCCATGGCGTTGCTGGTATATACGCAATCTCTTGTTGAGATTTCTCTGGACCATTTTACATAAATACGGTTGCATTTCATTGATACTGTGCTCAGTTTCCTTCTTCAAGGCATAGGTGGTCGTGTGATTCTTGGCACAAAGCTCAGACGTAAAAAGGGAACGATGAATGATGTCCAACGGCGTTAATCGCATGATTTGAGCGGCCAATTCTTATCACCAAATGAAACTTACGCGATCATATTGCAAAAAAGTACAGAAAGTACTTTGAGAGAGAATAGGACAGTGTACATATTACTGACACTCTTTGAACACTTACAGATGACACGTATTCACTCCTCGTAGATACTGTTTGTCCTTGTCCAGGTTTGTCCCCAATATATGTACAAATTTTGCACAATGTATGTCATCACCTAGTTTTCGAACTTTTCGGGGAGGAGAAGTGTTTTAAATATGTCATAGAAGATACTGTTTTCGAAGAATGAACGAATTTGAATGTGCGTAGCACACTTCATAAACGCACTTGATATATTTCTCCTCAACATCTGTACTGAAAGTATTTAAATGCTAATTATCTTTTTTTTGTTAAAGTGCAGTAAAAGACTCATGCAGTACTTGAATTGTTAATCGAACTGTTTAGCACGTGGGAAAGTCTTCTAGGACCTGCATGTCTTTCAAGTCTGTTTCTCCTAATTTAGGAACAAGAAAGTCGTTTTTTGATGTCACCGTTAGGACTACCGTTACCTTACCAGCCACACGCTCGAAGAAAAATGGCCCAATGATGTTTAATGTCAAACATCTGCAAAAAGCAGTGACACGCTGTGGGTACATTTGTTTGCCAAAAGTCACGTCTGGATTTTTTGACCAAAATACAACACTCTTAACCAAAACCACCAAGAAGAAAATGAGCATCATTGCTGAAGATAACTGTTCGAGAAATCATCTACTTGATCCTGAACCCATTCAAGGAAATTTCTTGAAATTTCTCAATATGGTCATTTGACTTCCGTTTTTCCTTCAATTGAACTTGGTAAGCATGAAGCTGAAAATATGCTGTAGAAAGCTTCTCTGAATGTTTAGTTCCTGACCACAGTGCAGATTGGATATTCCTGATCTCATAGCAACCCTCTCGCGGACTGCTTTGATGTTTTATGTTGAACGACTTTTGAATGGCGGCCCGAGTGTTTAAGATCACAAATTGATCACGTGTTCTTAAATTTCTATCTCTTCACAGTAGATGAAGTTACATCACTATTTTGACCATATTTGGTTTTAAACAATTGCGAACTGTAGCCTTAATTATTTTATTTGAAATATTACTCAACACTGAACAGGGTTTCTAATTGTTACTAGACTTAAAAAATCAGCTGTCAGGCTGTTATTGTTTTTATTAGCAACACCTTACCGCTGAAATGGCACAAAATTAAAATCTTACTTCAATTTTGCGATATCCAGGAAACATACAAGGTATATGTTAAGCAAGTATTCAGTGACGTAAAGAAGTTGGATACATCTTAATAAGCATATTAATTACTCAATCACAATGTGGTTATATTGCATTAGTGTGTTTATTACAAGCTTCCAGACAATTTGCGCTGCATTTTTAAAAATTATATTCTAAGTTACAAAACACATTATTTCGGAGTTGTTTGGTCTTAAAGGAACGCTTTCGGAATGAAATGAAATTAGACACTTTACATGCCATCCGTTCGTTTTACTGATGATTTCATCTTCCGTTTCAATGAAAGTATAAGCACGTAAAAATAATAACAGGATGCTATAGAACATCAGTGACACTGAAGTATAGAGTGGAGTCTGGTATTCCGAACATGATTAATTCGAACACCCGGTTAATCGCACAGGCCGAGTAAGAAAATTTTATTTTGGCGAAAATACGCAGATTGAAGAAATTAATAGCTAAATGGATGAAAGTGGGTGCATGTTTTCGTAGAAAACAAAATAAATTTTCGATAAATACAGTTTTGTTCTTTAATAGCTGTATTTAGGCCTGAAGCCACATTACGACTACTATACAATATTGAAACTTATAGGTTTATTATGAGTAAAATACAATAATTTAGTAAATACGTACTGTGCTGTAGCATAAATATGAAAGTACAATACTAGCAGTGTACAGTGCTAGTATTGTACTAGTATCTACCATAGTACCGTACTAGCATTACTTGTTACGGTCATTAACTCAGTTATTGTCTTTCGTTGCAGTGAAGAGAATGTATTGGACGGTGCGTTGTTTCGTCATCGTTACACAAACATTATCTGGAGGTCTAGCAGTAGGCTGTAGTTCTATGTATCGTAGTACAGTACATATACTGTAGTCAGAAAACGTGTTTTGAAATACTATACGCTATGCATTACAACACATTATATACGTTCAGACTCTTCAAACCACGAGTTTACTATTATTCCGGCTAATCCGAACAATTGCGTAACCCGAGCAGGGTTTGGTCTTAATTAGTTCTGATTAGTGTGGCTCCACTGTACATTAACTGAGAAAAGTCAACAACATAACATTGGCAAACTGAACAACATTTAGAATATGTAGTGAGATTAAGGCATATTTATGTTTTCATGATGCCAGATTTATATATAACATTCCCTCGAAATCTATCAAGAAAAAGCATCAAATGCATGGGATTTATGCATGGAATTTTAACAATTAAATTATTTCTAATAAGGAACAATGTGAAGTGTGTTAATGTGAAATTGAATGCAAAATGCTATTATTAGCATTTAAAGCTTATAATAATATATATATAGATATTTTGAAGTCAATATGCACAGCAATTAATGAAAGCAAACACCGCAAGTAACATAGGCTACGCTTTACATGAATATTCAATAAGGTTTATCTTAGAACGAAAAATAATAATTGGTGTGTTTTTGCCTTAGCAATAAAAAGTGAAATATATGAGCCACATTCCGTTTCTTGAAAAAGACAAAACCGTATCTTGAAAATAATATTGAATCAAATCCAACTTCTTTGTGCTACTGAAGAGCAATACTAACGCTTTTATTAATATATTTAATGATTTATAATATAATATTTTATTCATTAGAAATAAATTTATGCTTTTGATGTTTAATTGAAAATCAATGAATGAATTGGTGTATAATTGTTTATGTTAACTTAAAGTTTAGTTGCGTTGCAAAGATAATTAATTTTAGTTTAGAAGCGTTCAAAACACTGAAAACGCCATGAGTACCAACGTTTGTACACAAAGCTCCTCTATGTCTTGCACAGAAATGTAGTTCGGGCAAATATCTAGTGGGTACGTAAATAAAAGAGAGTTATTTACCCGGGTATTTACTCCTTTTGTATTTACCTACCCAAAAAGTAGGCATTTTACGAAAATTGAATTATTATGTAACTTTAAGAATTGTTCACGATGGTGGTGACGTTTCTCTGTATCTTGTTAGTTACTGAAATTGTTACAAACATTACAGTATGGATATGTTACACTAAAATTCAAAATATTCCTTAGTTTTATAGAGATTTTTGTAGTGCTTTGTACTCTTGCAGAAGTTTAAGTCCTGGCAAAACTACTTCACTGGCTTAAATATATATACAATATATAATATATAAGATAATTTTTGCAGTTGATTGCACATTATTTTGTTCCTTACCTTCAAATACTTGTCTTGTGTTTTGGTGTGACTGTTTTGCAAGTTGGGATTGCAGGAGTTTCTGTCAAATCTAATATCTTACACTGTTATTTCAAAATGTTTTGTAAGACTAGAAATATAACATGGGGAAGGAAATGAGTCGTGTATGGAAGTTCCTTAAAGCCAAAAGCATAAATATTGTTTGCAAGTTCTGTAAAAAAGAATATAAACATGCGAATGTCAATAAAATGACAAATCATTTGAAAAAGCGCCTTGTGTATAGTTCACGTGAAATGGCTCGAAGAACTAACATTGTGCAGTACATTTTCGAGAATCGTGGCAGGTATATCTTCTACGAAAGAGACAGCTGAATTATTTGAAATAAACATTCCTGATGTTTCAGTGTCAAAAGAATGCTTTACACTATTTCGCTGGTTTGTTGTGCAAACAGAACTACTAGTTCGCATTCAAGTAAATCATTGCGTTTTGTTACCCTTTGTGGACCACGTGGGTAGGTGACAGAGTTAGATATGCCTATATCTTAATTTAGTGAGGTGAATATTAACTCTTACGGTATCAAGGGAGTGTTCGTCAAACCCACAACCAATTGAACTCTGACTTTTGCTTTTCTGCCTGCAGGAAAAAAATCAGCATTGTCAGAAGGAATGTCAAAAACACAACTCAAGTGCATTTCTTTCTCAACGGCTATGAGTGGTTCGCAGAATAACACGAGTGGGAGTGGGTTCACTAAACCCCCTTCCCGTTGGTAAGGCACGCATTTTAGAGTGCCTGAAGCGTCAATGTTAGTTGTCACACACACACACACACACACATATATATATATATATATATATAAATTAATGTTACAGGGTCGTGTCCGTTGGAGGTGACAACACCTCATCTGCGAAGAGAACAACCATCCAAAACAATACAACATAATAAAACCTATGAATGAAACCAAGACTTGAATTAAAGAAATATTTCATCGAAGAAATATAAGAAAATGTAGTACAAACGGTTCTATATCGCCATTGTGTTGATACACTTTTATTCTCTTCCAAGCTGAGATGATTAAATCTCGATTGGACACTATAAGTATATCAGGTAGATAACATTCATTTTATTATATAACAACTCATATTGAACCCTCAGGCACCCACTAGTAGGGTACTTACGGGGAACCAATGGCAACTTGAACCTCATATTCATGGTCACGATGTTAGAGTTATACAAAATATATACAATAATCAACAGTTTCATTTTGAGCTTAAACTGGAGATTGGAGTGCCACAGGCCACCGAATGAAACCCTTGCGATTTTAAGGCCTCTCGAGGGTGATTTTTCATTCATTCATTAGTAAATATGCAAAATAATAACCAGTTGATTTCGTTCATGTGCGGTGCGGGTTTGTCGGCAATTTTGACAATGGCGCACCCGCAGTTAAATTTTGAATATTATGTTATTCTAGTGTTAAATCGACATATAAAATCTACTTTTTCGTATTATTTTAGAGGACCTTCATAGGAAAAGAGGAGATCGGAATATTGAATCGAATGTTTTGAAAGGAGAAATGATGGGGATGAGTTGTTACATTTTTGAGCTGTTACTTATACACACATCTAAGTTTAAATTACATCGATAGACCAAATCTTGAGAAATAACTCACACCACTTATCCGAGTTTACGTAATTGCTCACGAAAAAATCGGAGTTGAGAATCAGAGTTGAAACATGATGGATTAATGTCTCTTGGGAATTTCTACATTACCACCCACTTGTCGTCTAAAAATTGACCTGGGGTCATTTTAATATACTTATTTAACAATGCTCATTCTTCACAAAAGTGTGAATAGACTTTAAACGTGGATTAGTTTCCTCAACATTTAAAAGAATATTAAGAATTGACTCCAAGCCTTAGGTTTTCCAAACATAGAAATCATATACAATCCCTCTTACTTGAATCTTTGGGAGAAAGACCCAGTTTTATATGTAAAGTCTGCCATACATCACGGATTATCAAGAACTATGAAGTTGTTGTGTATTTGCATTTAAGAACAGAGGTTTCGAGGCCCCTTGAATCTAAGATAACCCTAAAAATGAAATTTTGACATTTCAAAATTACCAGAAATTTTTCACAGACAACAAATTAGACACCCAACACTCAATAAAAGATAAACGAAAGCTGGATCATGCATCTAAGGAATTACATATCAGAGGCTACCACTAATTGAATAAAGACGGCCAAAAATTATCCAGATCTTTTTGAGTCGTACATTATGAAGGTACAAGTTAATCATGAAGAGATCGTGCTTTAAGTCTAATAGTTTAGAACGTAAAAGGACAATTTAGAGTAGTTTTGTCATGATAGGAGAAAGTGAGTTATATATATATATATATATATATATATATATATATATATATATATATATATATATATATACTTTCTGTAGTCTAATTTATAATGTGAAAACAGGCTGAAAAAAAATTACATCTATTACCAACAAGTGCATAGACTTTTCTTGACTTTATTTTAGCTTCTTACTTTCAATGTTACAATTTAGGATTTTCGATATAATCTTAATGTTGATGTTTCGTAAAACAAATACCGACGTATGGAATGTTAACGAAGTCCTACTTCACTATATTTCGCAGGGAATATTGAACGAAAACCGTGTCAAAGTGGTCTCCGTTAGTGGGTGTCCCTGTTACTTGTCGATCACTCTGTGATTGAAGAGTTTAAGGAAATTCGTTCTCCGTATGCTTTTCCATCACCTGGCTACGAGTTACTTGTATGCTCAATACTGCAAAAAGAAAGAGGAAGTTAAAGTGAAGCTAGAGGAATCAAGAAACCTTCATTTACAGTGTGGTTGCTAAAGTAAGTTGAGAAATGAATCCATCATTTATTTCGACATTTCATAACTTGACCTGTTTTTGTTGATTTTGTGATGTCGTAAGAAAATAAACGCGATGCACATTACTTCTCTCAAGGGATTATAAAAGTTTTACAAAAAAATATAACCCTGAAAATTGTTAACATTCATACGAGACAACGCGTCCAACATAAGAACAGCTACAAAATTAGTAAAACAGAAGTGTCCTTGAATAGTATCTTTGGGTTGTCTTGCTGATCTTCTCTATTTGCTTTCATATTCTGACATCATCGGATGTCCATCGGTAAAGATATTACTCGGAATTGTAGTTGATGTTGTCAACACAATCAAACATAACCACTTACAAGCAATATTTACACTAATCTTAATGAAGAAAAGGGTTACAATTTCGTTAAAGTGACTTGGAAAACAATTAGAAGCCATTTACATTGCACAGGAAGTTTGCTTGTGCTTAAAAACTGTGCTTCGGACGATCGCTGAGAGTAAAGAATCGCCATTATCTTCAGAAATCACGAAAAGACTTCCTGATTATGTATTAAGGGGTTGTATTAAAACACTTGTAGTCATTTGATACTCATATTGGATTTCAATAACTGCTTTGAGTCGAATGAGCCATACATAGACGTTGTGCAGTCAAAATTCTAGAGCCTTCCTCTAACTGATGAAATAGTTACCATCGTCAACTCTTTCGAAAAGAGGAGAGCAATCAATAATGGAAAAGCTTAAACAAAGAAGTGAATTCAGCTTAGGTCCAATTCATCTTGTTGCAGATCTCTTCAATCCCACTTTTCAGGGCAGCAAATTGATCCCTTAAGAATTGTCTGATATAGTAAACTTCGTATGAAGTTGGAAAACAAATGGATCGAATTCTGTTTTACTGAGAGCAAATTTGACTGACTATAGGGAAAGAGAAGGAATATAGGCAAGGAAGTTTTTGTTGGATGGATTGGATCAAATGAGCTCACTACATGTAACAGAACAAAACACTAGAAACATTGAATGAACATATAGAAGAAATGAGTGAGAGAAGAAGATGAAGAATCGAGTGATAGTGATGTTCATACTGAAGAATTGTGTGATTATTCTGACTCTAATATTACGCTTGATTCTAAGTAGGAAAGTAAAATTTGTGGTAGTTTTATTGTGTTCCAAATATGGTAGAGGTTAATTGCTGTTCCATACTTAATAATTTAAAGTACAAATTCTATGCTTACTGAGTGACTACACAGCTTAACGTTGTTTACCTCATTAGTATTTTAAGTATGTTATTCCAATAAATACTTCCAGAAAGCGTTATTTTAGTGTCAAGGTTCATTTACTCAACACTTCAAAAAATCAGTATTTAATTGCTAAAGTGTTTTCGAAATGTCATTCTACATTTTATGGAAGTCTTTAACGGCTTATTTATAAAGGTAACCAAGAACGTTCTGTCGCTTTTCTAGGAGATCTGTGGTGAATTGGCTTTCAACCCGTGAGTTGAATGCGAATGGAAATAAGGGGAATGTCAGTTTTTGGTGTGGGTTTGTCCAAACTACTATCTGGTTGTGGCAGGTCAGTTAATCCGTGAACTTGCGTAAGGACAGAGTGAACCTCGTGAGACCTCCACAGAGCGTCATAAGGGTATGTATTATGTACGAGTTCAAACTGCACACAAACGCTGCTGTAGCGAGACAGAATATATGAAAGGCCTGTGGTGAGGGTGTCGTGACTGCGCGGACAGTTCAATGGTGATTAACGTAGTTTGAAGACGATGACAAAACCCTCAAAGTCTCACCACATATCAAAAGACCAACACATGTAAAAATTGAAGATATTCACGCAGTAATTACGGCGAACACTGATCAGACATGTGAGCAACTGGAATTACAATTCAGTGTGAGTGGAAAGACAATTCGGCAGTACCACCGTCAACTTTGGAAGCGTTACGAGTTGGGTCGATGAGTCCCACATGATTTTCGTCGGGCCAGAAGGCAACGCGAACAGACACCTGTGTTTCTTTGCGGTCTCGTCTGAGAAAGGAGCCATTTGGGGAAGAGTGCTGACATGAGATTAGAAGTGGGTCCTGTACGAAGGTACAAAGGTGCGTCATCATTGGCTAGAGTCCCACGAACCAGTTAAAAAACGAGCCGAAACCAGTACTGCACAAGGAGAAGATGGTAATGTGTTTTTGGTGGACTGCTCGCAGCATCGTGCATTGGGAATTGCTACCAGCGTGTCAGAACATCAAAGCAACTATGTACTGTCAGCAGGTGAGTCATGTTTTAGAAAGCTAGAAACTCTAGAGCCAGCATTTCTAAATGGCAAAGAGGTCCTCTTGTTATGAAACAACGCTAAGACACTCGTGGCTAGGATTACCCTTGACACCATGCTACACCTGGGATCAGCAACACTATTGCATCCGCCGTGCTTTCCGGACAGTACATCGCCCGGTGATCACCTGTTCCTTTCCTTAGATAATCGCCTTAGAGAACGCTAGTTGAAATACCTAGTATCGGTGCAAAATTTACTTGTTACCTTCTCCCTTTTCACGGCCTACAAATCTTCCCGGAATGGAATCCATGGCCTTCCAGAAGGTTGGCAGATCATCGATGCTGATGAGGACTATTTTTGGTTTCCAGGTACGTATTAAGTTACGAATCAATGTTCGAAAGAGGTGGATGAAAAATTGACATAACTTTTTTGGTTACCTTTAGAGTAAATAATTAGATCGAACAATTTATTAAATTTAGTTACTTTGATTTTCTTCAACTTTCGTAATCATACAATTACTTTTAAAGAATGCCAAATTAGTTAAGTTTCTAAGTATTTTCTAAGTTATTACATACTAAATTAGAGTTTATATGTTTGATATAAATGTATCAACAACTTAGTTGTTACAGTGTATTTTGTTAAGCATATCGAATTTAATAATTCAGTAAACAAGGAGTAAAACATAAGAAATATATTGGTGCAATTGCTTGCAAAATTGACAAATCAGTTCATGTCATTGCCTATAGATAAAATACGAAAAGTAAATTTGTTTTGCGTGAAAAAAGTAACCAGATGTATCTGGAACATCAGCTCAGGTTTGTTTAATTATTTAAAGGTATTTTTCATCAATACTATTCATTGTTTTAGGGTAACGCTAGAAATATATAAGTAGACCTATAGTAAAATTCCTGTAAACATAACATTTTGAAAATAGGACAGTAATTGTGAATAATTCATGTCTGTCATTAATAAAGTTGGTCAATTAAAAGCAAATGTGTTTTTTCATTTTAGTAGTAGAGACCTGCTATTACTTAACCTGTTAACTGGGGAGTTTCCGAATGAGAAAAGTACATCTGAATGTTGAATAAATTTGTAAAAAAAAAAAATTCATACTATAAAATTAAATAAAGTGCTTGAGTTACACTTTGCCCGCCAATCCCAATATGTAGTGAAGAGTGGTTACCAATTGAAACAAAAAAAAAATATATAAATAAATAAAATAAATAAATAAATAAATAAAATGAAATGATATCTTTGAATTTTACGTCCCACGGTTATGCCGGTTAAAGGAGACGGTGATGATGAGTAATGAATTAAATGGTGGAATGAAGAAAGTGGGAGGAAACGAGAGAATCCCGAGAAACCCACGCACACGGTGTTTCTCCACCACAAAGTTCACTTGGCTAGGGCTGGGATCGAAACCTGGACCCAAGCACCAGAGGTGAACGCTCTACCACTGAGCCACCGTGGCCCCAAATAAAAAGATCATCGCCTATATTGTACATTATCATCATACTTACACGAAGGAAAATATATTATATTTAGAAATATACATTGTATTTCCGTTACTGTTGGACGCAACGTAGAATTTATTATCCTTTATATACATTCTAAAATTTACCTATGAAAAGCATAAGATTTCTTGAAAGCAAGGCTTGCAAGTCTCTTGCAAGCAAGACTAAGACTGGATGTGCAAGACTAAGACAAAGACAATCCGGGTCTTGGTCTTGGTCTTGCGTTTGCTGATCAGTAGTTTGTAGATTTATGTCTCAGTTTATTCTAGTTTGAATTATTTGTGTAACAACAGTAAACTATTTTCCCTACCATCACACACATACACTACCACCACATACATACACTACACATACCCATATACACACACATAAATCTCCCTCTGGGCCACACTTGAAATGTATGTCTGAAATAAGGTTCTCACTCGGGTGTCCCGTATACGTAATGCAATTATAGTCCAGTGCATCAAGCAATGATGTACATATTTTTCGTAAGATGGACATAGAAATTACTAGAAACGACATACGGCTATCTCCAATTAGTGTACCTAATCACTTAGTCTCCTTGCCTTCCGTTAATATGCATATACTCAAACAATACATCTCACCATCTGCAGACCACGGAACAGAAGTGATTCTAGAATCTTCCCTTCTGGTGCTCTCAGAAATGAACATTTTTTTTTCAAGAAACACAGAAAAGATAAAATTCAAATAGATTTCGTATTAGACACTAAAGTTGAAAAATTCAAACATAATTCAAAAATTAAATATGAAACCGTACATTCTCCTCCAGGACTGACCTTTTTCGAAATTTATGACTATATAAAATATTCTTCTTCGTCTTCAATTAGATTCGTCTACAATTTTGCTGCTTGGAAACTATTAAGGTTTTCTTAATGTTTTTCACTTGAGAAATCCAAAAATGTAGTCAGTTTTGCCATATCACATAGTTTTCTTAAAATAGAGGATGGAGGAGAGGAAAAGAGCCTTATGTATATTTCGGAAGATGTACTGATTATAATTACAAATATACAAAGATACTTACGACGCCATATTCTTCATATCATCATTGAATTTGTAATAAAAGACGTGCAGTTACGTATTCTACCAACATTTAAAAAGTATGTACTGTATCTGGTAGCACTGAATGATATCACAACGCGTTACACGTTGGGAATGCAATAACAGCGCTGTATAAGCCGTGATTGCGAGAACTATGCTGCAGAGGAATGGAGGCTTTTCTTTGACTTCAACAAGAAAAGTTTCAACGGTCTGCTTCATCACAACACCAACCAACAACCCTCTGAATATCCATTATTCATTCTGTACATTTAAAGGAGATTTAGGAATGTATGGAAAATTCTTTTTTTAATAAAATACGAGGATCATCAGTGGTTATTATGCGGCGAACTGAGGTTGATATGTAAGCTTCTTGGACAGCAGTAAGGTACACCAAATATCCAAGCCACATTTTGCGAATAGAACAGCAGAGAACGCGATAAAAACTGGACTCAAATTGACTGTCAGGGAAAGCCTCAATACAATAAGTAAAAGTGTGAAAAAACATCTGCCTCGTAAATTCTTCAAAAGTCATATTACCACCTTGCATATTAAACTGCGCCCAATGAAACAATTTGCCAAAGGTCTGAATAGAGATGGGCAGTGCTTCCAGTGTGTAGTGACAAACTTCCCAAAACTTTCAAGTGCTAAGCTAAAAGAAGGAATATTTATTGGTTCTGAGATCAGAAAATCTCAGATTAGTCAGACTTTGAACATTGTATGACAAGTGTTCAAAAGAAAGCATGAAGTGCATTCAGGAATGTGAGTCATAATTTTCCCGGGAACAACAGAGACAAAAATTACAAGTACATTGTGTCTAATATGCTCCGAAAGTTTAACAATTAGGGTACAAAATGAGTCTTAAGATTTATTTTCTGTATTCACATTTAGACAGTTTTCCTTCTAACTTCGGTGATTAAAATGAAGGACATTATCAAAGATTTCACCAGGACATCAAAGCAATTGAATTCCAATATCAGGGACATTGGAGAACAACAATGTTGGTGGAGTATTGTTGGACGTTTGTACGTGAAGAAACTATTGGGACGTTTGTACGTGGGACGTTTGTACGTGCCCCCTAGTTAAGCCACTGATGACCTTAACTATTTAGAATATCGATGTTCAGAATGGTTCTTAAGCAAAATAATGTCATTTGTTAGAAATACGTAGTCATAATGTTACTTTATATTAGAAGCATTGCTGTGTAAATAGCACAATTTACGCAATCATGTTTTCGGATTTGTGAAAAAAAAACTGACCTGATGGGGAAAAACTAATTTTATTTTCGTAAATACCAACCGCAAAGTATATAAAATCAGGTGTCAAAAACAGCTTTCAAAAAGTTTCATTTTGTCAATCAGTGTTATCAATAAGGACCCTAATATGTTTTAGATTAATACAAAAGTGAAATTAGGGAGGTATTAATTAGTATTTTTCTAAAATTATTAATTTGGAAAAAATAAGTACTGTATTTTGGTATTAATGTATGCTCGATTTTAAAGATAAATTTGCTTTCGAAATTGAAAACAACATTGTAGTTCATAGAACATTCTGACTAATGAAAATAGTCCTGATTGGAAAACTGTTTGAGAACCAAACACTTCGACTTGATGTTATGTCATTATCACAAATTAATTCTCCCCGACACACAGAGATATTTGCTGTTCCAACATGTAAAGGTTAAATAAATAAATAAATAAATAAATAAATAATAATAATAAAGAATAACAAGTAAATTTCGTTTCACAATGTGAAACAACGGTAGACTTCCAAACTATGGATATTTAGTACACAAACTTGAGGTAGTACGTATATAACTACTGGTTCCAGTAGAAAAATAAGATCAAAGATTCTGTTCCTCGGACACTGAATGCATATCAAAAAGGTTAGCATCATATGCATTAGAGCTCATACGTTCCTAAGCGGTTAGCATATGTCCCTTTGGCGTGGGAGACCCAGGTTCGATTCCCGACGGGACGGATTCCACTTTAATCAGTAGGTCCTATCTCATATAGCCTCGCTGTAGTAAACGACAATAAACTCAACTAAAATCCAAAAGTTATTACTCTTTATATCAAGATTAATATTGAAATCGTAATTGTAAATTGATATATGTTTTGGAAAAGAGAAAGTTAATCAGGGGTGAAATCTGTTGTTGGGGATTGAATCCATGTCAAGAAACTGCTTACCGTTATCTATTTCCATATTATAAATTACGCGATCAGTGTTGAACAAGTAGATTAAAGTCCAAATAAAACACCGTTTTTAATCAATGAAACCAAGTTCTGAAAAATGAAGTACTAGTAAATTTTAACCACATTTGGCTTTGGTAAAATGTTAATGTGGAGATACTATGTTCCATTAAGTCACTGAATCCATTGGTAGAAACCGTTTTTCGCTATGTATTACCATTTTCGTATTATGGCTATCAACGTAGCGTTCTATGGCCGAAATGATGGATTCTACCACGTCCTGTTTGAATAGAGGATTTTTTTTAAAAAAAAGAACGTTGGACAGTGAGTCGATTACAAAAGAAAAAAAACTCAAGTCTCATCTCTTTTGGTCTATGGAAATCGTTATTGTAACCTGTAATACTAGTAAATATCAAACATTCTGATTTTAGTAGAATGTTGCAGGTAGAGATAATGTGTTGTTCTCAAACACTGAATTGATTGCAGGAAACGTTTCTTGTTTTCTACGCATGGCGGTAAATGTTGAAACCAGAAATGATTTATCTGAACTACTTCCGTTTCAAATGGAGGTTAACAAAGAAGGTTGAACCTATTCTTGTGTCGCAAAATGGACTGTGGTCCTCCATATCTCTTACGTTTTTGCTCTAGTACCTGCTGACTGTCCGACGGACGGTCGGACACAGACGTTGTAAAATATTTCCTACACTTGTTTAAAGCCTAGCTTGTGAATCTTTTCTTTTTTCTTTTTTTTTCTAAAAGAACTAACATTCTGCAATTTCAATTATATATGAAAGACACTATGGAAAGGCTGCTGTTTTTCCTGTCCGCTGTACTGCAGTTACCCTCTCTGGATTACCTCTCTGGATTACTGCAGTTACCCTCTTACCTTTTCTGCATTTAATAAAATCAATGACATGTTTTGAAACAATGTGCTTCTATGTGAATACTTCTAAATTATAGTCCATTTCCTCGTAGCTGGCGGTAATAAAAAAATACACATTTGATAAAGTGTTTATCACAAGATATAAAATTGAGAGATCGAAATATGGATTGAGCTTCACTGTGTCATTAATATTGTCATCATCGGACAGTTCAAAGATACGTATCATATGTATCTGTGGCGCAGGTCTGAAAGGCCCAATGTCGCATTCTGGCAAAAATGATATACTCTTCAATTTTCGTCTACAAAAGGATGTTTTCTTGTGCAAGAAGAACAAACGCCATCACGAAATAGTTTGCAATATATACCATTTATATTAACATTTGGTTTCTTTCTTGCACAAGAATTTATAAATTTAAAGGCGTTAAAATTTGACGAACATCTCATTCTTGCCAAAAAAATGACGTTTGCTCTTTTACAGAATTCGGGTTGTTTATAGTGTTTCCAAATAATAAAAAGGACGATAATAATAATAATCGGGTTCATAATATATAGGTGTTAAAATACAAGACCGTAATTAAATGCATGAAACATCATTGTGATAATTTGTATGGGGGAACTACTTTCTAAGTACAATTGCCTTCCCCAAATGTAATCTTACAAAGAATATTAATGAGCGGTAGCTTTAATCGTATTACAATAATAGTCATATGAGATCAGCAGCCAACGTTATAGTATTAATGCGACAATGATCAGCGCGGACACTCCAAACATAACTACAGAAAGGCAAAATATTAACTTTCATGCGTGTTTCCCAAAGCAATAGATAAAGGATCTTCATGTTACATTGCGTGTATGATGGAAATAGCGTGTTCTTATATTTACATTTCATAATATTTTGACAATAATTTCGCATTTAATAAAAAGTCTTCATTTTGCCTGTTTTGTATTCTTGAACTGAATTTCTGCCTTTCTTGAACCCAGTGACCTTCATCAGCTTCATGGTTAAGCACACGTTCCCTCCCCATCTAGTAAGGACTATTTTTCCTTATCAGAACAGATTGGCTGTGAAAATTTGCCAACTTTCAGGTGGTGAAACATTGTTTCTGTTTTGACTAAAGTCCAATCTACCAAACATACATTCAGTCTTTTTCCAAGATCTTTGTTATATAAACTCACTAGAGCGGATTCCATGAATAGTGGCTTAGTGAGACATGTGCTTCTGCATATAATAACACGTAAGAAGATTGAAACATTTCTAAAGAAAAAGCTTAACTTCGCGACTGCCCATCTGAATTCAAGTGTTTTACAACAGACGGAAAGCTTTGTTATATAGTTATTCAAAAAACTTTACTAAAAGTATGATTATAATTTACAATAAGCTTAAAGTATTATTCACTCCGGCAAGTTGACACACAATCGAAGCAACTCCTCTACTTTCCGTCCGGTCCTTTATAAAGCACCCGTATAGGACCCGTATAGGTCAGTTAAAAAAATGAACCAGCCTTCACCAATAGGGCGCTTTGAGTGCGCGAAATCTGAAGATCCTTGTGTAAGATGTTTCAGCTTAATCCTCCAACCCTTACCTTTTATTGGATCGAACAGTGTCAAATTCCACTAACCTTCGATTGAATGTAATGCACAACTTGATAGATGTAATAAAATAACATATACATATATGCATATAATATGAGAAATAATTAATCAAGAATTACTCTTTTATAGCTTATTAATCTTCAAAACAAATAACAAGAAATAATTTGTGATGAGTAATAAAATATATAATAATTTAATGTAATAAATGATTGCGACGTAAACCTCCAAAATTCCGCTTTTTACATACCTTTCTTTTTTGTATTTTCAAATAGCTAAATTATATAATCTTCTAATTATTATCGAACCTTCTGAAGTTCCAATGCTATCTAAGATCACAATTATGTATACAAATTTCAAATTTTACAGATATAACAAAACTGGGGATATCTCTCCCTAATCTTAGTCAGAATCCAATTATTCCTCTTTTTCTTTCTTTACTGTTTAAAAATATAATCAAGATTTTATTAATGTCAATAATAATTCAAACGTTACAAGCGGTCTCGCAACGTACTCGCACTAATGTTACACTGGGATTGATCCCGTCAAAAATTCCAACATTAATTTCATTTATTTTATAAACATTCTCATGCAAATATATGTCGGCTGATTCCGTTAGTCCTTACCAGGCCTTTAAATCGAAAACGGTTCAAGATATGTACACCTTGTCTGAAAAAGGTTGAGCGCATTCATTATTGGTGTTTTGATGCAAAAAGTTTCTAAGTCCAACTTCGGGTATCTTCGGAAAAAAGTAAACCAGGTTCGAACCTCCAAGCCAGCCTTTGCAATCGGGAAAAAGTTTGAAGATGTGTTTTTCTTATTTTAAATATAATAAGACCTGTTACCAAGTGTAGAAAGAAAGCAACATTGATTGAAATACTTAATGATATAATATTTCGAAACCTTGCATTAATGTCAGCACATGCTTGTTTGTCATTTATCTCTCCATATGTAATTCAACATTTAGATATGTGACTGCAATTGCAAGCAGTCACATATCCAGGGTCACATCGGGTGCCTCTAGGACGATACACAAAACGGCATCCCTCATTTGATGTTGTGAATATGGATTCATCTGAGAAAACTACGTTTTCCCAATTGCGACCCACATTCGCCTGTGCAAACGCGAGACGTTAAATTTTGTGGTCGTCTGAGAGTTTTTCCTTCACGGCAGCAACAGGGCCACGTAACCCAGCATGACGAAGCCTTCGCAGAGCTGTATGGTTACTACCAGGAAAGAGAGAAGCTTCCCTTAGCTGTGTAGGCGTCCTTAGTGGGTCTAACCGGGCTTCGTTTACTAATCTCGCATCTTCGGTTTCGTTTGACACATGACCAGAAGATCGTAAATTACCAGTCTGACCTGTAGCACCATATTTCCGAATCCATCGCCTTCCTGTAGAGGCCGGGACACCTACTCGCCTGCTAGCTGCAGTTGCAGAACAGCCTTCCAACTTCCATACGGTAATTACTGCTGTACGTCTATCCATAGTTACCAATGTTCTGAGCTGTAAGCAGGAAGCAATAGGTAAAAGCTAGTACCTGACGTGTGATTGGTTACTTGCACGACACGCCTTTTGTGGGGAACGACTTGGTCAACGACTCGCAAAAGAAATCTGAAAATGGTGCGCCGTAATAATAATACTAAAAACAGTTTTATAAAGGAATATTAATACATACGAAAAGCTGTTTAAAGAATGAATTGTTATACTGACTTTACACGTATAAAAACATATATATCAAACAGATTGAGCGATATGATGATAGCTGTTTTGAGACGAACACTTTCGAAGTCCAACTTCGGGTATCTTCGGAAAACAGTAAACTATAAAGCTGCTGGTTCGAACCACCAAACCAACCTTAGCAATCGGAAAAAATGCAGAGATATGTTTTTCCTTCGGTTAAATATAATAAGACATATTGAAATGGTATTACACTCTGTAAAGAAAAAATAGCGACACCTCAATTTTCAAGCTAACTTACACAGAAAACCATAGTTGCAGCCGGCTAGAAGAGGAATAGAAGGAAATTATGAGTGTGATAATTCATTTCCATTATCTGAGACACCTATAGTGTACAATGGCGCTTACTAATTATTTATGTATCAGTAATATTCTCTCTAGATGGCACCTGAGAGCGTCTCGTAAATTATTTGGGGTGAGAATTCTGCATTGCATTTGTGATGTGTAAGCCCAGGTAATTAGCATTTTGTGATTGTTCTATGTTTTGTAGTTGTTTGAACAGTGTCAAGTTGCAATATTGTTGTCGTACAGTATTGTTTTTGTATGAAATTGTTGCTACATGTGAACTGTAAACAAGTATGATTGGTAAGAAATATGACTTGTCGTCACGTGAACAAGGCATACTTCTTGCTTTGCACAGCTAAGTTACATCTCTAAGGGAGATGGCTGGAATACTCTGAATTTACCATTCGACGGCAGAAAGAGTAATTCACAAGCAAAAATAGTATCCTTCGTCAACAGTGTAATAGAAAAAAGAAAGCATCACCCAGAGCTGATCGCCAAATAAAATCAATGGCACTGCAGAATTAAGGAATGACTTCCCCAAAAATCGTTTTGATCTTGGGTCTGCAGTCAGTCGTACGACTGTATTAACTGTATGAGGAGGATATTACGAAGAAGAAACCGCCTGGAAAGTCGAAACTAACAAAAACACTGAAGACTTCAATACTTACGTTTGTGAGGCGATATGCTACTTGGACTTATGACAACTGGAAGCATGCTCTTTTCTCCGTTGAAAAAGGTTTAGAATAGTTGGAAACGATGGTAGTGTGAAGTTGTGGATACGAATGAGCGAGAAACTTGATACGGATTTTGTTTAAGAGATGCAAATATTCAGTTACTGAGTGATGGTATTGGCTTGCTTCACTGTCAAAGACGTCAGAACAATGGATATATGTGAAGAGTCATTTGATGTACAAAAATGTCTTCAAATTCTGGTACGTAAAATTCTTCAAACAGTTAAAGATAACTTTCCTGAAGAAGATATGGACTACTTCATTTTCCAGGACGTAAATGCTTCATGTCAATGAATGAAAATCATTAATACGTGGTGCAAGAATATGACTATTCAAAGACTCATGTGGCCTCCAAACTCACTTGACATTAATCCAATTGTAAAGTTTGGGTCGATATGAGCAGAAGACTCAATAGACAACTATCTCGGATAGAATGGAACTCACGTAACAGATAATCCGGGAGTGATTCCATGAAATCAAGGTTGCATTTTGCAGTAACCTTGTCACCAAAAGGCCTCGACGATTCCCCTGCAAGTCCTAAAAGCCCATGGTCCACATATGAAATCTAGTTTGATGTATTGTACATCTCAATGTTCGTACACAATATGTCTTACTCTTAAGAAATTACGTTTTTTGTTTTGTGCTATTATTATTGATTTTTCACACTTTTATGTATAATTCTTCCCACAGCCGTTTTTGCTGAAAACATACATAGCTACTAATATATGCATATAAATTCATTATATGCATATAAAAAACCTGAAACTGTGGCGCAAGTATTAAGAATGAACTGCTCATTAAAAATGTGCATTGTGATATTATCAGTAATTCATGTAAAAACTCATATTGGTTAATGTATGTTGTGAAAACTATATCCGAGCGAGTGTCGCTATTTTTTCTTTACAGAGTGTAAATGTAGAAAAAAAGTAACATTGATTGAAATACTTAATGATACAATATTTCGAAACTATGTATTCACACTCTCGTTTCGTCATTGTGATTTCCATACGGAAAAGAGCATTTACGTATGAGCTCAGTTATATTTCAGAAGCAGCTTTCGAAAAGCGGTCATGTTAGCTCAGTGGTACACCCCCGAGCGTTTAAATCGTGAGTTCGATACCCATTCAGGTGAGATTCTTTTATGATATTCTACTTTCCTCAATGCATGAAAATTATGTAAAATAGTTACATTACAATTCATCAGTTGTATATATATATATATATATATATATATATTCATATCATTTCACGACATAAGTAATACTTATCTTTAAAATATAATATCTGACGTATTGACAGAACGTCGGTATGTTATATGTGAATATTAAATACAAATTAAAAAATCGTGTAATAACAATAAATAAGTTATGTAATGTATTTATTTGCAGCTATTTTCATACGCAGGTAACTTCTTAATATTCGCATTACAGCATTTAGGTAGAGCATATCGAAAATCGGATCGTAGTTCAAGAGAAAATACTAGCTAGCCCCAAACTGTCACGTAAGAAATTCACTAATCGCAAAAGTAAAGTGAAGAAATTAAGAGCGGTAATACCCTAATCGCTCTCTCTCAACCCTCTCTTATCTGCATTTATACATATAAAAGTGTATGTATGTATGTTCCAACATAACTCATGTATGCCTAGAGCAGGGTTTCTTAACCTGGCAGTCGCGGCCCCCTAGGGAGTTGCGAAGATAAGCGGAAAAGATAAATATAATTAGAATCTAATACCGGAAATTATTTTTAAATATTATTTTGAATTTTGTTCTGGTAGACTTACTTTTACATATTGTAAAGAACAATAAAAATAAGTCTACTGAACATTTTCAAAGGGTGCAGAGTTGTTTAAAAATGATTTTAAATGAAAGGGGTATGATATGAAACTAATGAGAATTGTATATAGAAATACTAGAAAAATACACATGTCTGAAGCCATTTTGTCTCAACTTTATGGCTTGATTGCCTTATGTTCTGAACGCACCATATATTAAACACCAGCTTCTGAAATTATAAATAGAAAGCAGTGGGTATAAAATTCGGAGAACTGTAGCTTTCATTACTCAATTGTTTCTCAACTAATATCAATCGTTTTCGATTTTACAAATCAACCCACTACCAATTTCCAATATATAGAAAATGCACCCCCCGCTCATAAAAAACAGTTTTAAAAATGTCAGGACATATTCTGTTTATTTTTAATAAAGAGTTATATGCTGAATTTCAGCTCTTAGTTCAACGGTTTGTGAGATACTTAATTTTTCGCAAAAAATCAGACTTCTACTCCACCCTAAGGAATTGTATTATAATTGTTAGATTTGTTTATTTTTGGTACCTTCAGTGAAGCAAAGTATTACTTTAATTAATTTCTCAAATCTACTAGAGCTTACAAATGAATTATACCACTTTCTTCTCACTGTAAACCTTTAATTGACTTACACCAATACACTCAGTGAAACAAGAGCCTTTCTGAATCTCAAAAGCTATAACAATAACTATGATCCCACTTGGCATTACCATAAGCCACTAAAATATCAAAACTCACTCTTGGCTCATCAACCTAACATAACAGTGTCCACTCTCAGCTCTTCAAACTTATTTTCAACAACCACGCTTGGCTCATAAACCCTAAAATATCAATTGCCACACTGGATGTAACTTTCCTTAACATACAAAAGAGTTCAGCCTCTTATGGCTCCATTTCTATATCAACACATAATTTATTTCTACATAGTAACATCCTTCATTTGTTGTTTCTCTTTTCCAACACTATGTCTGATTATTCAAAACCAACACCATATCCGGCTAACTAATATAACCACACACTCGCCCGGGTATTGCCAAAAACAAATTGTCAAAAGCACAGTCTCATACCAATATTCTCCCGGGGATTACCTAAATAAAACAGCAAAAGAATGCAAGGTCTACATAACTACAACAAAAGATGATCTCTAATTCACGGCTACATTTTTTCCATTCCATCATTTGATTTCTTTCTTTTCTTTTTCAACCTCTGTTCAAGTTCATTAATATTGCCCCTCATCTTCTGCATATTCCGATCTCTGCACGTAAGCTCGGTAAACATACGCACTTTTGCTCTCGTCGTCCCCAATAACTACATATTTCTCCGCCCCTCCATCCCTAAGTTAAAAATAAAACTTAATAAGAATATGCTTAATTAGTGAATTTATTGCAGTTAAATACCACTCACTAGATGCTACAGCCAAAACTACGTAACAAAAAATAACAAATGTGAAACATGCTCTGAATTATTTTCAGTTTTCTATGGCTATTATTAAACATATTACAACAGTAAAAGAGGTTTGGTTATGAAATAGTATATTTGCTCTTGGATTTTAACTTTTCGTAAGGAAAAAAATAAGACATTATTCACGTTTTAAACTTCGCAGGCTGCAAATATGTTGCCCTCTAGGCAATGGGACTAATGTGAAATGTGAACTAATGTGGACTAATGGGAAATGCGGCACTGTTAGCGGCGCTGAAAACTTACGATTCGATTCTAATATCACTTGATGTCGGTATTTTTATGTCGCTACGTAACCACTCTGGGTGCTAATGGGAGCTTAATTGGACTTGAGTTGAAAGTAGAACTATTCACCTAAGCCACCACGAAACTATGGATTCGATACTAAAACTGAAGTTTGTAAATACATTCTTAAGGTATAAAAAGTAATCAGGTGCGCACCCAGAAATTTTTGTTCAGTGTCGAAAGTTGGGAGGGGTACAATATTACAAGACACAGACACGGCGTTATTCTGCGTCCGAGTAAACCATAAATAATTTCCAATTAGCGTAAGTTGTGCAGCACATGAACAATTTTATATTTTGCTTTCGAAAAGGGAGTGTATTTGTGCTATGCTAAAGAAAAAAACATGTTCCTGATAACCTGATATTTTAGTTTCATGCTGTAAAAGTTACATGGGTATCGCAGCAATAACAAGCAGTGTTCGTAGTTTGTAGGAAATTTTCCTAATCTAGGGAGATTTATGCGCTTACTGATTAGTCAATATAAATATTTAAATTTTTCTGTTCTTCGGAAGTAAACCAATACTATTTTCACTGTTAAGTCAAGTATAGTTTTATTAAGGAAGTGCAAATATGTATGTCAGGTCACTAAGATTTCATGCGGTCCAAATTGGATGGACTTTCCATGAGTGCTCCCTGGTACAGACAAAACACAATCATTAAAAATATTTTTTTGAGGGTTCGGGTCCGGTGGACCTCTTCGTGGGTGTTCCCTGGCTGTAATGATATTTCCCAACGGTTGACGCTAACGATGTAACTACAACAATAAGCTTAAAAGCTCATAATGTAATTCAGGAATATTACAAGTGTTGATACATTTTCTCTCTCTCTTAAAATATTGTGATCAACATTATTGTCAATCAATTCTGCTGGTTGAATCTTTGTTTCATTAAATGTTTGTTGTTTTAATTTTTACAATCACATCTGCTTGTCCATCAGGGCCACTTATCATACGTCCTCCCGAAAATTGTAAGGTGTGTAATTTAAAATTTAATTGAAAAGATAATGGCAAACATCTTGTGACCATTGTGTTCGTCGTGGTTCGGATTAATTTCTTAGTCTCATACCTTACCCCTTTTTCCTTTTTATTTTCCAGCTATCTCACGACGACTATGGCCAAAGCCCATGCCTACAGTTTCGCCATGCAGTGGCTGGAAGCACAACAGGCGTAGATGTAGACAACGTAAATAGATTTGTTAGGCTACGAATGTGATAAAACTAAACATTAACTTCACAACAAATAATAAACTCAAACTTATATAATAAATGTATAACGTTACTCAATAAACATGAATGTTACATGCACTTGAATTTAAAAATGACTATAATTTGTAACACTGTGCTAAATATTGATACTAAGGTGGTGTGGCTTAACTAAAAGACAACTCACGTATTTCTTCGGCTAGCCTGCATATCACTCCATCGATGTCCTGGGTTCAATCACAGATGCTGCTCCTGGAATAAGTGTTTTGGGTTTGAGTCCCGACTGCTGCTTCCTCGATGAGTATCCCAAACTGGTGTTACGATTAGAGTCCCTTCTCCATGAGGTTGTCGATCACGCTTTATCATACGAGTTCACTTATGTAAAGGTTGCTGCGAAAAAATACGAACTATCACTCTTCACATATACAAAACTTCGCCAATTCTGACTTAACACTCGATGTATTAAAAAAGGATGTTTATATGCGCGTAACCATATAGTATTGCTATAATTGTAGGCAGCATGAACGCCGCTTTCGATAAAGTACGGCGAGCGCAGGAGTAAACAGTGACGTGGAGAAGGTCCTTCCAGGGGTGCCGGAGCACTGAAGCTTTTCCTAGTTAGCTTCCTCGTATGAATGCTTAAGACGGGATTTTCCCGTTTATGACGTTTAATGTTGAGTCCAAGCTCTTTGGCTGAAGAGATGAGGATGCTTTGAATTAACAAATCAGAGATGAACGGTAACAAGACGAAGGTGTTATTGCAACTTCCCCGTTTTTCCAGACTCAAGGAGACGTTCACAAAGGGAGTCATAGTTTCTGCGTCGTATGTCCATATTTGGCCACAAAATCTAACTCAAGCTCCTCTGTGGCTAAGCGGTTAGCGTACGCGCCTTTGGCGTGGGAGACCCGAGTTCGATTCCCAGCGGGAGCTCATGTGGTTCGGATTCCACGTTAATCAGTAGGTCCACGTCTCATATAGCCTCGCTGCTGAAAGGGACGCTAAACTAAAATCAACTCAAATCAACTCAAAATCTAACTCAGGCTTACCAACACAAACGAAGAGGCATACCAAAGTGATGAGAGAAGAGTTTCTATAGTGTTTGGAATATACGATGCTTGGTTAATAAAGTTCAGAATAAATCTATTTTTTCAATGTCTCTTTTAAATCTAAAAAATTGAGCTTTAGGCTGGTGACCATCTTTTACAGGAAAACGAGTCCCTCAAGTCCGTATACATGTCTTCTCCTCCCTTATTGTTGATCTGCTTTACTCTAATTGTATTTTTTTTAATATTTAAGTTGTTCGGTAAGTTAGCCAACTATATTTCTACCACTGTTTTGTATACCATTGTTTCAGTTTTTTAGTTAAAAATGTTTTGTGCATAAAAATTGATTGTATTTTTTTGTTCGCAAAGATTTATGTAATTAAACTGCAACATTAGTAAACAAGAATGAATAGCCCATGACTGATTTTTAAAAAGTTATAACTTTAAATTATGTCACTGCTTGTATATTTGTGTTCTATAAGATGTAAGAGCAGGGGTAAAAGTAAAGGGGAACACGGGAGGAAACCGTTCTCCCACTTGCTAAACTATCTACGCTGAACCATCAATTCCTAAAAAATGCAATGGGCAAAAATAAACACGGGAGATGGCGTGACGTCATCCGTCACCCTACCTTTTCAGACCCACTTTTAACCCTGTGTAAGAGTAAACTGAGAGCATGACAGTTCACGTTTACGAATAATGTATTTTCTCTAAGATTTGCTCGAGTAAAACAGTAATAAAACATTATGAGTTTTCATAATTAGAGTAGATTTTAGGTAGTTATTTAGTAGCATCAGAATATAGGGAATATACAATTTTAGGTAAACTTCTAAAAAATAAATTTTCACTGAATGTTACATGACACTGTCGTGTTAGAACTAATGCGGGGTAAGGGAGACTATATATAACATCATAGCAAGGTCTTCTAAAAGATTCTTTCAATTTTTCAGAACTAATGGACCATGCCCCCCTATGAAAATATCCTAGTTACGCCAATGGGAATTGAATTGAAAATCTATGTAAAGACTTTCTGCTGTGGCATGCTTCATAAAGACAATTGCAGTCTACTCACATGACCTTTGGGGTTCATGAATTTCTTGCGAGCGTTGCGACTTCGGATTCTCGGTTCATACCCTCTCTTTATGCATCGACTAATTTTTCAAGAACATAAATGATATGCTGTAATATGAATATTGAGAAGTACCCTCTATATGACAAATAGCTGCAAATAAATACACTACATAATTTATTTATTGCTATTAAACGATTTTCCTAACTTGTACTTAACATTTTCATGTATAATACCGACCTACTGTGAACACCTACCCATCTCAGATGTTATATTTTAAACATAATAATTACTATGTTCTGCAATGATTATGTGATATATATACAACTGATGTATTTTAATGTAATTATTTTATATAATTTTTTCACACATTGCCGAAAATATAATTTAAAAAAGCATTGACTGAGATAGGAATCGAAATCACAACCTTATGATTTGAAATCCGAGAGCTTACCAGTGAGCTAACACAAGGACTTTCCGAAAGATGCTTCTAGCGAAACATATATAACGGTTCTCAAGAAAATTATGACCTTCATATCCACTACAAACGCTGTTTTTGTTCTACTTTGACTTTCATTTTAGTACTTAGGCGATAATTATGTTCTATGTCTTACTTTGAGCATTCTTTTACATATGGAAAGATTCTTTAAGATATCTAAATGTTGAATTACATATGGAGAGATAAATGACAAACAAGCATGTGCTGACATTAATGCAAGGTTTCGAAATATTATATCATTAAGTATTTCAATCAATGTTGCTTTCTTTCTGCACTTGGTAACAAGTCTTATTATATTTAAAAGAAGAAAAACACATCATTAAACTTTTTCCCGATTGCAAAGGCTGGCTTGGTGGTTCGAACCTGGTTTACTTTTTTCCGAAAATACCCGAAGTTGGACTTAAAAAATTTTTGCCTCAAAACACCAATAAAGAATGCGCTCAACCTTTTTGAGACAAAGTGTACAAACTGAAAACATGTATCTCATTAGTTGCAAAGGACAAGAGAGCAAAGCAAAAAATTTTATCCCAGGGTCCCCCGCAGGGTTCCAGATGGGGTACTACTGAAAAATGTCAAATGGAAAGAGGTGTCAAGTGGTATATCGCTTGAAAGCTCTTGCTAAAAGAAAGAAGCTACAACAAGTCCCGATTCTCTACGATCACCTGTGCAACATGGAGCGGTTCAAAATGTCACCAAAATTTGCATTGAAAACAATATGGCCACCTTTATAACTCTAAAACGGGCAGCCAGACTTAAAAAGTGAAAACAAGTGTCACATGATGTTCAAAGGACAACAGATCGAAGTAAAATGTTTCGCCCCAGGGTCCCCCGCAGGGTCCCAGACGGGGTCCAACTGAAACTTTTCAAATGGAAAGAGGGGTCAAGTTGTATATCGCTTGAAAGATATTGTAAAAAGAAAGAAGCTACAAGTCCCGATTCGCTGCGATCACCCTATGCAACATGCTGGCGGGTCAAAATGTCATCAAAATTTGCATTCAAATGAATGTGAAAAAACACATATTCCACTGGAATTGGCGGTAAAAATGCTGCACAGTGCCCGGTAGCCCTGGAGAGTTGTGGTGTTCATCATAAAAACGCATCAGCAAGTGTTGCACACAGCCGAAATATTGAGTCAATGACACTAGTCGGTCGGGAGAAAACAACTGTTTTCACTTCGCTTGCACAGAATTCTTCGAGATGTGGAACGAGGCGAACATGCTCTACCAATGTATCCTGCATCTGTTTTGTATGAGGTCTGGGGCTCTTCCCAGATCTTGACGTTGGTGTTTGAAAGCCCTTTGTCGGTAGTTGTGATGTTGCTTCTTAGGGTGGCCTCTCCCCTCCTAAATCTCCGACACTATGGAATCAAGGAAATTTAACACTGTATTCTCCCGACTGGCTAGTGCAACGGACGAACTATTTCGGCTGTGTGCACTACGCGATGACTTGTTTCCATGATGCACACCATAACTCTCCAGGGTACAGCAATTACACGAAACATTCCCCTGGGACATATTGTTTTGCACCATTTGCCCGCATTCAGCTCAGAACCCAAAACAGCGGTATAAATAGATCTGTATTCTGGGCTTGCTGTGTGCTTTCCAATGACGTATAAATCTTGCCAATCCCCGAGTGTCACGTTGCGACCCTCTCCGCGTTATTGTATTATTTCCGTTCGAGAATGCATTTTACTTCAATTCCCGACCTAGGTTTTTATGATATCACAGCCTGGTCGCCTGTTTACCTATCTTAAACTCAGTGTTCCTCAGTAAAAACAGGCGAATAATGGGATTGACGCAAGGTTCCATCCCTGTTTTTACCTGCCCTTTTCTTCCCTATGCGTCGTGTAAAAGTGAAATTCAAGAGACATGAATGTCGTGAAACGTATAACTTCAAATGAAATACCGAAATAAATAAACATACACATCTTTGAGAACGATTACTGCAACTAGATTGTGCTGTTTGCTGGTTTATGTTTGTTGTGGAAAACATACGTTTTTCGAGAGAAACAGTCGGAGACAATCTTGAATTGAAAGGCACGCACATGAGGTACGCTGGAACACAATTTGTTCCACAGTAAGTTGAGCAGGCATTTTGAGCAACACATGGAGATTGCTGAAAAAGAAGCCTAGGTCGCATTTAAAGACGTAATAACCAAGTTTCTAGACAACAAGAAGCATACGAATTTCAAGTCTATCTTTGATACTATGCTTTAGAAGTACGAACAATTAGGTTGTTCTATTGGTTTGAAGATTGAATTCCTACATTGCCATTCGGGCCTCTTCCTGAAGAATCTGGGTGCTGTTAGTGGAGAGATGCGTGAGATATTACATCAGGACATCCATAAAATGGAAAAGCGTTTCCAAAGACGATGGAATACTACAATGATGACGAAATAATACGAGATGTTGCACCGAGATGAACCCAGAAAAGAGCATGCGCAAAAAAGCCAGAAACACAGCATGATTGGTCTAAAGAGAGGTAAACACAATGACTAAACTCGTATTTCTCTTCTATTATATAATATAATATGCTCTTTCTTTTCTTCCATAATTCCATGTGTTATACATGACAAACCAATTACGTCATTAAGTCGCGTATTTGTGATATTTTTTGACATATAGACGTACAATATTTGGTACATTGCCATTTGCAAACAATTCTGACGTGATAGAAACAAACGAAGGTCATTTTTGGATTAAACGCACCAAGATACATAGGAATCCATCATCTCATGTTAAAAAACAGAACCATCGCAGGCTAGTGTAATCCGGAAGATCCAATTTCGACCTGAAAAGAACGCAAATCCCAGATATAGGATAAAGGAAACGAACTATCCTCTCGAATAAAATCGGAGATATTCAACCCATATCCACATCACTAATTACGAAAACATTTTCCAGAAAACTCAATTATAGCTCGTAAAGTTAACGTAAATTCGAGATTTTGAACAATGAGAACCAGATGTTTACTAGGATGAAACGGTTATCATTCGACCCGTTAGATTAATACGTATATACACGTACACAATACCTATTTCTCTGTGAGAGCAGGGATGGCTTAGTGGTAGAGTTTTCATATCTGACGCATAGGGTTCTTAGTTTAATCACAGCACGTGTCAAGTAAATTTGCAATAAATAAACACCGTACGTGTGGCTGGTGTCGTTCTTCTAATGTTTTCAATTAACTTTCCTCAATCCACCATACTATACTTGTTATCACCAAATTATCTCTTTGCTTCGGTGCATAAATGCAGGCCGTTAGACTAGAAGAGCAATAATTCGTTCAGGTCGGTAACTTATCTGCCTAGAACAAAATAATACTTATAAATTTCTTAAACACTATATACCAATGCTGCATATTTAAAATTAAATAGAATGGTCAGAGGTCCAATGTTAACTACAAGACTAAAAGTCAGACAAAGCCATTTCTCCATATTATTATTATTATTATTTTGAACCCATAGAGAAACTGACAAATTGTTATGGGGAGATTTCCTCCTTTGAGGTTTTGACCACGTAGTATTCTCGTTTGGCAAAATTTTAGCTCTCCAGGTATTGCATAGACAGTTCTTGGATCCATGATATTTCGGCACTGTCAGGTTACAACTGAGAGAGTTTGTATGTATACCAATAACAATTAATTAACACCAGATAATTACCTTCCTGATATACAAAAATACATTCTAACGATTAGAACAAAATCAGCTAATAAAAGTTTTAAGAAGTTCTAGAAAATAAGAATTTGTTTACATATTATTATGTCATGCGTGTTTTCAACATTAGTCTCAAAGTTTGTACTAGCTTCCAGGAGGATGTAAACGATCATAGGTGTGTGTTAAAAATTTAAAACGAAAGACATTAGTTACCATGGACATCTTGGAGAATTGCTTTACCAATTTTGTTGTTGAAATTTATAGTGTTTAATATAATGAGTGTTTTAGTTAGAACTTTTCATTGTTCCAAAAGTATCAATGTTTGCCATCTATTGGAAACACTAAGCATATTATTTTCATTAATTAATATCTCATATCAATTCGTAGGAAGCAAAACAGAAATGACAAATGAAACGCAAGGACGTCCACGTGCTGAAAGACATTTAATGCATTCCAATGTTTTTTTTTTCTGCAAGTAAATTTTCAATGGGTTATACGCAACACACGTCAGTTTCTATGCGGACAAGTCGAGATTTTTAGAATTAAAATTTTCTTCAGCTTACGTTTCCCGAATTCCACCAATTTATCAACATTTTTATAAGCGCAAGTATATTGTCAGTACAATTTAAAATGTATCTCAAGAAATGAAAAAAAAATATAGTTATGTTCAAAGAAAGAATTGTTAAAACATCAGATCTAAAAGATATAAATAAGGAGTGTTAACATGATGATGTGTATGTGCTATCTTTATTTATTTTACATAAATCTCAACATTCTTAGTATTGTCTTTTTCATGTTTTAAATGCAAACTTGAAAGTGACACAGTATTTTTAAATGATAGTTAATATTTCAGGGGCGTCATTTCACACTTTGCTTGGGGAGGGGAAAGAGTACCACGGACGTAAGATTTTCACGTTTTGCACTAGTATATTAGTAGACAATCGATTAAAGTATATGTATTCCTCAAGCGCTTAGCGGTGGCATTGCCCCTCCTGGCCCCCTAAATGTCGCCCCTGTAATATTTGGTTAGACTACAACGAGTTAGCCACATATAGGTGTGTGAACATAATTTTATTATTCTAGCAAGTTCATTGAGAATGCTACAAGAAAAACTTCAAAGGTAGTTTTTTTTAAATAAAGATACTCGTTATGTTTTAAGGACTTGAAATTTAAGGAAACGATTTTATTTAATTTGAATGTATTCTAAGAGTACAGTGAATAATATATTCTCTTGGGGTTTTGAATCTACGGACATCATGGTTTCTTGTAAACATGAAATAATGACGGTAGACGTAATTCGTTGAGAATGAGAGATAGGTTATTTGTTAAGAAAAAACTAGAAAATACAGGGTCGGTACGAAGCTAACTTGGTCATGTCCGTTTCGGCTACGCTTTCATCTCGTCATTTCTAACAAGGAAGGGTCATGCAGTGGCTCCACTGAGATCCGAACGAGACAATTGTGTTTGCATTTGAAATGCTATAACTAGATGAATCCCAAAGTTATACGTGCCACCGGGCGGAATATCGTGAGTTACAACATAATTTGTAATGTAAGAACTAAAAAAATTACCTTGCAGAACATTTTGAACCGAGTCATTGTTCGGAAACAGTTGGGTAAGTGGAAAACTCGGCCAACACGTATCCCATCATTTTCAACGACAAACTTTTTGGGGTACAAAAAAACTTTGTCCCAGGGTCCCCCGCAGGGTCTCACACGGGGTCCAACTCAAAATTTTCAAATGACAAGGGGTGTTAAGTGGCACATCAATTGAAAGCTGTTGTAAAATGAAAGAAAATGCAGCAAGTCTCGACTCTCTACAACAACCCAGTGCAAAATGGCGACGGGTCAAAGTGTAAACAAAAACTTAATTGAAAAGTCCATGGTCACCCCTATAAATCGGAAATGGTGAGAGAAATGTGAAAACAGGAAAGGATGTGTGGTATTATTTTCAAAGTACAAGGATTTAAGTGAAATTGTCTTGTCCCAGGGTCCCCACATGGTCCCAGGTGGGGTCCAACTAAAAAATGTCAAATGGCAAGAGAGGTAGGACATCGTCTGAAAGCTCTTGTTAAGTGAAAGAAGATGGAGCACGTCTCGACTTTCTACGAGAACCCTGTCCAAAATTGCGGTGGGTCGAAATGTAAACAAAGAGCTAAGATAACAAATTTGGCATTAATGTTCATTAGTAAGTGACTAAAATATGCAAAATATTCGAAAACGCGACATCTTGAGATCAAAATGCCGCACTATCTATCGAACGCATATCCAGCTCACACCATTGGTGTTGTAGAAGCGAACGTTTATGATTAATAAACGACAAAATATCAAAGAGTATAATCTGTAATCCAATATGGCTGCTAGCGTGAAAAATGAGTTTGTATATAAACATGTTATTTCTTGGAATACTGTGACCAAACCAACAAAGTTTGACGGAGTTGGATGTACTGAAATGACTTACATATGTTTGGTACTACAGTACTTGCCAATCTTGCAAATGATTGTTTTTGTATATTTGGTATTGCTTGAAGTATTGAGCTCAAACCAACGAATGACATACTAGTGGGGCCCTGCGGGGGACACTGGGCAAAGCTTTTTAACCCAAAAAGTTTGTCGTTGAAAATGATGGGATACGTGTTGGCCGAGTTTTTCACTTACCCAACTGTTTCCGAACAAATGACTCGGTTCAAACTATTCTGTCATGTTCTTTTAGTTCTTACATTACAAAAGATGTTGTAACTCACGATATTCCGCCCGGTGGCACGTAAAACTTTGGGATTCATCTAGTTATAGCATTTCAAATGCAAACACAATTGTCTCGTTCGGATCTCAGCGGAGCCACTGCGTGACCCTTCCTTGTAAGTATTGATGAAATTTTGCCAAGTAGCTAATACGTATGTCTGTTAAGAATCCACATAGAACTCCGGAGAGCCTCTGTAGTAATCTTGGATTATCGCCTTACATTCTAGCTAAGTGAATTGGATTAAGAATTACTCTGTCGGAACACTTTCAATAGAGGACAGCCCGTTCAGGAAGTAGGCGAGAGCATTTAAAAGAACCTTCAGTTCTTGATGGACAATCGGTTTTGGTTGAAAAATGGCCAGGTCGACTATGGAAGATAGATGAGGAAGGTGAATGTGTTTGTCGGTTTTTAGTTTGTTCAAAATTATAACATTATATTACATAAAATTAAGTTATAATCAAAGAACAAATGACCAGCACAAAGCTTATTAGTTGTCTCTAGCTTTCAAAGGATGAAAGTTCGTTGTTAAATTAGATGTTCTCGTATACAGGAATTATTACCCCGAGAAATGATAATGAGAACTATTTGAGCTATCTGCCGTCATCAGTTGCGACCAATAGATGAAATTATTTTACAATCATTAAATAATGATCACAAGAAAAAATAATACAAAAATGCACTCTTTACATGTAATAGTTTTCAGGATGTGGATTAAGAGCAATAGACAAAAGCCAATCAACACTCGATGAGTTCATGGAAGTGAGTCACACATTCATACATCTTAATATTAAAAGCTCACGTCCGATTCTATCCCCGGCAGCGTAATTTGTTTTGAATTTAATCGTGTCTGTGGGCTATATTCATACCACTAATATGCTCGTTCAATCAGTTTCTTCAAAATTATTCTGTTTCATGAACAAACCGTTTCTTCCAGCCTACAAGGCATACTTCTGACGCATAGAACTAAAAGACAAATTCTAATTATACGAACGTTTGTTATTAAAGTAATGTTCTTCATCTTTAAGATCAGAAAAATAAACACACTGCTGAACAAGACTGCACTTATTTAATATAAAAACACATTTATACGTGACGTTTCGATCTTCTAGCCAAGATCCTCATCAGACGTACACTGAGTGATACAAAAAATTACTCAATTATATATTCACAATTCATCTCCCTATCTGCTCTCTCATTGGCCCGTTCAAACAGCCAATCAGAAACATGGAAATCTATCTGAACTGACCAATGGAACAACATAACATTCTACCAGAAAGAAACAACAAGGAGCAAGCAACCATTGAATATATTAATTCATATACATTTTCTGTAATTATCAATAATATTCCTCCATTCTTTATTAATGCTGATACCTTTTGCCCAATTCATTAAGTTTACATCCCCTTCCTTTTCTATCCACCAGGCCTCTTTCCACTTTCTCGGCCACAATCTTTTTTCCCCTTCCAGCACAATAACTTCTTCGCAGTTCACATCATGCCTTTTTTCTTTTACATGTTTAAAGATTGCGTTAGTTTCTCTGCCATACGTCACATCGCTTTTGTGTTGTTTAATTCTTTCTTTCAATAATTTCCCCGTCTCACCAATATATTTCATATCACAATCCTTACAATTTATACAATAAATGACACCTTTCTGATCTCTCTTTTCATTTTTCTTCCCTTTGCTTTTGACCATATCCAACAACGTTCTGCTACCATTTCTATACACCTTGACCCCTTTCTTTCTAAACATCTTTTTTTAAAATCGCGGTATCTTCTCCTAACCCTATAATGCCTTTCCATACCCCCTCATTGTCCGTCCCACTTTTACCTTTCCCCGAGACCACAGATTCTTTAACAATATCCCTTTTACTATAACCATTCTCATACAGCTGTCCTTTAAAGAATTCCACATTCTCTTCTACATTTTTGTTACAAATTTTGGAAATTCTTTCTAACATATTTCTTATGAAATTAACTTTTGTGCTTCTGTCTACATTACTTTTCTTATTACAATAAATACCAGCATTACATTCTTTGTGATACCATTGAGTCTTGGTAGTGCTGGTATTTATTGTAATAAGAAAAGTAATCTAAGAAACGTCACGTGCAAATGTGTTTTTATATTATATAAGTGCAGTCTTGTTCAGCAGTGTGTTTATTTTTATTGATTTTATTCGTAAGACGTTGACTATGATTGTGTGTCATCTTTAAGATTGTTTAGATTATTTACGTAGAATAGTTTTATATTAGTTAGATTAGCTAATCTTTTAGTAGCGTAGCTTAAACTAACACCGATTAGAATAAGTAGTTGTAGCAAAGGTTAGGGTATATTCGATTGTTAAATTTCTCTTTAGATTAGGTTAGATTGGGTATTATTCGTTACGTCTAGGTGAGATTAACTTATGTATCTAGGAAGTGCAATTCCTGAAATTCCGATTACGTTTCACGTAATAGTTAGAGTAACTAACCTGTAATAAATATTAGGTGTTTTTCCCAACTCAGAAGAAAGTGGTCAAAACATAAACACGCTGTTCGAAAAGAAAAATATTCAACTACTGATATGTAGAATTGAATTGGTTTTTTAACCACAGATAATTCATCCGATTTTCATTCTTTATCCGTGATAGATTAAGTGAGATATCACATTTTCCATTTTGTTCAAATGAATTAGTAGGTAGTAGATTGTAATATTATGCAGATATATTTTCTCATAAATAAAATGCAACAAAACAATTCCTGGTTTCAAATTGACCTACACACAGCAAAATCTGCAAAAAATAACGACATAAGATTATTCTGGAATCCATTAAGCGTTCTAAAAGTTGCTATCATCCTCTGTCTGAATCACTCTTTTATAATCACGAATGAAGAAAATAAATCAGTTCAACTTTCGTACCAAAGCCTATAGTGTGGTAACTGTAATATATATAAAGAAGTAGTTCCCTATAACTAAGCTTCCGAAAGTATATTTGGGTCTATATATGCACTTTAATATCTCTTCCAAAGAACAGAAGTAGTTGGATACCCTCGGTTTAAAAATATAAGTTAATAAACCCACAAGAGTCGAACTTCTTTACCTATTGTAAACATGATGCAGCAATATGTTGTACCAACGTAGTATGCTGTAGATGTATCTTTTAATTAGGACGAATATAGTATAACAATTTCGTCCACTTTGGATACTGTAAAATTACAAAGTTAAATAACTAGTTAGTTGTGTTTTACATTAAGAGAAACAAGGGGCTTAGTATATAAATCTCAAAAAGCAGATGTAGCATTTCCGATTACAAGACAATGATGAGGCTAGAGATAAAATATCTTCGTAGGACGCTCTATTAATCATATGATTGAAGTTGGCCCCACCTCGCCCAAATTACAGGAAACGTAGAACATCGTTAGTGCATCGTTAGTACACATTAGTGCACTATGAACTAACGTTAGTGCTATCAGCGTTAACGAGATATTGAAGATTTTTGGTGGAAGGCCAATTTCAGATGAAGTTAACCCCCCACCCATCTTTATGCAGACTGATTTTCACAAAACTTAGTGCATCGTTGGTGCACTTAAACGCACTAAGCAATAACGACAATGATACTATATTTTGCGATTTATTCAAAATTTGTGGTGAGGGGCCAACTTCAGAAATATCAAATTCTATACAAATTGACGTACAAACATGCGGTTAACGGCATTCGTTATTGCATAGTTAGTGCACTTAAAAAACTAAACACTGAAGTTAGTGCTACCATATTTTGGGATTCATTTAAGATTTTAGGTGGGGGGCAACTTAAGAAATATCAAATTATTCACAAATTGACGTAGAAAAATGCGGTTAACGGAAATCGTGAGTTCATCGTTAGTTCACTTAAACGCACTAAGCTCTAACGTTAGTGCTACCATATTTTGGGATTTATTCAATATTTTTGGTAGAGGAGACAACTTCAGAAATATCAAATTCTATACAAATTGACGTAGAATCATGCGGTTAACGGCAAACATTAGTGCTTCGTAAGTGCACATAAACGCACTAAGCACTACTGTTAGTTCTACCATATTTTGAGATTTATTGAAGATTACTAATGAGGTGTGCCAACTTCAGAAATATCAAATTTCATATAAATTAACGTAGAAATATAGGGTTAACGGCAATCGTTAGTGCACCGTTACTGCACTTAAACTCACTAAGTACTATCGTTAGTGCTACCATATTTTGAGATTTAGTAAACATTTTTCGTGGGGGTGCCAACTAAAGGAATATCAAATTGTATAAAAATTGAGACAGAAACATTGGTTTAACGGCAAGGTTAGTGCATCATTAGCGCACTTGAACGTACTAAGCACTAAACTGAATACTACCACATTTTGGGATTTATTGAAGATTATTGGTGGGATGGGCCAACTTCAGAAATATCAAATTTCATATAAATTGACGTAGAAACATGGGGTTAACCGAAATCGTAGGTACATCCCTAGTGCACTTAATCCCACAGAGCACTGATGTCAGTTGTATCATATTTTGCTATTTATTTAAGATTTTTTGTTAGGAGTCAACGTTAGAAATATCAAATTCCATTCAAATTGATGTAGAAACATAGAGTTAACAGCAATCGTTATTGCTTCGTTAGTGCACTTAAACACACTAAGCACTACTGTTAGTGCTACCATATTTTGGGATTTATTGAAGATTATCGGTGGGGTGGGCCAACTTCAGAAATGTCGAATTTCATATAAATTGACGTAGAAATATGGGGTTAACGGCAGTCGTTAGTGCATCTTTAGTGCACTTAAATTTACCATGAATTAATATTAGTGCAACCATATTTTGGGATTTATTCGAGATTTTCGGTAGGGGCCAACTTCATAAATATCAAATTCTATAGAAGTAGAGATAGAAACATGGGGCTAACGGCAATCGTTAGTGCACTTAAAAACACTAAACACTGACGTTAGTGCAACCATATTTTGGGATTTATTCAAGATTTTTTGTGTGAGGTCATTTTCAGAAGTATCCAATTTTATACAAGTAGAGGGAAAAAACATCGGAATAACGGTAATTGTGAGTGCATTGTTAGTGCACTTAAACGCACTAAGCACTAATGTCAGTTCTACCATATTTTAGAATTCATTAAAGTTTTGTAGTTAGGAGTCAACGTCAGAAATATCAAATTTCATGCAACTATATGCCCCACACCAAAAATCTTCAGTAAATACCAAAATATGGTTGCACTAACGTTAGTTCCTAGTAAGTTTAATTCCATTAACGATGCACTAACGACTGCCGTTAACCCCATATTTCTACGTCAATTTATATGAAATTTAATATTTTTGAAGTTGGTTCATCCCACCAATAATCTTCAATAAATCACAAAATATGGTAGCAATAACAGTAGTGCTTATTTTGTTTAAGCGCACTAACGAAGCACTAATGATTGCTTTTAGGCCCCATGTTTCTACATCAATTTATATAGAATTTGATACTTCTAACGTTGACTGCTAACCAAAAGTCTTGCGTAATTCCCAAAATATGGTAAAACTGATATTAGTGCTTAGTGCGCTTAAGTGCACTAACGATGCACTAACGATTCTTGTTAACCCCATGTTTATACATCAATTTCTATGGAATTTGATATTTCTGACGTTGGCTCCTAACCACAAATCTTGAATAAATCCCAAAATATGATAGAACTGACATTAGTGGTTAGTGCGCTTAAGTGCGCTAACGATGCACTAACAGTTGCCTTTAAGCCCATGTTTCTACCTCTGTTTTTTTACAGAATCCGATATTTCTGAAGTTGCCCACAACATCGAAAATCTTGAATAAATCCCAAAATATGGTAGCACTAACGATAGTGCTTAGTACGTTTATGTGAACTAATGATGCACTAACGATTGTTGTTAACATGATGTTTCCATCTCTATTTGTATTGAATTTCATATTTCTGAAGTTGGCCCCCAGTAAAAACTTTTATAAATCCCAAAATTAAGTAGGAATAACGTTAGTGCTTAGTGCTTTTAAGTACACACTATGCTCTAACGATTGCAGTTGTCTCTACGTGTTTACCTCTATTTGTATAGAATTTGATATTTCTGAAGTTGGCTCACCTACCAAAAATTTTGAAAAATCCCAAAAATGTGGTAGCACTAATGCTAGTATGTTTAAGTCCACTAACGATGCACTAACGATTACCGTTATTCCCATGTTTCTAACTCTACTTGTATAGAATTTGATATTTCTGAAGTTGGCCCCCACCAAAAATCTGTAATAAAAGATGGCAGTACTAACGTTAGTGCTTAGTGCTCTTAAGTGCACTAACGATTGCCGTTAACACTATGTTTCAACCTCTATGTGAATAGAATTTGATATTTCTGAAGTTGGCCCCCCACTGAAATCTGTAATAAATCCCAAAATATGGTAGCACTAACGTTAGTGCTTAGTGCGTTTTAGTGCATTATCGATGCACTAACGATTGCCGTTAATCGCATGTTTCTATGTCAGTTTGTATAGAATTTGATATTTCTTAAGTTGGCCAACCCCAAAAATCTTGAATAAATCCCAAAATATGGTAACACTAACGTTAGTTTTTTTTTGTATTTCTAAGTGCACTAACGATGCACTAATAATATCCGTTAACCGCATGTTTGTACGTCAGTTTGTATAGAATTGGATACTTTTGAAGTTGGCCCCCTACCAATAATATTGAAAAAATCCCAAAATATGGTATCACTAACGTCAGTGTCTTATGTTTTTAAATGTACTAAATATGGACTTACGATTGCCGTTAACTGTATGTTTCTACGTCAATCTGTATAGAATTTGATATTTCTGAAGTTGGCTCCCGCCAAAAGTCTTGAATAAATCCCAAAATATGGTAGCACTAACGTTAGTGTTTAGTAAGTTTAAGTGCACTAACGATGTACTAACGATATCTGTTAACCCCATATTTCTACATAAATTTGTATGAAATTTGATATTTGTGAAGTTGGCACTTCCACTGAAAAGCTTGAATAAATCCCAAAATATGGTAGCACTAATGGTCGTGCTAAGTGTGTTTGACTGCACTAACGATGCGCTAAGTTTTCTGAAAATCAGTCTGGCATTCAATGCGGGGGGTTAACTTCCTATGAAGTTGGCCCTCCACCAAAAATCTTCAAGATCTCTTAAACGTATATAGCACTAACGTTATTTCTTAGAGCACTAACGTGCACTAACGATGGACAACGTTTGGTGTAATTTGGGAGAGGAGAGTGTCAAATTCACACATGTCAATTAGTCCATTTAAAAAGCCTAATAATGGTTTCATATCTCTGCTTCTTGTCAAAATAATCAAAATTCAAATTGGAAATCTTGCAGAATCTTACCCCTTTTTTTCTTTCTTTTTTTGAAAGATAAAAGCAGACCTAAAACACATTTCGACACTGTATCCATCGCTTGAATTACAATTTTCAGGTACATTTCGCCAACTCTCTGCCACAAAATTAGAATTTCGAAACAAAATATAAGCTAATCGTTTGTTCTACGTTTGTGCGTGAATGTACCGCAAAATTTTTCATTTGTATCACTTCCGGTACAAATTTAAAAGAGTTTTAAAGTAGGGGCTGGGGAAACGGTAGCCCCCCACACTGGAATTTCGAAACTAATCCTATGCCAATCATTTCTGCTACGTTTGTGCCGGAATGTACCGCAAAAATTTTCGTTTCTACCACTTCCGGTGCAAAGTTACAAGCGTTTTAAAGTCTAGGGGCTACCGTTTAAAGTTACAAGAGTTTTAAAGTCTTCCGGTAGAAAGTTATAAGAGTTTTAAACTGAGGGCTGGCGAAACGGCAGCCCCCACCTTGGAATTTTGACGCATAACCTATGCCAATCGTTTGTGCTACGTTTTTGCCGGAATGTACGGCAACAATCTTCATTTGTACCGCTTCCGGTACAAAGTTCTAAAAGTTTTATAGGGGAGATGCACGGAAAACGGTAGCTCCCAACCTTGAAATTTGGAAACGAAACCTATGCGAATCGTCTGTGCTACGTTTGTGCCGGTATGTACCGCAAAAAGTTTCGTTTGCACCACTTCCGGCGAAACGGCAGCCCCTACCTTGGAATTTTAACACATAACCTATGCCAATTGTTTGTGCTAAGATTTTGCCGGAATGTACGGCAACAATCTTCATATGTAACGATTCCGGTACAAACTTATAAAAGTTTTATAGTTCAGGGGCTCGGGAAACGGTAGCTCCCAACCTTGGAATTTGGAAACAAACCCATGCCAATTGTTTGTGCTACGTTTTTGCCGGAATGTTCGTTTGTCCCACTTCCGGTACAATGTTATAAAAGTTTTAAAGTGGAGGCTGGGGAAACGATACCCTCTCTTGGCATTTCGAAACAAAGCCTATGCCAATCGTCTGTGCTACGTTTGTGCCGGAATGTACCACAAAATGTTTCGTTTTTAAAATTTCAGGTACATAGTTATAAGAGATTTAAAGTAGGGACTGGGGAAACGGCAGCTCCCACCTTGGAACTTTGACACAAAACCTATTCCAGTCGTTGGTGCTAGGTTTGTGCCGGAATGCGCCGCAAAAAGTTTCATTTGTACCACTTTCGGTACAAACGTATAAGAGTTTTAATGTGGGGCTGTGGAAACGCCAGCAACTCGACCTTGGTATTTGGAAACAAAACCTATTCCAGTCGTTGGTGCTACGTTTGTGCGGGAATACACCGCAAAACTTTTCGTTTGTAACATTTCCCGTACAAAGTTAAAACAATTTTCAAGTGGGGGCTGGCGAAACGGCAGTCCCCACATTGAAATTTCGAAACATGACCTATGGCAATCGTTTGTGCTACGTTTGTGCCGGAATGTACGGTAAAGGTTTTTTTTGTTTTTACAACTTCCAGTAGAAGGTAATAGGAGTTTTAACGTGGAGGGGCTGAGGCCCCAAGTTTGAATTTGGAAACAGAACCTATGCTAATCGTTTTTGCCTGAATATACCGCAAAAAGTTTGTTTGTACCACTTTCGGTACAAAATAATAGTAGTTTTTAATTTGGGGCTGGGGAAACGGCAACACCAAACCATAGAATTTGGAAGTAAAACCTATGCCAATCGTTTTTGCTACGTTTCTGCCGGAATGTACCGTAAAAAAGTTTCGTTTGTACCACATTCGGTACAAGGATACAAGATTTTAAAAGTGGATAGCTGTGGGAATGCAGCACTCCCACTTTGGAATATCGAAACACAACCTATGTCAATCGTTTGTACTACGTTTGAACTTTAATGTACCGCAAAAGTTTCGTTTGTACCACTTCCGGTACAAAGATATAAAAGTTTTAAACAAGGGAGATGCCGTTTCAACAGCATCCCCACCATTGAGTTGTCAAACAAAACTTATGACAATCGTTTTTACCATGTTTGTACCGGAACGTACCACAAAAAATTCGCTGGTACCTTTTCCGGTACCAAGATAAGGAAGTTTTAATCTATGGGGCTGCCGTCTCCAAGGCTCCTACCATTGGATTTCGAAAGAAAACGTATGTCGATCATTTTTCTACGTTTGTAGCTTAACACACCGCAAACATTTTCGTTTGTATCACTTCCGCTAAAAAGATATAAAAGTTTTAAACTACGAGGCTGCAATTTTCAGAGCATCCCACTTTAAAATTTCTATATCTTTTTAACAGAAGCGGTACAAACGAAACTTTTTGCGGTACATCCCGATACAAACGATTCAGATACTTATCATTTCGAAATTGAAACGCAGAGGGCTGTCGTTTCCAAAGCCCCCAATCGCAAACTCCTATATTTTTGTTCCGGAAGTCGTACAAACGAACATTTCTGCGGTACATTCCGGTACAAACGTTGTACAAACGATTGGCATTCGTTTTATTTCAAAATTCAATGGTAGCAAGCTTGTGGAAACGTTAGCCTTCTAGTTTAAAACACTTATAACTTTGTACCGGAGGTGGTACGAACAAAAATGTTTGAGGTACATTGCGGAACAAACGATTGGCTTAGATTTTGTTTCGAAATTCCAAGGTGGAGAGGCTGCCGTTTCGCAGCAACCCCACATTAAAACTCTTATAACTTTTGCGGTATATTCTGGAACAAACGTAGCACAAACGATTGGCATAAATAATCTTTCGAAATTCAATGGTGGGGCTGCCGTTTCCCCAACTCCAACTTTGAGACTCTTATAACATTGTACCGGAAGTGGTACAAACCAAAATGTTTGCTGTACATTCCGGGACAAACGTAACACAAACGATTGGCATAGGTTTTGTTTCGATATTCCAAAGTAGGTGTATCGCCGTTTCCACAGTCCTCCATTTTAAAACTCTATTATCCTTGTACGGAAGGTGGTAAAATCGCACATTTTTGCGGTACAATCCAGCACGAATGTAGCACAAATGACTAGCATAGGTCATGTTTCGATATTCCAAGGTGGGGGCTGCCGTTTTCACACCCGGCCAACATTAAAACTCTTATAACGTTTTACCGGAAATGGTAGAAACGAACACTTTTGCAGTACATTCTGGCACAAACGTAGCAAAACGGATTGGCTTATTTTTTGTTTCCAAATTCCAATGAGGGGAGCTGCCGTTTCCCCGGTTCTTACCTTAAAAAATCATTAAAATTTGTATCAGAAGTGGTAAAGACGAACGTGTTTGCGGTACATTACGGCGAAAACGTAGCACAAACGATTGACATAGGTTTTGTTTCTAAATTCCAAGGTGGGGAGCTGCCGTTTCCCCAACCCCACTTTAAAATTCTTATAACTTTGTAACGGAAGCGGTACAAACGAAAAGTTTTGCGGTACATTCCGGTACAAACGATAAGCATAGGTTTTGTGTCGAAATTCCAAGGTGGGGAGCTGCCGTTTCTCCAGCCCCCACTTTAAAACTCTTATACCTTTGTACCGGAACAGGTACAAATGCACGTTTTTGCGGTACATTCAGGTACAAACGTAGCACAAACGATTGGCATAGGTTTTGTTTCCAAATTCCAAGGTGGGAGCTGCCGTTTCCCCAGCCCCTCCACTTTAAAACACTCATAATTTTGTACCTGAAGTGGTACAAACGAAAAATTATGCTTTACATTCCGGCACAAACGTAGCAGAAACGATTGGCATAGGTTTTGTTTCGAATCTCTAAATTGGGCTGGCTTGCGAAATGTACCTACAATTTTCTTCTCTTTATGACGATTAACCTTAAAGACACAAATATTAGGTTTCTTCAATTTTCAGTTTCAAAAGATGGAATATGAAACACATTCCTGGAATGTTTAATAAATTGTAGTTCTCTGCATTGTAGTTCTCTGCCGTTTATAACCATTCTTGTTTAATATTATTTTTCACTGTGACTTAACGGCATATTTGATCGATTTTGTATTGCTGAATTAATCCATCTTTTCTAGAATTTATTCTTATTTCAATACTGAGATCTATCACTTTTATATTGAATTAATATTGAATCCGCTTTCCGTTTTAGTATCACACATAAAAACAGAGATTTATAACAGGAATACAATTTGAATGAACGCATACTCTTAATATAAAGTACAGTCTACGTCTTCTATAAAAACTGAATGTATTGGTTAAAATATAAAGAATATTTGTGATTTCATTCTTGGATTGTCTTATTCTGTAGTTACACGGAACTTTTATAATGAGATACAAAACTATGTTTTCTTTATGATAGAAATTAAGTGGAGTTTCGTCCGCGAAATGGAATTTGGAATCCCCTTGTATTGTAAAGCTGTTACCAAAATATTGTCTCACATTAAACTATCATGTTTTCTATTGAAAGAGCCTTCATTATCTCGTCGGGTGTCTACCATAAAATAAGAGGAACATATAAAAGCAAAAGCAGTCCTCTAATTCTTGCGATCGCATTAGCATGCGTACTTCCACTTCCTGTATGTAGCAACAAGTTTCCAGCATACTGAGACATTTCAGCATTCGTTTCATTGTCTCAGAGTGGCTTTACTAACCTAGAATTCTATATATTTACAACTTCAAACTATCTATTACAACCAGTTATATGCTAATTAATTAGTGTATTTCACAGTGTTTTCCATCTACATTGTTTTGTGTCCTTATGAATATGTAGAAGGTAGTTAGGTATGCTTTAACATGTTGCGTGCACATAGTGAAAATATGTCTGGAACATAGTATAGTCAAATTGAAGATATCCGTTATGTCACTAAAGCAAAATAACTTTAAAAAATGAATTAGAGGACTGCTTTTGGGTAACATGGAAGACTAATTTATGGTAGCATGCCAGAAGATCAAATATTGCACAAACTCTTCGTGTTATTAGAAATCAATCCTGAAACATCAACATATTTGACTTCAAACTTTCACCTCTACAACTTTTTCATGCTTTTCCTTATTTTTCCTTCACAAATAATGGTGTCCAAAAAACTAACTTTAACCAAGAAATTCATTCTATAGCTTTGCTAATATGCTGTAAAATTACGCAAATACGAAATTAACTGGCTGCGGTGGCTTAGTGGTAGAGCGTTCACCTCTGGTTCCTTGGGTCCCGGGTTCGATCGCAGCCCCGCCAAGTAAACTTTGTGGTGGACAAACACCATGTGCGTGTGTTTTCTCGAGTTCTCCCGTTTCTTCCCACTTTCTTCATTCCACCATGTCACTCATTACTCATAATCACCGTCTCCTTTAGCCTAACCGGCATAACACGGAACGTAAAACTCAAAGATTGCATTTAATCTCATTTCAAATACGAAATTGTAAATAGTGTTCACATAAATGAATCAATAACGGAGTTACAAGAATATAATGCTTTCCAGTGAGGTATTTACAAGTACAACTTTCTTGAGGCGAGGGTACAAATAACATCTCAGCTTTCAGTATCCTGAAAAGTAATTTGCAGAGGTTAACAAATATCATGAGCCACATAGGGGCATCACGGGCTGAACAAGTTGTGGAACCCAAATCTGGTCTTTATGAAGAGAGGTACCTGAGATCCATTTCGGGTATCATGGCAATCAACCTTTGAGATTGTTATCCCAATCGCATAAGGAAGTTGGTCAACACAAGAACAATTTGGCCCACATGGAACGGAACATTAAACTACCCTCAAAAGATATGCAAACGGATTGTTCCTTTCAGAAGTGAAATACTGTATACCAAACAACCCAAAACGAACACTCCAAGTAAACAGAAAAATAGTGACACAATGTGAACCTCGCGTTCGAAAGCTGCATACAACCTTATTGTCACACTTGGTTCATCAAAAATTTTTAAAGCACTTTGATGGTATATATTGCATCCTGCTATGTATACGTTTAATATTTATATTCATAATTTGTTTTCATTTTCACGAGAATGTAAGACATCATAAATGCAAGAAATAAAAAAGATGAAAGTCGTAAGTTCAGCATAATTACGTTTGAAAGAATCATGTATTTGATATTTAAATAACTTCATAAACTTTTCTGTAGTGGGACTGTTGTGGTTAAAATGTTTGGAAGTTCCTCGAATTTTAATGTTTGCCATCTAGTAGGAAAAGTTTCATCAATTGAGAAGCATTCTCCTATAAATAAATTCCTTTGCTTAACATATCAGGAACGTGAAAGAAAAAAGGCGAATCCTGAAATCGGAGCGTTAGGAAATCAAGCTGAAGGTTTTGCAAGTACTTCAAGATATCAAGTCCAGATTTTTGTTTATCTCTGTGAGAATACTAAGGACAAACCAGGGAAAACCGCGGTATCTATGGGTTTGTTGTTCATAACTGTCTGATTCGAGGAACAAAGAAGTTGAGTTTTCTAGTTAGACCTATTTCTTACAAGGTCCTGATGTTTTTATGAATTTTGAAGTGAAGAATTTATAACCTAAGTACTCACATGGAGGACGCTAGAGGGAAATAGGGCGCGAGTATGAGGGAGAAATAATATGGCTACGTCAGACCCCAAACTTTCTTACCAGACAAGATGTATTCGGACCATATTTATGTAGGTCATACCATATCTATGTTTTCTATATACGAAAATAGGTGACTCCCACATTTACTGTACCTCTCTACTTGCCCCTCCAAATATATGACAACTGGTATTAATAGTGGGTATTCTTGTGTTGAGAAACACAGTTCAAGTTCCATAAACTTTCAAAAAGGTGCTTCGAACATAGATTTTCTTGGAATGGGTATACTTCTAACTTATGAACGGTGTACTTCTATTCTATATGTGATAAGAGAATTTATGTTCTCGTGTTTGACTAATTTTAGTTAATTTTTGCGCCCTTTTCAGTAGCCAGACTATATGAGACATGAATCTACAAGTTAAGTGGATTTCCAGGGACATGAGTTCCAATCGGTAGTTGAGTCCATGTACCCTTCCGCAAACGAGTGTACTTAACAATATAGTCACGAGAGGGCTGTATATTAATTCGCTTACATTTAATTTACAAAATGACTAAATATTGAGACGCTGGGAGGAGTCGCTAGTTTTATATAAAATAATATGTCACTGTGTTACAGGATATTGTGAACGCGGATCTTCCATTTGGTCCCTAGCACAGGTATCTCAAGGATCCCGAGGATCTCGTATTTCATCTTATGCCTCATTTCCACCAATTCTTTCATAATCATTCTCTTTTATTAAGCTTTTGTTTCTCTTAGCCTACAAAGCATATGAAGGAGAACTAAAACTGAAAGAAAACTGTTAAATATATTTATTAATTTCTTCTTTGAATAACACATTAGATACTTCTTATAGTATTTACCTCTTTTATATACCTCACGTTTATATTGGTTGAATTTATTTCATTTAGCGTAACTTTTCTGTAAGTGTACCGTATAGAAACTCTGGTTACATTAACTTTGGTAATTGTAAACGTGGAGCACAGTGACTCAGTGGAAGGGCTCTTATCTCTAAAACATTAGTTTTCTTGTTCGATCCCCGGTCAAGTAAGTTTGTAGTTATCTCGGGGAACTGCCGTTTCCCTCGCATTATCATTACACGAATTACGTTGAGGTAAAACATTCCATTTTGCGACTGTCCTCAGACAGATTATAATGCGTTTCTGAAGCGATTACTTTTCTTTTAATTTAGTTTAATTTACCTACAGTTCTGCTACCGGAGTAGTATGATACCTATACTAAAGGTGGGCACTAACTCAATATAGTACGAGTCAACCTGTGAATCATACGTTCATAATTATACACTTTGAAAAATTTACGCATTACGAAATTTTACGTGAGCGTTTACACAGTATTAAAGCCTGTGCTAAACATCTTGGTAGTTCAGCTAAACGAATAAAACGCAAGATCTGATGTGACGTTGCTGAGTGCTAAGGGGTGTAGCTATGACTAAGCAGACGAACTACAGCGCGATCAGGTGGCAGAGGATAGACGTGGATGTGTACAAAATAAACGTGGCTATACCGCTGGCCTCTCATTTGCTAGCAGCATTTTAAGGGAACTTGGAGCGCCGCCTTCAAATCCCAAGATGTTTGTCACTCCGTTTACAGTTTAAATCCAAAACCTCTCATTGGAACCTGATCACATATGGATCCTGCGTGAAGTGATAATTAATATTCCAAATTGAAATATGGTATTGGTAGTTGTTGCACCAATGTTAAAGTTGCAACTCAGCTAACACAGAAACCTGTTACAATCGATAGCAGAACTTTCAACCATTGAGGAATATAAAAGTTTATCTCGCAAATAATTTGATAATGAAATTTACAAAAAAAAAATAATAATTTAATCAAAAATAGAACCATTAAAGTCTGTGTACCCATGACTAAGCTATGTGGAAACATAATTAAATTAAGTTCGTTTATTTACATTTTTCACACTGCACTCATTGAGACATTTTATGGCGTAGACTAAACACTGTGATTTTAGGATAATGAGATTTATAATGAACCACAAAGCAACATTTATCGAAACTAATCCTTATAGTCTGATGTCGTGGGTGAACATTAAAAGATTGACGTCGGCTAATTTTGGTTTACACACTACATCTGTTAGTGTGTATCATGGTTTAGTTCCGAAGAGTCTTATTATATTCTAGTATATTTTTCCAGTACCAGGAAGAATGTACACTATTTAAAACAAAATAGTTACTAAAATTAATGCACGCATTCTGGAACTATATGCAAACTTAAGCATATTAAAGAGCTGAATTACAAGGTTTTCAAACTATATTTGTTGGTATGTTTTACACACTGCCTCTCAAAAGCTCACATTTCGCCTTGGGTAATTTATTTGAGGTCACAGAGAAAATATGCTCTTTTAAATAAACATAAAAATGACCATATACATGTTTGTATGTCACACTTATGTGTGAACAGAAATATAGTTAGATCGGTTAATTGCGGTTTGAAAAATGCACCAGTGGACATTATTTCATGGCCTAGATCCGAAGACGCACGTTACATTAGAATGATATTTACTTTAATTCCACTAAGAAAATATAGTATTTTAAATATAAAAGAAACATTGGAAATTGTGGCTTCTAACTTGAAGCTATACATGAACATATAGATAATCAAGTTGATTAACTACGGTTTTCGCACTACACATGTTGAGATGTTTCATGGTCCAGCATGCAGGACTCTCATTACTTCCTAATGGTATTTTCATGGAAAAGTATATATGTACCACTGAATTCCTTCTTTTTTTGTCAAATTGATTAAATATTTTGTTCATAGCAGATTATTAAATTACACCTTGATTTTTTTCAAAATTATGACGTCACTCCATCGCCACCATACCAGCAATGGCCACCAAAATGTTCCAAATTGTAGAAAGGTTTGCGTATATGTAACCTATTAGAAAGTGTCTTCTTACTGCGTGTGATTACTGAGTTGTAGATATTTTAAGTTATCTATCATGATTTAATACACAAAGTAGAAGTGGATAAGTGACGCCATGCTGAGAATAGACCATGGATGTCATGATAGTACCGCGGGGAATCTGAAAGAGGGCATTGGATTTCATACTAAAAAGCAAATGAATTAACTTTGTACCATCCGTTACTTTATAGTGATCTTACGACTGTTTTATGTTCACCATTGACGCAATAATGCCATCCTGAAATATTAAATAATCCCCTGTCGTTAGGCTAAAATTCCAATGTTGCCTCTGTATTTCCAATGTTATATTAATTACAAATATGCTACAATATGAAAAATGAAGCATTTATGTTAGTTACTCTTTACAAGATGTTAATGAGTTATTCCCTAAATTCGACCTTCTATCATTATTAAATAGTTAGTGGTTAAATATTTCCCTTAATCAAAGAGAAGTATATTTTGTTGTCAGAAATGCATTTGTTGTCAGAATACCATGATTTGTTGACATTAACTTATGCAGAACGTACGGAGAATTAGTTATCCACAATTTTGTTTTAGATCCGCCTTGAAAAGTGTTTGTTTGTGCTTGGTATTTTACTTTTTTCTGTCATTCATTTGTTCGTTTCTTTAATATTTCTTTCCCTATTAAATAACAGAACACAAATTGTATTTCTTGGCACTTGGCTTTTGAGGTTTTTTGTCACAACATAAACCCCTTCCGCAATAGCGTGAACTTTCCAAACCACAAAGAAAATACTTCAAATTTAAGGATCAACCTTTAATTTACGGATATTCTTGACTTAATATGTTACTTTCCTCCTGTAGAGACATTCTGGACATGAATTTGATATGTATGTTAACCTACCAAAAATTGCATATACAATATATTAAACTTTATTCCTTCCTAATAAAGAAATAAATGAACATACATTAAAAAAAGAAAATGAATATGTCTGTATTTATATAAAACGGCTTTAATAGAGAATTTGATATTAACCCATTGACTTTACATTGAAAATCAAATATACTTACTTTTGTCTTATGCAGTAAAATTATATATTTCTCCTTTGAGTTTCGCAATAAACATCAATTTAAATATACCATATAGATTACAAAAGTGCTCAAAAGTTATATTGTTCAATTCTTTTATTGTTTCTAACGAAAATGTGAATCGGTAGAAAGAATCTAAAATCCCGGATATAGTTATGCCCCTGCGTTAACAAAGTAATCACTACTACTTACTTGTAGCAAAAGAAGAAATTAATGCATCGTTTATGAAGAAAGTCCGTGAATGAATTGAAATCCCTATGGAAATTAACATAGAAAAGTCGAACGGAATGAAAATATCCCGTGGAAACATGCCCTTATGGATCAGAGTAGAACAAAGAAAACCTTGACGAAAGACGCTTATTGCACCAAACAGATCAGATCAAGAATTGCCATACCTAAAGAAGCATTCAACCAGGAAAGATCACTCTTAACTAGCATGCTCAATAATGGATATAAGAAGAAGTTGGTCAAGTGCTATGTATGGAGCGTTGGACTGTGTGGTTTAGTGAATTGGACATAACGGAAGGTTGAGAAGAAATATTTCGAGAGCTTCAAATTGTGATGGATTGATGTGAAGATAAAATTGGCAGAGAGAGCAACAAACGAAGATGTTTTAAAACGGAAAGGAGAGAAGATGACACTTTTAGTTACCATTGTTCATAGAAAGGTCAATTGGATTGGACACATCTTGCGAAGAAATTGTATTCTTCACACCGCCATAAAAGGAAAGATGGAAGGGAAGCGAAGAATAGAAAGAAGAAGAACACAGCTGATCGATGATTTTAAATTTAGGAGAAAATATTGGCGGTGAAAGAGGAAGCTGAAGATCGACAAAAGTGGAAGAAACATTTCCAGGCTAACATCTAAAATTGAACAAAAAAATCCTCATTAGTCCCAGGACATGCCGAAAGGCAGAATACTTAATAATAAAATATTCATTCATTGCTTACAGATCCTTAGATAATTGCAGAAAAAATGGGGCTCTCATACAGCGAAGAATGGTTCATTGGCGTGTGTAAATTATGTTCGCCTCTTACTAGACTTTAAATTTCTTGGAAGCGTTACACAAGGAGTAGAATTTGAAACTACAAATATCATCATTTTATTTTATAGATATTGTTATAAAGAACCTTATTTCTTTAGAATTCTTGCTTTTTATGTGATTGTGATTAACAATTTTGTTATATCCGTATATTTCACGCTTGTTTTAAATTTTCTGTCCTGTCAATATAGACAAAGAAAATATTAAACCTATAGTTGTGAAGAAAGGATCGATTATTGTCCACAAAGGTTATCAGAATACTCAAACTTACCGGGATTATCCATTTTGAGACCCTTGTATATTCAAACTATGTTTTGCATAAGCTTCGGGAGTCTTACAAAACGGCTATTTCTATCCGTCCGTCCGGCGACTTGTATTATCTTTCTGTATAGAAATATCAGTACTATAGATAATCTAAACGTGGTAAAATTGATATAAGCGATCTTATGTAGGCAATATGTGGCATAGCAAAATCAATTTCAATGTTATTTTGTATTAAAATGTTAAATAATCTACACATAGTTATCAAGGGTGTATTCAAATGAGCAATGTTTTGGGTCTTTTACAAATAAATGCCAAAGTTGTCCGGAAACAGTTATGTGTAATATTAAAATTGAAAAAATGCAAACACTCACGACTATCAACAATTCCATTTACTAACTTAGAAAGAAATATAAGTTGAAAATACTTTCGTCTAGCAGATAATGTTCCAACATCAAATAACCTTAGAAGAGTTGCAAACGATATTTTATTTTCATAAGAGTTTATTCTATGAGTTTTGTAATATAAGTATCTCTGAAACTTATTCTGTATCAGTTCAATTTTCGCAATGTACTGCCTATAATACAGTGTCCAAACTATACTTGGATAATCAAGTTTGCTTCGTACTAGAAAATTGAATAACATAATAATGACATATTGATTATTAAAATCTCTAGTACTTCTTATCACAAAACCTAGAAATTTGAAAACTCCACTGACAACCTTTTCTATGTGTGCGTTAAAACACAATTTGGTATTTACAATGACACCCCAATCCTTTACTTCATGTAATACACATTTATTACATTTATCTTTTTCTTTCCAACTCCTGTTGCGATCCTGCTAAGGGCCCGGTCCTTAGGCTGAGTAACACCGGATAATTCTAGGCACAAAAGTACTTTCAAGTAGATCTGCTTTAAAATTAAGGAGTTGATCTGCACGTAGAATCATTGCAAAAGCCATTATGTTTACACACACACACACACACACACACACACATATATATATATATATATATATATATATATATATATATATATATAACTTACATGCACTGACATAAAATAACGGGCAAAACTTACGGCTTACGTGAAAAGTTGCAATTTTGCATGATTGCATGATTGTAGCCTTTCGTAGTTAACCCACAGAGAAATTGCCAAAAGGATTTTTTTTAATTATTAAGGGTTCTGAAAGTTGATGAAGAAAGTTCCAATGTTATTTAAATGTTTTAAACATATAATCTCACATTTTACGTACTTGGAATTGGAATAAAAACTTGAAATTCGGTATTTTTGTACGTTATGGTTAGCGTTACCTAAAAAAAGTGAATAAAATAAAAATTTCCAATTTTGGAGTAGTTTTCTGATAAGTGAAAAATCTTCTCCGTGTGATTTATAAGAGACACCTTTTAAAACCCAAAATTATTGGGCACTTCCTGTAGGGCTACAATGATCTAGTTTGTTTGATATGATGCCGACAGGACCGAAACTTAAATTGCCAAAAGCGAATCTTGTTAATTTTAGGGTGTCTAAAGGGACGATGAAGAAATTAACCATGTTAGGAATACTTAAATGGGCCTTCATTGGACTTATCTCATATATTAAGTACTTGCCATTGAAATGAAAACTTGAAATTCGGTATGCTTGTATGTTTTTGGCAGCATTGCCTAAATAAATCAAAAAAGAAATCCAACTGTAAAGTGGTATGATGAGGAACTGAAAAACCATACGCGCAAAGAGACATCTACAGCCCAAAATGTTAAGGTACTTCATGGGACAATGAAAATTGGCATCATTGTAGCCTTTCGAAACTAACCTACAGGAAAATTGAGAAAAATTATTATTATTTTCTTAGTTTTTATGGGTACTAAAGAGATTAAGAAGAAATTGCATTGTTATCTAATTGGATGTTTCTTTTGTATACAAAATCTATGGAAAGTTGAAATACGTAAGGAAACTTGAAATTTGGTAGAATTGTGGGTTGAAGAGGTGCAAGGCAGAAGGGTGACTAAACGCAGGGGTGAGAGGACTATGTTCCCAGCTTGGCCAAATTTATGACTATGTTAAAAGTAAACACCTGAACTTCCTTCTTTATGCATAGGTTGTTGCATAAGAGACACGAGGCCGTACGAGGTACAAACGAGGGGGCCTGGGAGTGGAACCCCAGCTGTCCAATTGCTACTCTCTCTCTCTCTCTCTCTCTCTCTCTCTCTCTCTATATATATATATATATATATATATATATATATATATATATATATATATATATATCAGTTGCCCCAATTTAATCTTTGCACGGAAATATCTCGAGAATAGTTCAACATAAATGAACCGAACAAAAACTCAAATAGGAAATTCCATGAGGCACATTGCGTGCTGTTCTCGTAGTGACGTCAAGATCGCCCTTCATGGACGCCCAGTGCCAAACTGTATTATTTTAAATGGAAGCATGGGGCGACTCATACCTCGTTCGACAGATCTTTAAAAACTATAAAGGTTGTGGCAAACGATTGTTCATATTGGTCACCGTATTCTAAATGCTGACTGTATCAGATAAAATGTCTAGCACCACTAATATGAAAACGATTTAATACAAATTAAACGCACATAATCTCAAACAGGAAATGCCATGGGGCACATCGAATGGTATTTTCGCGGTGCTCACAGGGTTGCCGTTCATAAGCCTCAGTGCTCAACTTCAAAATTTTAAATTGAAAAATGGTGCGAGTCATACTTCCCTCGATAGATCATTAAGAACTTAAGAGTACTGTGACAAAAGATTATTCATATAGGTCACCGTTTTCAAAATGGCCTCCAAGACATGATGTATGTATCAGACAAAACATTTAGTACCACTAATATGAAAACCGTTGTAGATAAATGAACAGAGATAAAGGAATTGGAGATTAAAAACAGAATAAATTTTATTGTTCCCCATTTCCCAATGGAAATGTGACTGGTATTTTTTCCAGAATTTTTTCAGACATCATTTGCCGTTGCTATTTGATGAAGTTGTAAAAGCAAAACTGAGAATTTGGGTTCAATTAGATAGAGCGGCACCCCACTCTGCACAAAGGATGATAGAGTATTTGCACACGCGATATACTGGAAAATGGATTTTGAGAAACGGACCAATACTATGACCCGCACAATACAAAGATTTATCCTTGCCAGATTTTTATTTGTGGGGATATATGAGAAATGTTGCATATGAATGCGAACAAACAACTAGAGAAGATATGATCTAATGAATTCGAGTAGCTTGTGCTCAAATGCATCGAAAGGTTCCATTATAAACTGTTGTGCATTTTCGCCGAAGGATTATTTTATGTATTCAGGAAAATAGAGATGTTATTCAAAAAACTTTGAGAAAATTACTCCATTTTGATGGTAAGTGAGAGGCGAGGGACTCACGAAGAAAAAGCCTTGGACATGTAATGCAAGAAGACACAGAAGAAAAAGGAAAATAATCGAAACAATATCATACAGAAGACAGTCGAATGAAACCAACGTTTGTACACATTGCTCTAAAAACTGCATTGTTCCACAATTTTGTTTCGAATTTCAGTTGATTAATTTTTTCATCAAACAATTGCCTGCAATAAAAATGGAAGATACAATTTAACATGAATTTTACCTAATTTTCTTCATTACAGAGACATCTAGGCCTATCTCTTATAAAAACACGTTTCAGTCAATTTTGTTGCATAGATTCAATTTGCAGAAAGTAAGGCTCTAATTTGCAATTTCACCGTTCCATCCCGCTTACTCACTTATAGAAAAGGGTTGGAGCGATAATTTTTTAGAGATTAGAATTTCGACTTAGCATTAGGGCGCCTTTAATCTAACCATCATTACCTCTGTTCCAGCATTCTGGAGCCGTGAAATGATAATATCCAGCTGCGATTTCCTATTCGAAGTTTTGTTCTGACCATTTATTCTAACGGTTTTCACTCTTGAGCACTGGACATTTTATCTGATAAGATACCATGTCTTGATGGTCATTTTGAAAACGGTGACCCATATGAACAATCTTTTGAAACAGCGATTTTTAGGTTTTGAAGATCTATCGAACGAGATATCACTCGCCCCATGTTTCTATTTAAAATTTTGAAGTTGGGTCCTGAGCTTCCATGAAGGGCGGCCATGGAGATCACCGTGACAAGACCGTTCGATGTGCCCCATGGAATTTCCTATTCGAATTTATATTCGGTTCATTTATGTTAAACCGTTTTCGAGATATTTCTCTGGAAAGATGAAAATAGGCCACGCTATATATACAGTAGGCACGAATGAACCTGCACTATAGCCATGAACATGGTTAATTAATGTCTAATTAATGATGTATTGCATTATAAGGATGCCCATGCGATACTGTAGTTTATAATTTGTCACATTATATTGCAAGAAGTGTTGATCGATTTACGACCATAACGTTTACTGGAAATGTCCGTGACAATATTTCATTGGAGTAAATAATTCATCCTTTCCCGTTTTATAAGAAAAAATACATTTATTGACGTTTCAACAGCGTTCCCAAAGGCATCAGTTAGAGCCTAGCACTAATTTTTCCCTTTAGGTAACTCCTCTAGCTTGGGTCTGGCCATACTTCCCAATCAATACAAGTATTGCAATATTTGTCAGCAGCGGTAGCGTGTACAAGTGGAGTTATCACCGAAGTTTAACTGCACAGGTCGCAACCTCCCATTATGTTCCTACAAGACATCGGAAGAAAAATGAAATGAATTGTTTTTGTTTTACGACCCACGCTTATGCCGGTTAGGCTAAAGGAGACGCTGATGATTAGTAATGAATGTAATGGTGGAATGAAGAAAATGGAAGGAAACGGGAGAATCCCAACGAAACCCACGCACATGGTGTTTGTCCACCAAAAAGATCACTTGGAGGGTGCTGGGATAGAACCCAGGACCGCAGCCAAGAGAGGTGAACGCTCTAACACTGAACCACCGCGGCCCCAAGAGACATCGGAAGATTATAACCAATATGCAGTATTATACTATGAAGATACGATGTTGCAATGCAACTTGCACACTCTTACTTTAAAGTGCCTTTAGTGCCCTCGGTACATTAATGAAGAAAGTTTTTTAAAACGTAAAAATATGTAATTCTCATCCCATCCATCAGAGCCCGACACTTTTATCATGCAACATTTCTAAGAAAACGAAACTTCTGAATTGATCCACTTCGAGTTCAATCTTTCAGAATCGACTAACTGAAAATTACTATTAACATAAGTTTGTCTCCCATTGTCTTACTAGAAAAAAAATGTATAAATTAGTTATGATTAACCCGGGAACGCTCGACAGGTGAGCGCAGCGCTCACCCTGGTTTATGTTTTCGTTTCAAAGTCGCCCTACTGGGGTCACAGACTTGAGGCGCCGACTTGCTGACTCTTGATGTGTCTTGTGTCTGAGAGTCAAGTGTAACCTATTCATCCTCTTCTGTTGGAGTAGCACTGACTTTATAAGTGTGACTATGCGTAATTTGTGAGCACCACGGTCACTTGTCGACCGACGCCGAGAGTGATTTTTCTGAGATCATGGACAAAAACAAGGAGCAGATTTAGCTATGGCTTGCGAAAAACAGAAGAAAACGGTACGATTTGCTGCCTGTCAAGTGCTAATCTGAGGGAAACCCACTGTCAGCATCTTCTGGAAGTATAATAGATAACGTCAGTACAGTGACGATACATGCAGTAGAATAACGTCTTATTTAAATACCTATTGTATATGTCAAGAGACATAAGTACAGTGTTTACACTAAGATATTTATATCTTTAATTTCGTTAGAAATTTCCAACTCAAAATATAAATAGTATGAACATATGCAGAGCATATACTGAAAACTCGCTCTAATTATGTAAATATTTTTTTAAGAAAATGTAATCCTTATGTGATATATGCGATAATGACAATAAACATATAATTTTATGCGACAATGATAATCAACTAATTGTATTGTTTATGGGATAACAGAAATTGATTTCATAAAGAAAACCTTTAATAATAAAAATAGATATAACTTTAAGAATGGTAATAAGAAATTATTTTATATAAATGCATCATAATTTGTTTTGCCATTTTATTTTAATAATAATAAGTAGTTAGATATGGTTACTACGAGCGCATTTCCCTTCCACCCCCTAACTACCAAAAAATTATGAAGCCACCACTAATTATTACACTTTAACACAGAAGGTTAGCGCAAAGTATTCCCATAACTACAATGTTAAAGTGAGATTGAATATGCTTTTATGACATTTAAAATCATAAAAACTTACATCTAAAAACTTACAATTTAAAAACTTACATCTAAATCTACAACTCTTCTAACTTATAATGACCCCATGGTAGGGTATTGATCCCATCCTTTAAAACACATCTCTTATCATCCACACAACTTAAAGCTAACTTATTTACTTCTATACTGTACAAATCATGCTTATAACTTCTAATCAAATTCATCTTCTTATAATATTCTTTTTGGTTGAACAAGCAGTCTTTATAATCGTTAAATGATAGTTCTTTACTTACAACATTTTTCTTAACTCCTTTTGCTTTCTTACAACATTTATCTTTGTCGAACCTGATTGAATACATTTTTGATCTTAAACCAACAAATTCTTCTATGATTGTTCCTTTAAGTTCATCTTTCATCTTACCAAGTATTTTCTTATTGACCTGTGGTATCTTATATCTGTTATCTTTAGAGTAATCACTCGTGTCGAAGTAATCAATATAATTTTTCATGTCCTCGTACACATCTTCTGTTTGAATATGGTATATATAGCTATCAGTATCTGTATAACACACTTCTATTTTGTCTTGATATTTTGGTTTCATTACATTATAATGGAAATCGTACATTAAATATTTTGATAAATCTAGAATTGACATACCAACATAAATTGGTTTGTTAAATTGCACTTTAACCTTGTTCATGTGAACTGCTACTAAATTTTCCGTAAAAACTGTAGTACTCTTATAATTCGGTTTTGCTACAAGCTTCTCGTATTTTTTCTCGTCACTTACAAGTTTGATATTAACTCTCTTTCTAATATTTTCCATAGTCTTTCCAAAAACTGAATTGTTCATGAGCTTATAGAAGTTTTTTTCAAAGTCATTTGTTGCTCTAGTTCTCATCTGCGTGTTTAAATCAATATATTTCTTTAACCAATCTGATTGTTTGAACTGTATTACTCGATGTATCTTGTTAAGTTTTAATCCAAGTGAAAGGCATTGTTTTAGGTTTCGATAGTGAATTACATATTTTTCTTTATCATATAGGGTTGTTAATAGCTTCGATTGTTTTGAACCAGGCGGACATATATTTTGAGGAGCTAATGGATAGTCTTTGTGATAGTCATGTAATTCTTTAGGATATTCAAGATCAACTTCTAATATATAACCAGTATCAGAATCATCAGTTATACTTGTAAAATCTATTTCTTCAATCTCATCTTCACTTAACCATCTAAATCCCTTATACGGTAAATATTGACTCATTGCCCACCCATACAAGTTATTGGCATCTAGATACATTAAGTAAGAATCTTCTTTATTCTTATCATAATCTTCCATATACTTATTGTTTGCTTTTACATATCTTTTTGAGCATTGACTAATCCCACCTCTTATACCTTTCTCTACCATTAATACCATATCATAATCCCACAACAATTCTAATTTTATATTCGTCATCTTTAACATAGCATCCCAAGCTAAACCTGGTGCCGTCATATACCAAGCTGGATCAAGATCATAAGCTTTAAGACATGTTTCTCTAAAGTTCTCAAACACATCTGCTAACAATAATACATCTGTTTTAAAATATAAATCATGGTATTGTCCGAGATTCTTAATGTCAAATGTTTTCCATACTTTCTTTGCGTGTTCATAATCTTCATCACTTATATGTGTGTTCATAAGCTTGTTGAAGAATGCTTCCTTTAGTGGTAATTTTCTTTCTTTAAACCTATCCCAATTGTTAATATAATCATATGGGTAAACACCTTTTCTTATTACAAGTTGAAACTGTTCTTGATTAGGATAAAAGTGTTGTGTATGTATCATTTGCTCAGGTTTCAAGTTCGATGACAATTTGTCTAGACTAGAAGCCATAAATCTAAATGAATCTACAAATTTCAATTTAATAGTTCCAACCTTTTTACTGAATGATATGTATCTTTCTTCATTATTGGGTATTAGATCTATTTCTTCTTTATTACATCCAAGCTCTTTTATAAACAAGTGAGAGTCATATCCTGTTAAGTTATGTATGATCACTGGTACAAACTTTGGTACTTTAACTTTTAAATTGCAGTTATTACATAGTGGTGCTAAAAATTTTCCTGTTATATGATCGTGATGCTTAACTTTATAATTTTCTTTAGTATACTCCTGCTTACAGTAATAACAACATTTAGATTCATTGAACTCTTTTCTCTGACTTTTTGTTAATGGTAATTCGTTATTTTGTTTGTATATGTTCGATATGTGTTTGGCTTCTTTTGTTAATAGTTTTATAAATTTATTAGCAGCGTTCTTACTTCTATACAAAACAGGATTAGTTTTACTTCCATCGCTCTTTACTACATAATAAAAAAATCCAGATGGCTTATGTTGTTGATATTTTTTCGTATATGGCTCGTTATCCGGATAACATTCTTCGCAACCCATAACTTTATGTAGCAAACATTCAAAATCAGCATAAATCACAAATGGCATTTTCATTGTGTATTGGTAGTTTTTAAATTCAATGGTTATGATGATTATGAGGAGGAATATAACTATGATCACATTACAGAAGATTTCATACGCAAATATCTGCAGAAAGTTAATTTGAGCGAAATATGTTTATGGAAAAAGTTATCGGAAGAGTTTATAAGAGAATTAGCTGATAAAGTTGATTGGGAGATTATTTCAGGAAGCCAAAACTTATCAGAAGACTTTATAAGAGAATTTGCAGATAGAGTTGATTGGAAAGAAGTATCGTATAACCAAAAGCTATCTGAAGAATTTATTAATGAGTTTATAGATAAAGTTGATTTTGATGCTATATTTTATGGAATCAAACTCTCTGAAGCCTTTATACGAAAACATGCAGATAAAGTTTCTTGGTGGCGCTTATCTGGAACTCAACAATTATCAGAAAACCTTATAAGAGATTACGCTGACAAAGTAGATTGGGAAATAATTTCAATATTTCAAAATTTAACAGAAGGATTTATTGCAGAGTTTAAAGACAGAGTTCATTGGCATAACATTTCAATTTTTCAACGCCTCTCTATAGAGTTTATATATTTATTTAGACATTACGTAAATTGGAGAGTTATAATAAGAAAATATCATAATAATCCCGATTTAGGTAGTATATTGAATTTAGCGTTCAATGTTACAGAAGATGGTTCGTTTAATATTTAACTAATTACCTTTTATGACTATTATATCATAAAAGTTGTAACCTTAATTATCTAATATTAACCTTAATTATATTTTATGATTATATCATAAAAGTTGTAACTTTAATTATTTAATATTAACCTTAATTATCAGATAATAACCTATCATATAAACAATCAATTTCTTTAATCAATTCTTCTTCTAATAGTGATGCCCAAAACTCATTGCCTTTACCTTTTTACACCTATTCATCTTTTAACTCCAATCCTTTTAATTTTTCGATTATTTCATCATCTTGAATTTCTTCTATAACTTCTTTGATCGTGTTCAGTTCACACTTGAAAAATTCACCTTTATATTTAAATTCATCTAATTGTTTATGCACAAGTGACTCTAACTTTTTAGCATCATTTGTCTTATACGTTTCTTCATAATAAAATAACTCGAAGTCAAGTCTACACTCATTAAACTGATCTAGGCGTTGTTCAAGGTTTTTTGTATAACCCACTTTATATATACTCTTCTCTTGGTGCTGTTTGGTAGTTGCTATATAAACAAAACCTGACTTATCATTATATTTTTCAATTGAGACCATCTTTTTATTTCTTGGAACAAGTCTGGATAAACATATGTACCCCTGATTATCATTTGTCTTCCTCCTAAAATCATGTAATATATTTTTTTAGACTGATACTTTTCTTCTAATTTTTTTATTAATGTTTTTGATCCTTTATTTTCTAACCAATGATCAAACCTCTTTCCTCCATCTTGACATAGTTTAGTAGCATTGAAGTAACCAGTTTTTTTATCTATAATCAACTTAAAATCACCAAACAAACCATACCAGTAATCATCTTTAATCTGTTCATAGCAAATATCGTTTAAGCTAAGAGAATTATCCATAGTACTCATATTTATTATATAAAAATGTTTATTTAATCATTTTCAGAGTTTTTACCCATACAAATAGATTCTTATCACCATGATTTTAGCTATCGATAAAGTTTTAACTTAATTATCTTTTATGGAATAATAACCATAAAAGACATTATATATTTACACTACAACATTACTTTTATCTATCCAACTATTATGTGAATCATCAAATCCTAACCATTTAACGTATACTTTATCACCTTTCTTTCTCAACACTTTCTCCACCAAGTATTCATCTTTATGTTTCGTCTTTAATAGTTCTGGCTCATAAAATCTACCTTGTACATCCTCTTCTTCTAAATCTTTAATTCTATATGTAGGTGGATTAGATGGAATAACTTCACTAATAACAAATACTTCTGTTGACCAATTAGGTGTATATCCTTTCTCAAATAACCTTTTCGACTTACTTATACGAACATGATCACCTAATTTGTATTTGGGCTTAACACGCTTATATTCTTTTTTATACACTTTTTCCAATATTGTTCGCTCATTCTTCTTATTAACTTCTATAGGCTTTAAACCAATTGTTCTATGTACTCTATTATTATACTCACTAACCAATGTTGGTAATATCTCTATCCATTTATAATTTCCTTGTGTTGTGAACCTTTTCCACATGTTTTGTTTAAGTGTTCTATTAAATCTCTCAACAACAGAAGCTTTCTTACCACTATAGGTTGAGTAATGATTAATCTTATTTTCATCCATTAACTTCTTAAACTCTTTATTGTAAAACTCTTTACCTTGATCAGTTTCTAAATTATTAGGTTTTCTTACTTTTAACACTGATTCAAATGCTTCTGTAACATTCTTACCACTCTTATTTTTAACAGGAACAGCAAACGCATATTTTGAAAATACATTTATAATCGTTAGCAAATACTTATACCCTTTATTTAATTTTGAAACACCTTTTAACACACCACTATCCATTTCCACAAGATCTGCTTGCCATAAATCATCTATACCTTTAACAATAACACTTAACCTAGGATAATTTTTTCTAGATGGTTTATGAATTTCTTCTATAATGTCTTCTCTAATACCTTCACCTTCATATAGTCAATCGGGGTTTTTCATGAATTGGGATTTATTAGTACCACATACAACACATATACCTTTCTTAACATATCTTCCATTCTTTGTTTGTTCTATTCTAATGTTATCTATTTTTGTATCTGTTGATTTCTTACACTTAACACAATACATGATCATTATTTATTGTATAGAAAATCAACAAAAAAATTAAAATTTATCATTACCTAATACTATACTTTTAACATTATCATCATCATCATCACTTGATTCGTTTTCATGTTCTATTTCTACATACATAATAATCAATAATAACTTACCTTCTTTCAATTCAGAATCTTTAGATGGTCTAATTGCTAACTGATCATTTATATTAAAGTGTAATGGAAAACTTTCAACTAAAACGTCATTTAAAAATAAGTCTATAAGATGTTTATTAAAACTCGATTCTATATGCATTAACCTACCTCTGTAAAGAAATTTGTAGGCAGCAGCTAAATTATGTACAAAAAAGCCTGGTTTCCTAAGATCATCTTCTGCCAATCGACATGGAACTTCAAAAATTTCTTTTCTTGTAAGTAAATTAAACTCTTTTTTCACTGATTCAAGCTGTTCTAATGTCACAAGATCTTGTTTATTAATAGCATTAGATATATTACCAAAAATATCTATATTTATTATATAGCAAACGTCTTTAGGAAAGCTCTCTTTCTATGTACATCACAACAAACAATAATTGACCTTCTTCCATAGCCGAATTTTTAGTTGGTTTAATCGTTATTATATCATTCTTCTTAAAACCAAAAGGTATATTTTCAATCAAAGTATCACCTAAATATGTGTCTAAAAAGTATTTATCCAAACTTAATTCCATATGCATTATTTTCCCATTATAGAGAAATTTGTAACCGTTAGAGAGATTAAATATTCTAAAGATTGGCTCCTTAACGTTTTTAGCTCTTAATCGATATAGTAGAGATACAGTTTCTTTCTGCATAATCAATTTAGTAGTATCCATCCTAACCTTTTGAAGATCTTCTTTTTTATGTACGTGTCTTGTAACGTTTCTAATGCATCTTCAAATCGTTTTCTATCGTTCTCTAATTGGTTGTTAATATCGCTTTTCACTAACTCGAGCTGGTTTAACGTAATAGCATCATGTTGATCAATACCATTAGTAATATTAACTAATCTTTTTTGTGTAAAATCAATCCAGGATCTATAATTTGTTGTGAAAATTTTATTTAGTTCAGATTTAAAATTTGTACGACTCATTAAATTTTGATGTGTGTCTCTTTTATATTTTTCAAATTCTTCATTCTTAACAACATTATCTAAATTCCTTAACTGCTCTTCACTAATATCACTTACCTTACTTTTAATATTACCAAATATATCCATACTCATTTATTATACAGAAAATGTCCATCCTAATTTTTCAAAACATTTCTTTAACATCTCTATTTGTTTAGATGAATGTTTAAAATCAATATCAACATGAACATCGTGCTTTTTCAACACATAATATAATACACATTTTAAGTTAATAAACAATACTCTTTTTGAATACTGTTCTTTAAAGGTTTTGTATAAGTTTTCGAAGTCGGTTATAAGTGTTTCTTCCATATGTTGTAAGTTTAATGGTTTTTGATCGGTAAGGTGATAGTGTATTAAATAAACATCATCATAATATTTTGTGTATTTGTTTTTCTTTAATACTTTTAAAACACCTTTTATTGATATTAAATCTTTTGATATATCTCTAAATTCATCATTTAACACCTTGAACACCTCCTCAGGAATAATTCTATACTGTAAAGCTTGTAAACGAGATAACTGTAACTTAAATCTTTTTATAGTATCATACCATGGTTTTCTTACGCAAGCTCTCATTCCTTCACAAGTACTGTAAACAAAACCATTCGCTACAGAACAATCATCACAAATGTATGTACCCCTACCTTTTGTTAATGACTTACTACCACAATTACTGCATTTTAATGGTCTAGAACTATAATTTTTCAACATATCCTTTAAGGTAATTATTGGATATAACTTTACCAACTCTTCTTCCGTATACAAAAATTTAGGTATTAACATTTTCCATAACTGAACAACTGTATATGCGTTGTTTCTATCTTTTAAGTCTATCTTACTAACATCCCGAAAATACCAATTAAAATTAAATCTAACTAGTGCATCTAGTTCATCCTCATTTTTCTCAAAATAATCTAAAAATCTATTGTGTATAGCTTCCATATTTATCTTATAACAAAACTTTTATGAATATAAACCATAAAAGTACTTAAACTTAATAATATTTAATCATTTTTAATCATATACATAACATCACTAAAAGAATACCCTTGATTTAGAAGATTTAAAACCTTAACACAAAGATGACCACATATAACTGAACTAAAGTCTTGTATTCGTTCGTCATTGTAAAATAAGTTTTCGGTACCAAGATATTGTACTAGTTGTTTAGGAGGAACACCACCATAAGAATCGAACACGTATTTTATGTTATTATCTTTCCAATAGCATATCCAATGAGTACCAATGTTTTCTGATTTATCAAAGTTAACTACACCACATTCATTTATATAGGGTTTTTGTGGAAGTTCATCACTCATAAATACGCCTCTAAATTGTTTTATCTTTAATTCTTTAACCAACCTCTCTATATCGAAGTTGGTCAATGGTTTTAGTTTTTTGATTTCTTTGGTTTACCTGCTCCTTGCTTTTCTTCCATAGCCATATTGTGTCTTTTTTGTTCTTCAAGTTCTTGTTTATTCTTCTTAGCATCCAGTACAGTTTTAGTAATCGCTGCTGCACCACCTGCTAATGAGCCAACTGCACCTAAAGCTGCTAAAATGGCTGGAATTGTAAAGATAAAACCACCCATATGCTCTTTCTTAATCTTTTTCATTTGTGCAGTAGTTAAAGTTAAATCCATTCCTTTACCTTCTTTAATTTTCTTGGCTTTATCGTTAAGTTGTTTCTTTGTTAATACATGATCAATATTTAAATCCTTTAGTTCGTTATAAGGAACACTAAACATACAAAATTTAATAGAACACATCTTCCTATTTATTTAAGAGAAAATCTTAGTTTGTAAAAATACAGTTGTTGTTGCTCCACCAAAATCAATTAAGGAATTATTCTCATCTTTTATCCTTATCTCAAAATTGTCAACCTTGTCTTTGGATATAGGGAAAAATAATGGATAAGTAGGCTCGTAAATAATATTATGTTTGAACTCAGCATCTGTTTTGAATGATGCTAAAATTCCTGTTTCCCTATGTGTATATTCTGTATCTTTAACAAACATACCATCTGCTATATTACAGTGAACATTTATTGTATCAAACGGATGAAACTTTGGCAACTTACTTCCAATATGTGTTTTGTTCTTTTCTAAAACTTCAAAAACATTAAACCCGAGGACAGTACCTATACTCCCAATTGTAACATCATTACTATCAGTTTCAATTTTAACTCTATTTCTTAAATGATCTTCTGATAATGTTATGTTGATGGATTGAGATTTTAAATATTCATTAAGTGATTTTAAATTATATTGACCTTCTGGTATAAAAACTTGTTTATTACCATATGAGAAACTGTTTTTTTCTGTTGTTATGTTTGGAGTTAAATATGTACTGTAAAACCCAACTAGTCCTATACTTAAATAGTTGCTACTGTTGTCTAATTCGTAATGGAGTTTCTTCTTTAAAACAGAAGTATCACTCGTTAACTTAAATACCTTAGCCATTTATTATATAATAAATGTATGAGTTTGATTTACCTAGAGATATTCCAAGAGAGAAAGTAATCAAGTTAATAGAAGATGTTATTCAAAAGTTAGAATACAGTTTAAAGAAGAAAAAGAGAAAACTACGAATTGTTAAATATGCATACTACACTTTGATCACGTTATCAGTCATACTTTCTGCAACAACTGGATTTATTAATATTTTTATACCTATAACAATTTACTCAATATTAACAACGTCTCTTGCAACTGGAAGTGCTATAATAACAGGTTTGTCTTCTAAGTTAAACATAAGCAAAAGAAAAGACGAATATAAAACCATTGTCACTTGTATTAACTCATTTAAAGAACAGTTAGAGATGATAATAACATTAAATGGTGAAATGGATAACGAATATATAAAAGATACGTTGCTTAAGATCAGAGAACAACTTAAAGATATAAGATCATAAAAGAGTCGATTTTCTCTATAATAAATGAGTAACAAATCTATTAATTGGGATGTAAAAGAGATGATAAAAGAAACAACAGTTAAGAAAAGAAATGGAGAGCTTATACCTGATGATATTCGATGCCTTATCGTAGGTTCATCGGGGTGTGGTAAAACGTTTTTGTTATTTAATTTTTTACTACAGCCAGGTTGGTTAAACAATAATTACTTCTATATATATTCTAAAGGCATGAATCAGCCAAAGTATGAGCAGTTAAAAGATCGATTTGAAAAGGCCGAACTAAAGTTCAAGAAACAAATAGCAAAGTTCTTAAGCGGTAATGATTCTATTGTACCTATTGATGAATGTGAAAAATACTCTGTAGTAGTGTTTGACGATTACATTTTGGAAAATCAAGATACTGTTAGAAATTACTTTACAAGAGGTAGGCATAGACATTTAGACTGTTTCTATCTTGCACAAACATATTCAAAAGTACCTAAACAGCTTATAAGAGATAACGTTAACTTCCTATGCATATTCAGAGAAGATGATACTAATCTTAAACATGTGTATAATGAGTTTGTTGGAGGAGATATGTCTTATGATAAATTTAAAGAGATATGTTCAAAATGTTGGCAAGAAGATTATGGTTTTATAGTAATTGATATGACAAGGAAGGTAAACAATGGTAAGTATAGGAACAAGATAAAACACTTCTTAAACGTTTGATGTTTATTGACGTTTATTTATGTTCTTTGACGTTTATTTATGTTCTTTGACGTTTATTTATGTTCTTTGATGTTTATTGACGTTTGTTCGTTTTCTATATAATAAATGGATGAGAAAGATATTAATAAGAATATCAAGTTAAAGGAGTTCTTGATAAAGGGCTTCAAATCTTGGAAGAAAGAAAGAGCAGGTATATATGATAAATTTAAGACACAAGAACAACCTGTAATTGATGCTATTCAAAACTTGGGAAGTGAGATCAAAGAAGTAGCAGAACAAAATAAAAATCTAATAACTGAACTTGTTCCAGTTGTACATAAGACGGTTTCAATAGATCCTAGTCTACTAGAAACACCTAAAAAGATAACTTATGATAGTTCCCCAAGTAGTAGTGATACGCCTATAACGGGAGAAATAAAACAAATGAGAAAACAAATTAAAGACAAAGTTGAAGGAGTAGAGCCTTTAACAACAGCACAATCATTTGGTAAGATTGCAACGAAATATTATAGTAAAAGAAATGATAGTGTGTTTGGAATAAGAACTGTAGAAGAAGATGGAAAAATAATAAATAAAATAGGAAATTCTGAAGTTAAAGTGAATGGTGATGATTTGATAATTGATGGTAAAACTTATAAGGGAACAGAAGGTCTATGGGAATTGTTAACGATGAATACTAATAAAACCATTGAAGATTATGATGATGATGATTTTGAACAGTACAAGGAAATAATAATAGAATCAGATGCTGCCTTCCAAAAATATAATCCAGATAAAAAAGTAGCATCTAATATAGGTTCTAAGTACATTAATATTATCAAGCCTATTTGGGATAATTATATTAAACCATCTTTACCTCCAACTCCTAAAAGGACTGGTGAAGGAATTAAACAATATACAGAGATACCTAAAGAATATATATGGATGGATGATGTGAGAAAGTTAATTGATCGGTTAATAGTTATAGATGGAGAAGAAAAGGCTGGTAATAATAACTTTTATAATGAGAAAGTAGGTATAGTGAGTATGATTAATAATAAGCTTTCACAATTTATTCCTAATGATCCAAAAGGTATAGGTTATTTGATTAAGATCTTAAATACATTACCACCACGATTCTGGAATGACAAGAAGCTTGGAAAAGGATTAGTAAATGATTTGATTAATAAACTCCCATTTGAATTACATATTCCAGGATTTTCGTATTGTGGTCCGGGAACTAAGCTACAAGAAAGATTAGAAAGAGGTGATAAAGGTATTAACCCATTAGATGAGGCTTGTAAAGAATATGATATATACTACAGAGACAATAAAGATACAGAGTCAAGACATTGCAGATAAGGAACTAGAAACTAAAGCATGGAAAAGAGCATTTAGTAGTGATGCGTCAATTGGTGAACGATTAGCTGCTTTTGGGGTTGGTACTGCTATGAATGCTAAGGTTAAGTTAGGATGGGGATTATAAGTTTTTAATTGTTATTATGTATGATTCTTTTATGGGTATATCCCATAAAAGCGTTGTTTCAAGATTTTCTTTATAATAAATGGATAGTGTTGAGAGTTACGAGTTAGAAAGCTTTAAAGCTAACACAAGAACATTTAATAATTTGAATGAAGCTAACAAAGATATTGAGTTTGATTTCGACGTGGGTGATGGGTTCGTACATCCACACAAAGCAGATTGTCATATGACTTTTGAAGTTGTTGATGCATCAGTTGGAGGAACATTTGGTGCAAATGATACTATAAAACTTGTAGATAACTTCTTACCATTCTTCTTTTCTCAAATTGAGGTTAGAAAGCATGGAGTTGTTATAGATATGATTGAGCTACCAGGAATAACATCTACAGCTATTGGAACATTAAAGATTTCCAAACCAGAAGTTGAATATCTAAAACAAGCAGGATTTGAAACAGATGATAAACTTGGTCTAAGAAAGGACTTTAGTGTTTTATATCCATTAAGATTAATTCCTGGCTTTTTAAGTGATTATAAAGAGGTTATGTGGGAAGGTGGATTGAGAATAACATTTACAAAAGCTAACAACAATAACTATGTCTTGTATAAATGGACTGGATCAGGAGCAGGTGTAGCAGCTCCTCATGATGGAAAAATAACAATAAAAAGTATGGAGATAAGAATGCCTATTGTTGAATACGAATCTAATTATGAAAACAAGTTAAAGTTGAATATTCTTAAAGAACCTAAAATCATGCTTTCATTCCATACTTATGAATGTGTTCAAAAGACTGTTGTAGGTTCTTTCTTGGAGTTTGATGTTACTACTCAATTTAATTCTAGACAATTTGATATGCCTGATTTCGTAGTTGTAATGTTCCAAACTGATAGAAGTGGCAAACAAACAGCAGATGCAAGTAAGTTTGATCATTGTAAGGTAAAGAATATCTATCTTAAGAATGGGAGGAATAAGGTATTTCCAAAAGAATCAAGAAACTTAGATATTGCTAACAAGGATTATTTTAAGATGTATGAAGATTCTACTGCATTTAAGAGAATAACATGTGGCAATATCGAAATGTACTATGATCCTAAAGAGTTTATAGATAACAGACCAATGTATGTGATTAATTGTAGTAAGAGGAAGAATGTATCGGTAAATGAGAGAACAAACATAAAGATTGTAGTAGACTTTGCAGAGGCTGTGGCTGCTAATACTATATGTTATGCGATTTTAATTGGACAAAAGAACTTTACATATGACCCTAAGAATGAGAAAGTAGTAGAAGAGTTTTAGATAGTTAAATGTATTAAAGTTTTTCCATAAACAAAATTGATAAAAAATGAATAAATATTTTTTGGTGAAGAGTTTTCGTTGATTTTCTATATAATAAATACGATGTCAAGTCATATTGAGCTTTTAAATAAACTTGGAAGTCTCGAACAAAAAGAAGTTATTGGATTAAGAGAATTAGAATTAAATACAGAATATAAGATTGTGAAAATGGAAAAGATTAAAACTAAGTTTGGGAAGAGTATTTTAGTTGAATGTGAAGAGTTTAAGGTATTTCTTCCACCTAGATTTACAAAACACTTAACAGATAAAATGATTGATGAGATCGTTAAAGATGGAATAAAATTCAAATACACTGGTTTAAAAGATAATTATCCAACTGTTGAGTTCTGTATGTAAAATTTTTATGTAAATTTTTTCTGTATGTAAATTAGGATTGGTTTTATGAATTTCTCATAAAACGAGCATTTTCCTTATAATAAATAAACTATGGCTAATTATTTGAATAAGAAAAATGATGTTAAATCATTGAGATTCCTTCGCATAGATGAGTTAGAAAAAGGTAAAGCGTACGAGATAACATTATGGAAATTGATTCAAACACAGCGTTATGGTCAAAGAGTTTTAGTACATTTAGATGAGAAATATAAGACGTTAATACCACAAAGATATAATGATGAAACTGAGCAAGTATTGAAAGATTTGAAAAAGTATAAGCTGTTTGTTAAGTATGAAGGTTTGAAAGATTTAGATAATGGTTATAAAATACATCAGTTTTACTTTAGAAATGAATCCAAAAAATAAAACTTGTAATTTTAAGCGTATAAGTGTTTTTATGATTTCATTATCAATATCCGAATTTGTAATTTTAAGTGTTTTTATAGTCTGATACTATAAAAACTAAGACCTTTGGATATATAGAACACAATGTCATTTAAATTTTAAAGATACATGTATAAATGAGGGATTTATTTGAGTTTTTTGTAATTATATCCTTAGAGTTATGCAATTTATAAGACATTCAATAGATAGGAAATTTATTTGTCTATTGATTGCCGTTTGAATTTTGAAAATCGGTTAATATTTGACGAAGTTACAGCAAGTTCAAAATAGTATTCTTAGAGGTATGCAACCCACAACACATTCAGAAAATGGCAATTTTTTTTCTTTATCGATTGTCGTTTGAATTTTGAAAATCGGTTAATAAACAATTAAGTTATAACGACTTAAAAAAATAACATCCCTCGAGTACGCCATTGTTGTTAGGGTTTCCAAAAAATTATCATGTTTACCTTATTTAGTACTAGTTCATTTATAAGTTTCAGAACTTAATTCATAATTTTAACAATTCTGGAAAAACATGATAAAAAGAATTAGTTTCCAACCCTGTTTGTCACGTGAAAGTAAAAATCATCACGTTACAACTAAGAAGTTTAAAAAAGTTTAAAAATTTTCGACTGTGAAGAGAGAGAAAATTGTAACTGCATAACGTGACTATCTAACGTGACGTGACAGTTTTGGTTTTGTTATTACTACATTTTCCATATACTGCTTGACTACTAAAAAGAAAGAAAAGAAAAACATGTATGCCTGAGGGAATGCAACTTGTGACTTAAAAAGAAACAAGTTCTCCTTTACATTATTACTACAGCTATGTTCATATGTAAGTCACGTACGCAGCTTGCATGGAAAATCTTCCTCATATGGGTTTCTGAACTACAATGGAAGTAGTTAACCTTGACTTTAATGCAACTTATTTCCTATTCTATAAAACAATATGTATATCTAAGCTGCTTTCATTCTGATGAGTTCTTCACAACAGAGAATGTGTAATTTCTTAGAGTCCTTAGTTAATACATCGAACAATGATGCTATAAAAGTGAAAATATCTCAATTAAAGCTAAGAAAGAGACGTTTAAATGATAGCATTAGACAATTACGAAAACGAATAAGACAACAAACTGAAAAGCTACAAATATGCGAAGAAGAATCTGATAATATAGATTTGCAAATCTTAAATCTAGAAAAAAATAAAAAGAAATGAGGAAATGAATCCTATGGACCTAAGATAAATGCATTTTTTTATTTTTTGAAATCGGAGGGCACAAATATATGGATGGTGCTCACAGGATGTCGCGATGGCTGGGGCGACATTCACCAAAAAAATATATAAAATTTGTTTTTTTTTTCATTAAAGGAACAGTGATCTAAACAAATTATTTCTTTTAAATGTAAGTTTTTATGATTTTAAATGTCATAAAAGCATATTCAATCTCACTTTAACATTGTAGTTATGGGAATACTTTGCGCTAACCTTCTGTGTTAAAGTGTAATAATTAGTGGTGGCTTCATAATTTTTTGGTAGTTAGGGGGTGGAAGGGAAATGCGCTCGTAGTAACCATATCTAACTACTATAATAATAATAATAATAATAATAATAATAATAATAATAATAATAATAAATCACAAAATGTCAACATTTAGAAATGTGTTCAAAATAAACCCCTTATAAAATCATAAACAGCTATAGAAACGATGTTATTGTAAGTGAGCGCCACGCACACCTGTCGACCGCTCGCGTCACAAATCAACACTCAACCGTTTTCGGGATAAGAATCGAACGTTTTAAAATTGTAGTCATTTTGCAATATTTTTTATTCGACACGTTTTGGATGTGAATTTTTCTCAATTCGTTACCATAATCGATAACACCACATTTTGTTCTCATTTTTTCCACAATCATCGTACACAACTTGTCAATCTAGCAAGGCATTGTAACCAGATATGAAGAGGAGCGAAAGAGTTATTGAGTTTACTATTTTGCAGGTGGGGAACTAGAGTGTCACAGTATCTACAGGTAATTGCAAAATGGGGTTTTCCTTCATAGAACAAATAATATGGTAAATTATGGGAAGGTGTGGATAAAGAATACGTGAGAAAAGCGTTGCACTATGCAAACTAAAATACTTGTCATAGAAGTTTCCGTAAATTTCTAAAAATGTATATTTGACGATTCTGTGCTCTATGACATTTATACTGATCGTCTCTTCATACACAATGCTACTTGCATCTACAATTACTCAAGTTATTTTGATAACACTAGAAAGTAACATAATTATGTAGGCATATTACGTAATTCAAATTACTTCGTGTAATATGCAGCATATAACTTCTAGCAGCACAATACACAGGAAAAAGAACTTCACCAAATTCTGGAATTTATTCAAACTGTTTATTTATCAGAAGCATGGCTCACAGAATCACATTCTGGTATCACGTGCGTCTCTACGAAACACCGATTACAATCATAAACACTTCTGGAAAACATTCTGCGCACTGCCGAAGAAAAGTGTCTTGGCCCTTAGCGTCAATTGGTCTGTAAGCTTTTCAGCCCATAGGTACACATATGTATACCTGCGGTTTTTATTTTTCTTCTATTCTCAGGCTTGCATTGTAGTAGAAACTGCTTTGTAACATTTGTGTACTTCCCACCTGTGTTTAGTACTAATTTTATTCATTAGCTGGCCCACAATCATCGTACTTCAAGCAAAAGTTATAGAAGGAAAATGTGGAACGCTGAGTGCCAGGACTGAAGAGGGTAATTGCACGAGCTTTCTCGTAAGATATATCCATTTTGTAAGATAAATCATCAGAAAGTCCACCTACATGACGTGCGTACAGTCTTCTGCAGTTTTTCTTACGCCTAGTCCCTTGATATTTTTTTCAGGGCAAGCAGACTGCTCCTGCGAACCAGAGTGTAACGTAAATCCCTGCCAATGGCTCAGTTGATTGTCATTTGCGATGTGCGCCATTTGCAGGCCATCTTACGCTGTGTTGACCTGAGACGTGACTATAATGCGACCAGCACGGAACAGTGGAGGCGTCGTATTCATAGATGCTGGTGTTGGGTCCAGGACTTGGTATCACATATTTTCGTGTAATGAAATTCATAGTTACACAACGAATCTTACACATTTGTACCACGCGACGTCATAAACTTAGCGTCGGAATAGACCACAGTAAGCCCCTCGCCCATAATCTGTCCAGTTTTGACGGCATCAACCTAGGTTCGACCACACTGGTTACTGCGTAACTAACGTGAAACTATTGCATACCTCGTGTCAATCACACTGAGATGAAGTGTGCCTGCGGAGTACAGATGCACAAAAACTTCGGCTCAATATAGAGCGAGTCCGTACACAGGACATATTTACACTTTGACGGGTTACAGGTAATCAAACAAACAAAGTAGAACATGTGAAATCTTCACCAAATAAAAGGAAAACTCTTTAAGTTTCGTCATATTCGGTGTAGTTTCATGTGCCTTGCATTTTTTGCCTTACAAATATATAAACGATATTCAAGTTCTTCCCAGGGGCCGCGGTGGCTCAGTGGTAGAGCGTTCACTTCTGGTGCATGGGGTCCTGGGTTCAAACCCTGTTCCCGCCAAGTGAACTTTGTGGAGGACAAACACCGTGTGCGTGGGTTTTCTGGAGGTTCTCCCGTTTCCTCCCACTTTCTTCATTCCACCATTTCATTCATCGCTCATCATCACCGTCTCCTTTAGCCTAACCGGCATAACCATGGAACGTAAAACTCAAAAATTTCATTTCATTTCAAGTCCTTCCCACATACGGTGTAACGTCTGATGTAACAGAATGAATGTCTGAGATTCTCTCTTCTAAATGATTAATAGCGTTGATACCTTCATTGTACACATACTGCATCAAATAACCATACAAGTCTAAGAGCATCAGTTCCGGAGATCGTAGTGTGCATGGCTTGATAGAAACACTGTTCGGGGAATATTTTAACTAGAAACTCACAAATAATGTCGGCAAAGATTGGAGTATATTCTGGAAATTATATTATGGAAATTATGTCACTGCATACACTTACAACATGCCGTCACAGTCTCTGCTCTGCAACGAAAATCGTGCCTATCACTTTATTGTACATGACACCACACCTCACATTTAGTTTGGGAGTGTTACCTTCATACTTCATGCAGGCGCAAGAATTTTCAACAGCCTAATTTCCACATTCTGGCGATGAACACATACACAGACATGGAATTTCACCTCATTCCTAACACAATCTTCTTGATAAATCGTTTATTATTGTCTTCTCATGAGGAATATGTATAGCAAACGTGAATCGCCTATGTCTCTCCGTTGGTTTGATAGCGTGCAATATCTTCAATTTTAATCCGCAAAACGTAAACATTTCTTCAGCTCCGCATGAACTGCAGATTTACTTAGGTGTAATTGTCGGGCATACGCACGCACACACTTTTCTGGTCTCTTTAGTTATTTCTCCTGCATAGCCTCTACAAACCCGTCACTTAGCGATGGGATACAAAATGGGATTTGTTCATTCTGGCATCCTTCAACTGCTGGTATCCATGTAACCAAGTTATTTTATTCATATGTGTTGGCGCTTCGTTGTACACGCGACGATACTCACTAAGCACTTTGTTCATGTATTCGAATTTAGGAAGCAACAGAACACAGTGACATTTCCCCTGTACCATCCACACCACTCGTTTATACATTGTCCTCTCTTTCCTTCTCCATGTAATTTCCATCATGATGTTTTGCAATAGTTTATTCATATACGGGATTACTTTGTGGCCTAAGTAGCATTTTTTGCACTCTGCCCTCTTGAGATACTACGACCCAAAAATTGCATGAAAATTACAAACATCAAATTTCCGGCGCCATAAATCTATAGTGCCAGCTGTGGGTGCCATTATCGTAGCTGAGGATAATTTCTGCAGACGTTTTACATGCAATAGTATTCAGCACAAGACTTATGGACCCCACCAACTTCATGCCATACGGCCCCTTGAAAAGTCTAATTTTCTGTACCTTTTGTGGCAATTTCATGTCTTGGTTTGCAAACCTGCATATTTATTTAGAAGCAAGCATATATTTTATCCGGGTACCTCAGTCTCTCCTGTAAACATTCGTTTCGTTCATTATGTGGCATTCCACTGTGTGTAGGCAAATCACGAATTTCTTGTATTGTGATACGTCGAAAGGGTTTTTGCGTCTTTATGAGAATCGGGCTACGCTTTAATTTAGTTTCCGAATGGTCTGAATCGTAACATTCACTACTATCACCTTGTTCGCTACGATCATCAATTTCCTGCGTGAAAGTACTTGAATTTGGATTAATCTTCTCATCGCGCATCTGGCTGATGTTAATTTGTAATTTATCTATCTCTTGTTCTAATTTAAAGACCCTACTTCTGACTTCCTGTTCTTCCTCTGACTTAAGAGCTGATCGTAATGGAATGTTTTGAACATGCTGTATCATGTTTGGACAGATTGTGTCGTATGTTTTTCTAACCTACCAACTTTTGTTGTTAACTTGTGATATTGGCGGTGTTTTGTAAAGCTATTTACATTTTTAATTTCGGCAACGTCATTCTGAATATCGCTTACTTTTCGACACTGTTTATGTAAACCTGACATAGTCTTCCGTATGTACGTATTTGGTGCGCCTATTGTTGCCTCAAACTCGAAAATCTTATTTTCAATTTGTGTGTGGTGTTTGTTAACGCTAAATTCCAACACAGCTTGACTATCTTTTAATTTTTTAAACCTCTGCTGATTTTCTTTGCGATAATGTGTAATTTCGGTCGTTTAATCCTCAATCTCTACCTTCACGAACTCTAAATTTCTCTTACATTCTACTCTATATTCCTCTATTTTCTTCTCCATACCCTTTATGTGAGTTGTAACATTCGTGACAGAATATCATTGTTAACTTGCTCTAATTTACTTTCCAAATTTTCCCTTACATTGGTAATACTTTCGTCTACTTTATTACCCATGTCTTCCCTTAATTCATTAATGATTTCCTTACAATATTTATCAATTGTCTCACAAGTAAACTTTACGTTTGGGTGAATCGAGTTGCTGACTGAGACACATATGAGAAAGTAATACTAAATGTGGTCAGTATTTCAGTGAAGTTGTAGGTGCGAAGCTCCAGGGGTTTAGGAGATACAGCTACTAGAACATTACATGGAAGTACAGAATAGTCTTCATACAGTTGGAGGTAAAAGCTCTGTAAGACCTCTTGTAACGACAAAAGATGAATAACAAATATATGGGTACATATTAAGACTAGGGGAAGTCATATAGTAAGGGTATACCTGACGGCGGCCATCTTGAAATCCGCCATTTTGAATTAAGGTTAAGTTAGGGAATAGGATCATGTGATACATGATTTAAGGCACAAATTTAATCAGAAGAACAATGGTGACGTTAATTTTGATTTACGCGCAATTGGTAAAAAGTTACAGGGAAATTAAATATTGTTGCAGCATATGTTTTAGTCCTTTACCCCACCTTGTAAATTTTGTGTTAATGATAATAATTAAATAAAAAAGCAGGTGGATAAATATTAGGTCTATGGTAATAGTTGCCTTGATGACGGCCATGTGCAAATCCGCCATTTTGAATGTGTCAAATGTAACTCGATTGCCTTTGTAAGATGTGCTCACTGTGAGCAGAGCATTTGTGCAAGTCATGCACTCTTTTCTGAACTACATATTGATTGTACTAATTGAGGACTTTTCTGGAAGAAAGACCCAAGTTCAATTATGAGTCAATTCCACTTTAGATATTTTTCCTTAAATTAGCAACTTGTTTATGCGATAACAAATGCTGGTTAATGATAAAGCAAAAATGGTTATACCGTTGGATTTATGGTAAAATTTGCTATTAATAAGGTGTCAATGCGTTTTGTTTAAAACTTTTGTCTGACTCAAAATGGCGGATTTGAACATGGCCGACATCAAGGCAACTATTACCATAGACCTAACATTTATCCACCTGCTTTTTATTTAATTATTTTCATTAACACAAAATTTACAAGGTGAGGTGAAGGACTAATACATATGCTGCAACAATATTTAATTTCCCTGTAACTTTTTACCAATTGCGCGTAAATCAAAATTAACGTCACCATTGTTCTTCTGATTAAATTTGTGCCTTAAATCATGTATCACATGACCCTATTCCCTAACTTAACCTTAATTCAAAATGGCGGATTTCAAGATGGCCGCCGTCAGGTATACCCTTACTATATGACTTCCCCTAGTCTTAATATGTACCCATATATTTGTTATTCATCTTTTGTCGTTACAAGAGGTCTTACAGAGCTTTTACCTCCAACTGTATGAAGACTATTCTGTACTTCCATGTGATGTTCTGGTAGCTGTATCTCCTAAACCCCTGGAGCTTCGCACCTAAAACTTCACTGAAATACTGATCACATTTAGTACTACTTTCTCATATGTGTCTCAGTCAGCAACTCGATTCACCCAAACGTAAGGTTTACTTGTCAGTAACTGTACTTAACTGTTCTTCCGCGAGCAATGCAGTAAGCATTTGATTTAACTCTACGGTGTCTGACATTTTGTCTGATTGTTTCGGTTGGTTATCTGTAAAATAAACTAATAATTTCTCTAAATGTATCTAAAAGTTCTCTAAATTATAACTAATGTCTCTAATACACACATATATAAGCACAATTATAAGCATATACCTTACTCTTGGAATGCACAAATCACCATACGCGGTGGCCTACATTTTTTTCAGTACCGGTATTTAAAAAGAACTAATCTTCGCATTCACGCGGATGGTGGGTAGTCTATAAAACAATGAGCAATTAAATAATATGTTGTCTTACTAAGGTCCTGGGCGGAAACCACCAATTCAGTATGTTGTCGCTGGTTTGGAAAGGTCGCTTCTATTTGCTCTTGCATTCAATAACCGATGTACATTAATGTGTACATCTTCCAATCATCTTTTCTCACCAGGACACATACCATGCTTTGCTGACTGTCACCTGAACTTGGGAGGATTTAGGTGAAAATCAGTATGCAACGTGGTCGGTCGTGTTGGAACTACACTGGGTGACACATTTTGACCAACTCTGTGTTTATCTGACTTCTTTTCTTTTTCTACACTGAGAAAAATAAGTGGTAACCTAGTGGGGGTTAATGGACAATTTAGCTGCTAGAACCAGTTAATAATTTGTAACAACCCTTCTGAGACAAAAAAGGTTAAGTTTACGAGGTCGCCGGTAATCAATCAAGAAAGGTTACTAGAAAATGTGTAGAAACAATCCAGTGTTTGGTTGCTATTAACCTATAAAATAGGTTAGAAGAAGGTAACCAATTCAAGAAGGTTAATTTAATTTAAAACACTGTGTTGTTATCAACCGATTTTCACACAAGGTAAATTTAACCCTCCGAAACTTGTTTACTAATAACACTGCATTACTAGAAGTACAAACAGCAAGGTCGCCATTTGCAATTTTAAGAACGAAAAGTTTTAAGAATTATGAATACATCCGAAGGAATAGGAAAACAGTTATTAAAATATGGATTCTACATAAATTAATAGAGAAATGTGAAGGAAAGTTTATTTACGGAGGTTTATGCATATTCTGAGATTTAAATGAATAAAATGTTATGTGACATGTTTCTAGTACAAATATCCATACTAGATGGTAGCACTACTAGTTATGTAATTGTCGTCAAATAATTCACACACTCGTAACAATAATTTTGTAATGTGTTCAGGAAACATAATGCGTTTTACGTTGCTTTACGGTACAAATATCAAAATCCTTTTACGTCTTTGCTTATAGGGAAGAGTATCACCCAAACAAATTCTCACTGTTAGTTGTCAAATAATTGTGATATTGGTGGCTTATAAGGGTACGGCATTACCGGAACTGGCCACCTGGAATCTCTAACCAGGTAAAAAAAAATAGGATATCCGTAGCTGGCGTAGAAAAATAATCAAGTCATTTAGTGTGTCCATCCCCATTGGTTTATTTTATTCGCGATCTTCGTATATACGGTTGGATTACTTACCTATTTGGGGTTAGGAAACAACCGTCGAATTGTATTTTCATCCTCCACGGAGGTTGACACCCTGATTTGATCTTAACTGTTGACAACCTTGCTATTCTCTAGGCTTACGATTTATTTTCATACTCTCCTCTTCGGAGGTAGAGATACATGCAGAAAAAAAAATAGTTGACGACTTTGGCACTTCTACCGGCGAACGATTCCTTTCGTGCTCCTTCTCTGGAGGAAAGAGCACCTTAATAAACTCTAAACTTAGAGCTCTGCTCTAAGAGCAGAATATATCCAGGGGCCGTCCTTACTTTTGTGGTAAGCTGGCGCCATCTCCCACCTCAGTTATAAAGATGGCTTCTCAGAAGACATCAGCAAAATCAGACAAAAAAGTACAATCACCCCGGATTCCAGGTCTGAGGGGGAAAATAAGAAAACCTACGTACAAACCAGAAGATTTTCTGGTGCCTTTAGGCAAAAAGAAGCAAGCAGCCGCCCCAGCGAAATTGAAATCCACTCCACTCAAGCAATCAAGTGCTTCGCAACCATCCACTTCGAATACTCCTGAAGATATGGATTTCACGGTTGTCGGAACGCTAAAACGACGTAGGTCTTCTTTAGCAAACCTCAACAAGGCAGAACACCTTTCTAATAGTCCCTCAGCATATCCACCTCTCCCAATCAGTAACAAGTTCGATGTTTTGTCCGCAACACAATCAGATAATGCTAGCACTAACACTGGTACGACAAAGCAGCCTCCAAGTTTCAAGCCTCCTCCGATCTTCATTTACGGAATTACTAACACCTATACCTTTATTAAGACCTTATCACGAGCACTGAAGGAGCCCCCTCTAGCTCAGCCCAATAAAGAGCGCATCCGTATTCAAGCAGCAAACAGAGATGATTATAATTCTATCAAGGCTTATTGCGAACAAACAAAAACTGAGTATGCTACAGGCGTGGCGAAAAATGAAAGGCCTATTAAGGTCGTTGTCCGAAAACTGCCTATAGACACCGACCTAGACGATCTGAAGGAAGAACTATTGCGTCTCGGTTACAAACCAATAAACGTCCACCAAATGTCTCGCAAAAGCAAGACAGAAGACAAGAAAATTATGATGCCACTGTTTTTGGTTGCATTGGAACGAACTGCAGCTATTAAGGAGATATATGCTATTACCAACCTTCTTCATTACAAGGTCCACATCGAACCATACAAGCCTCCCTCAGTGCTGCAATGTTACAGATGCCAACGCTTGGGGCATTCACAGGACACCTTCCAAGCCCACCCGCGTTGTCTCAAATGTGGGCAATTTCATTTCACCCAATCCTGCAGTAAAGCAGACTCCTCCACACCCGCCACTTGCGCCAACTGTCAGGGAGATCACCCCGCAAATTACCGTGGCTGTCCAGTCTTTAAATCCTATTCTGAGGCTCTTAAATTGCCGGCCCAGCAGCCGAGGAAACTTCCAGAAAAGACTAAGAAAACTTCCAACAAACCATCAGAAGAAACGACTTCCATGCCCAATGCTGTTAATATCCAACCTATAACTACGGACAATGAAGACGCTGAAGCTTCCACTTCTCTCCACACCCAATCAGCTTCTGTCGAACAACAGAAGGGCCCGAAAGAATACCTAGACTTAAAGTTCGTTCTTTCATTTCTCAAGGGTTTAGAATTACGCAAAATAATAACACATATTAAACGTGGTATTACCCGTTTCCGACAAGCAGCAGACTCAGCTTCCAAGGCTGCAGCAATAATAGAAACAATAGCGGAAATGGTTGATGATGGCTGTTTCTAAATCCAGCGTATTGCATCACACACTTGTCCTTGCTACATGGAATGCAGATGGTCTCGAGGGGCAGAAACAAATGCTTATTAGATTTCTCAAACACCATAGAGTTGACGTCATGTTTATTCAAGAAACACACTTCACTAACTCGTATCACTACTTGGCGACTACCCAATTACATTGTGTATCGACAGGATAGAGTGGGCAGAAAGAAGGGAGGATTACTACTCATAATCAAAAAGGCATTCCCCGTCAGGTCAATTACAATAGCACCCTTACTAACTTTGGAGGCACTTGGTGTTGAGCTAATAACTCCAGGCGTTCCATTAATATTGGTCACCGGGTACAGGTCCCCGGCTACACAACTAGAGCCCACAGACTTCGATGTCTTTGCTAACTTAGGGCCCAAAGTCATCTTAGCTGGAGATCGCAATGCTAAACATGGAGAATGGAACTCCATTACTCCAAACACTGCTGGAGATACTTTACACGAATATTTACTCACGTCCAACTTCATCATCAGTGCTCCACCAGACCCAACTCATCATCCAAAATTTGGCGGACAACCCGATGTGCTTGACGTAGCCCTTTGCAAAGACGTATCCTTTACAGTCCATCCATATGTCATTTCAGATTTAGATTCTGATCACGATCCAGTCATTTTTCACGTCTCCCACCGCAGCATCGCCCATTCTGCCCCTATATTCAAGCAAATAGACACTGACTGGGATGTATTTAAACAAGAACAAAACACCATGATCGATCTACGAAATAGGCCTGCCACCATTGCGGACATCGATCAAGCGGTCTCTCACATCACGCTAGCACTTCGTACAGCAGAGACAGCGAGCTCCACTACAATAATCTCTCCATCGCAAACCAGTCAAAGCGACAGTTTTCATTTACAACTTTATCTTCATCTGAAACGTTGGGCTAGACGTCGATGGCAGCACACACTACATCCCGCATATAAGACTTTATGGAACAAACTTTGTAAGAAGCTCAAGATGCTCACTACAAGACAGAATCAACAATACTGGGAAGACACTTTTCGAAATGTCACACTAAATGATCGTAAAATTTGGACGTACTCCAAACATTCCAAAGTACCACAAATGCTTCCAAAGCCAGAGTCATACAAGGACCTCAAGGACTGACTCAAGATCCTCAGTCGCAAGCGGACATTTTCGCTGACTCTCTGGAAAAACAGTTCCAGCCCAATAGAGCACGCCTCGATCCCTATCTGAAACAGCACATCCGAACCACATTATATAGCATAAGTACACAAAACCCTACACATGGCATCACCTTAGTAACACCCCGGGAAATAGAACGACATATAAAATGTCTGCCGGCCAAGACAGCATCTGGGCCTGATGGGATTCGATCTGAGATTCTTAAACATCCAACTAGAAAACTACTGGTCTTTTTAACTTACTTATTTAAAGCCATCTTTCAATTATGCTACTTTCCCAAGGCCTGGAAGGAAGCTCGTGTCATCACAATCCCCAAGCCTGGCAAGAATCCACTGCTCCCGGAAAACTACAGGCCGATAAGTCTTCTATCGCACTTGAGTAAACTCTTCGGACGGGTATTTCTCTGGAGGCTGAAACATCACGTAGATAATAGAGACCTTCTACCTTCTCATCAGTTTGGGCTTCGTGCACAACATAGCACTACAACGCAACTCGTACGAGTAGTGGATCATTTAACAACAGCTTTCAACAGGAAACAATACACCCTTGGAGTATACCTGGATGTGTCAAAAGCCTTTGATAAAGTATGGTTAGCAGGACTATTATATAAACTATACACCCAAGGTTTTCCATATCGTCTTATACATTTACTACGTTCATACTTGACTGACAGAAAATTTCATGTATCTGTTGACGGTGTCAAATCCACGTCCCGATCTATCAAAGCAGGTGTTCCACAGGGCGCTGTACTTTCACCGCTTTTATATAATCTGTACACGGCAGACCTCCCGACCTTACCACATTGCTTTTCCGCAACGTATGCTGACGATACTGCCTTTTTTACAACCAGCAGCTCACTTGCACAGTGTTACATCTACATGCAACGTCAACTCAACGGCTTTCAGGAATGGGCAAGGCGTTGGAGAATTAAAATCAACACAGACAAAAGCTGTGCTGTTATCCACAGTCGACGACGCATCCGCGTCCTTCGAAATTTAACGTATGAGAACGCACACATTCCTCACGCCACACACGCTAAATATCTGGGTGTGACATTAGATCATGGGTTAACGTTCGCCGCTCACATCAGGGACGGAAATGGTTGACGATGGCTGTTTCTAAATCCAGCGTACTACAACACACACTTGTCCTCGCTACGTGGAATGCAGATGGTCTAGAGGGGCAGAAACAAATGCTGATTAGATTTCTCACACAACACAGAGTTGATGTCATGTTTATACAGGAAACACACTTTACAGCTCGGATCACTACTTGGAGACTACCAAATTACATTGTGTACCGACAGGATAGAGTGGGCAGACAGAAAGGAGGATTACTACTTATCATCAAAAAGGCATTCCCAGTCAAGTTGATTGCTATACCACCCCTACTTACTTTGGAGGCACTTGCTGTTCAATTAATAACTCTAGGTGTTCCATTAATATTGGTTACCGGGTACAGGTCCTCGGCCACACAACTAGAGCCCACAGACTTCGATGTCATTTCTAACTTAGGGCCAAAAGTCATCTTAGCTGGAGATCTCAATGCTAAACATGGAGAATGGAACTGATTACTCCAAACACTGCTGGAGATGATTTACATGAATATCTACTTACCTCCAACTTCATCATCAGTGCTCCACCTGACCCAACTCATTATCCAAAATTCGGCGGACAACCCGATGTTCTTGACGTTGCTCTTTGCAAAGATGTATCATTTAGTGTTCATCCTTATGTCATTTCGGATTTAGATTCTGACCACGATCCAGTCATTTTTCACGTCTCGCACCGCAGTATTGCTCATTCTGCCCCTATCTTCAAGCAAATAGAAACTGACTGGCATCTTTTCAAACAAGAACTAAACACTATGATCGATCTGCGAGATAGGCCCGCCACCATTGAGGACATCGACCAAGCGGTCTCTCACGTCACGTTAGCACTTCGCACAGCAGAGGCAGCGAGCTCCACCTGCATAATCTTTCCAACGCAAACCAGTCAATGTGACAGTTTCCACCTACAACTCTATATTCATCTGAAACGTTGGGCTAGACGTCGATGGCAGCATACACTACATCCAGCATACAAAACGCTCTGGAACAAACTGCGTGCAAAGCTCAAGTTGCTGACAACGCGACAAAATCAACAATATTGGTTAAACACTTTTCAAAATGTCACAGCAAATGACCGTAAAATTTGGACATACTGCAAATCATTCCAACGTGCTACAAATGCTTCCAAAGCTAGAGTCATACAAGGACCTCAAGGACTGACTCAAGATCCTCAGTCGCAAGCAAACATTTTCGCTGACTCTCTGGAAGAACAGTTCCAGCCTAACAGAGCACGCCTTGATCCCTACCTCAAACAGCACATCCGAACCACACTATATAGCATAAGGACACAAAACCCAACACATGAAATCACCATAGTAACACCTCGGGAAATAGAAAGACACCTAAAATGTCTGCCAGGAAAGACAGCATCTGGGCCTGATGGGATTCGATCTGAGATCCTAAAACATCCAACTAGAAAACTGCTGGTCTTTTTAACCTATTTATTTAACGCCATATTTCAATTATGTTACTACTCCAAGACCTGGAAGGAAGCTCGTGTCATCACCATCCTTAAACCTGGAAAGAATCCACTGCTCCCGGAAAACTATAGACCGATAAGTCTTCTGTCGCACTTGAGTAAACTCTTTGAACGTGTGTTACTCTCGAGGCTGAAACAACATGTAGTTAATAGAGACCTCCTACCTTTCCATCAGTTTGGGTTTCGTGCCCAACATAGCACTACTACACAACTCGTACGAGTGGTGGACCACTTAACAGCGGCTTTTAACAGGAAACACCACACTCTTGGAGTTTACCTCGATGTCTCAAAAGCCTTTGATAAAGTCTGGTTATCAGGACTATTATATAAGATATACACTCAAGGTTTTCCGGATCGTCTTCTACTCTTACTTGATTCATATCTCATTGGCAGAAAATTTCATGTGTCTGTTGACGGTGTCAAATCCACGTCTAGATCTATAAAAGCATGTGGTCCACAGGGCGCTGTACTTTCACCGCTCTTATATAATCTATACACAGCAGATCTCCCGACCTTACCGCATTGCTTTTTGCAACATATGCTGATGATACTGCCTTTTTCACGACCAGCAGCTCCCTTGCGCAATGTTACATTTACATGCAACGACAACTAAACAGTTTTCAGGAATGGGCAAGACGTTGGAGGATTAAAATCAATGCAGGCAAAAGCTGTGCTGTCATTCACAGTAAGAGACGCATCCGTGCTCCACGAAATTTAACATATGAGAACGCTAGCATTCCTCACGCTATGCACGCCAAATATTTGGGTGTAACCTTAGACCGTGGTTTAACGTTCGCCGCTCACATCAGGGACATAAAACAAAGGGCCTTACGAAAAATTTCAGCGTTATACCCCATCTTTCGCTGCAGTTCACTTTCCCATGAGGTTCGAGTTCACATCTTCAAGATGATAGTCCTGTCTACAATCTCTTATGCATGCCCTGCCTGGCAACATGCTTCACCCAGTCATATACAAACACTCGAAAGTGTACAAACTCGAGCTGGTCGTATAATCACTGGTCACGACAGATACACACGAAACAGTCAGATTCTGGAAGATTTAGAGTTACCCACTGTTAGACAACTTCTACGGCATTTGCACAGTAAGTTCTGTCGTACTTTACCCAGACATATTAATCCAGCCATAGCTAACATTGGCACAGAATGCACTCTCCGGAACGTCCATCGCATGCCACGTCTTTAATACCTTTCCAGAGCTCGTAATGAAACCATAATCAGCTACTCTGCGACAGTTGCAGATGTAGACTTGCATCCATCACAAAACAATAGTAATTTCCAACTAACTATCAACACATCATTATATATATATATATTTTATCCAGTCCTACTCATAGAGTCAGGGGCTGCGGCCCGATCCTCTATACAAAACTACAGCATTACCGTGACCGTGACCGTGACCGTGGCATTACCCTTTAAACGGGATGACGATAAAAAAAAGTACATACTAGAAATGAAAATAAATTTAGGTAGTTATCATCTATTTTAGTATTGTATTTTTTGATGTGCTCGTGGCTGAGTGAATATCTGTTACTGTGATTTATTAAATAAGTTATACTAATCAAAATACACGGTTAGAAAGTTGTCGCACCCTGTTTCATTAACCGAGCAGTCGGTTATTCCAACATACTAACAAGGTTACCGGTTACAGGCTATGATTGATAGTGGTAACTACGTGATCGGTTAGCGTACCCCTGTGAGTTATTACACTGTAACCTAGCAATGTTAACCTGTAACGCAAGGTTACGATCACCTTCTCTCGTTAACCTTTTTGGCTTGGCTGCTGGGACACACGATTCTGTTGTCTATATATTGACAAACTAACTTGGTTACTGTCCACCTATTTCTTGTTTACTAGTAACCTTTCTTTTTTTTGGGTGTAATATTGCTGGGTGCTACTAAGAACGTCCATATAATTAGATTTCCCGAAATGTCAAAAATCGTCTTAAAATTTGTCTTCAACCCTTACAAATCGCGTAATTTATCGACTTTTTCCTCCATTTTTCGTTAAAGCGTAAGAACTAAGGAACCATTTGCTCTAATACAACCGGTTATGCTTTTCTTTTTAAGCAAAGGAAGAGGCTTTTAAACTGTAAGTTTATTTGCAATATTATATGCGAAAGAAAATTCTTTCAACAAATTTTTAGGAAATGCCTAATTATTCCTCAAAATTAAGTACTGTTAATTTCTGGAGTTGGCAACATTGTTTGCACAGTTAATCAAATTACATTATATATATATATATATATATATATATATATATATATATATATATATATATATATATATATAGATAGATAGATAGATAGATAGATATAGATATATATATATTTGATCAGAAATTGATTCAATAAGTTTAAAGTAATATTCACGAGACGACACAAAATGTTGGGTACAAAATTAGAAATTTGGTTATGAAATCAACTGGAACTTGGCAAAGAAAAGATAAAAAAAGATATTTTTCATTTCCGTGTAATAGTTCCTTATCTCAATTTTCAACTAAAATTTATTACATTTCTAACACTTTTTGTACGGAGAAGAAGTGAATATCAAATGCTAGTCCATATAAATTTCAGTTTTTGCACAGTTTATATTTTCATCGAGAAACTTAGAGCTAATTGAATCTTACAATATGCTTCACTGAAGAAATTATGCAGAATTAACTTAGTCACTACGGAGTACGAACATAGGGTACAAAATAAATAAAAACTTAGCAAAAATATATCCACTTTCAATTCAAGCACATAATGCAGAACACTTTAAAAATGAGCACGCTTGGTTTTTCGCTTGTGCGAAGCTGATTTGTCAACAGAAATCAATGTCCAAATGTAATCTCCGCGGCGTGCCAGAGCCCTTGGTATCTTATTTCCATTTGTTCAATGTCTTGATGAAAGAGTTCACCCAGTTCTTCACTCACATCTGCTAAATTTATACGGAAGAAATCAATTTGGGAAAACAAAACATGCAATTTTAACAACATTAAACAACCCAATATGCGATATAGATCATTCAAAGAATCTATTCTCTGTTTCACATAAAAGGATAGGAAAAAGAAGAAGTTTTTTCCCCCACCACGCTCAAGTACAGGTGAATGTTGGTGTTCCGTCTTCCACCATCAGGCCCCGCACACGGAGGTATAGAGTGTATTTAAATATGTCTAGGCCTAAATAATAAATTACAACTTTCATAATAACATTGAGTATTTTAAAACACTTAATGACATTTACCTGCATTAGTGAGTAAGTAGCACATGTGTCATTTTAATGGAAATTTTATTGAACAGTTGTATTGTTTATTTTCCTTCTTTTTTGGCAGTCGGGGTTCTGACATAATGTTGGAATGGCAAGGGATGTCAGGGTTGGTAATTGAATTGGTATTTACTGCTTTTATAAATGAATTTTATAATATAAAATCGGAAACCAAGTACAATATGTATGGGTAAACTATCAGTGCGTTAAGATAATAACAATAGAACCTGAAATAATAATAATAATAATAATAATAATAATAATAATAATAATAATAATAATAATAATAATAATAATACACTTCTTGTTTCCTCTCTTATATACATGTGTTCATACATTAAAAAGAACCAGAAGAAAAATAACCAAATGTATACACACTGATAATAGTGAATAAATGCGTCTCGCCCCGGGCGCCTCAACTCAGGCAAATGCCCTGGTTTCTATTGATTATTTTTCAATGAAATCATTTTCCTACGTTTTTCTCTTCGTACGTACAATTGATGTGATGGTGGCAAAGTATCTTTTTTGTTTGTTGTTTATTAATATGCGGCGATAAATTTACGGTAAAGCATCATACATACAAGATTCATCAACATTGAAGTCTTCTGAGTTTATTAAGGGGGAAAATTTGTTATGGTGGACTTAGAAAAACAATCCCAGATTGATTGAAGCCTGACACGAAATAGTAACAGCAGATGCTACGTAATTTGAACAGGCCCATGTCTGAGTCTGTCGTTTCAAGCAAAATTATAATATTGGAGCTTAACCCTCACAGTGAATTTGACGCCCCTAAAATCCCCTAAAATTTGGCGCCTTGTGTGGTTGCAATCCTCACCCAGCCCTTTCGTTGGCCTTGAGTTTTGCCAATTGATAATAGAGGAAATTGACTTTTGAATTGTTACTTGACTATTTTAATAAAAACGGAGTTGTCAACAGTCCTGACGACCGTTGAGGGGGAGGGAGAGTAACAGAAGTTTGGAAACGTATCGCAGTTATGCCGGGTAGGCTAAAGAAGACTGTGATGACGAGAATGAATGAAACAGTGCAAAGAAAAAGTAGGAGGAAACAGGAGAACTCCTAGAAAATCTGCAAAAACAGTGCTTGTCCACCACAAAGCCCACTAAGAACGAGCTGGGATCGAACCAGGGCCTTATGCCCCAGAGGTGAACGCTGTACCACGGAGCCACCATGGCCCCAACAAAAGTTTTTAGTTCTCACAGAACTCTTGTCTGGAGGTCAATGCAATTAATGGGTGCTATACATACTTGAATTTCATTATTTTCAACAGTCTATGGAGAGTTGAGTGAGAAAAGCAGGGCAGTCATCATCGGTATTTATAGCTATCAGAATTTTATTTAACGTTAGCAATTCATTACGGGAAAAGACCTGATGTACCTTTGATCGAATTGCCGATTTCGTGAAGTCGTCATAGTTTTCCGAGAGGGGAAATACTTGTACGCGTATTTTTGGGACTTATTAATTTATTTTCATTAAATTTAGCCTCCCGCCTACTTCTATAAACAGTTGCCTTTCCTACACTTGTCTGTTTTTCAGTCATGTCGGCGAATTCTTCAACAGTTAAATTAGGGTGTTGTTCTCTTAAAGCATGGAAGATATTCAAAACGCAACGCTTATCACCACTTCGTAACGCTGTCCCGGGCTCATGTTTTATCGCAGAACTACTGCAAGCATCATCAATTGTCGCTTCACAAAGCACTAAATAAGCAATTATTTACAATTTAATACGCACTAAAATTTGTTTCAGATAATATAAACTATACAAAACATAATGGATACAGAATACAATTTAATATGCACTAATTTCACACGACACTATATATAATATAGTTACCACACACGCTAAATTCATACAATATTTGCACAGGTCGATAGTCTGCGCACTCGATACTCAGACAGCCAGAAGATTACCTTCCTTGAAATTGTATATATAGACAGAATGTCGACAGGATTGGTTTGCTTTCTCTGCCGATTCTTAAGTGAAACAATGATGGAAATTAACTTTATAACGAATTAGTTCTTATTTCTAGAAATGCAATTTAATAAATAGGACTAAAGCCAAAACTTTAATACATAAATAGTAAAAAATACTTTTCTTAAAGACAACAATTAAAAACAGTAATTGTTTGTTATTTGGGGTTGACAGGTAAAAACAGCAGTCAGTGCTTTCTCGCCATCAGGTGCGAGCGAATTGACGTACGAATTTAGTGTGTACACGATTTTGTTTATTAGAGAAGCTTCCCTCCCTGTGAAGGTCAACGGCTTGATTTCCCCTCCGTACTGGAGAGTGGTGGTAGGAAGGGGAGTTTCCTATCAGGTTGCCTGGAATAGATCTTAATAACTCCCAATAGTTTTCACTCGTATTTTTACCAAGAAAACCTTGCACTACCGCCTTTAAAGCTCTCAAGCACTTCTCTCCTCTCGAGTCATATTCTGAAGTTCTTCAGACAGAAGCATGACAAGTAAGTGTAAGCCAGTAAATACGCTAGGTGTGTTTTTAACATCAGTTATCCGTGGAAACATTTGTCTTATGTAAGAAAGAGCTGGAGAATGAGGATCTAATGCTCCATCAAACTGTTTTACAAGTCCTAATCATATGTGGAATGGTGGCAGGAAGATTTTTCTATTTGAACTAAAGGTTCAATTATGTCATTGTGAGTGCAAGAAAGTAAATATTTCCCAGAAAGTAAATGTAAAAGTTCTAGAAATACTGTTTATGAAAAGTCACCACTCCTCTGGTTGATGTCGGAAACTGATAGCTTCAAATAGACCACTAACGTCATAACATTAACACAAACTTCCATCTTGAAGAATTGTGAAAAAATCTTATATCTTTCCCTATATTTGGATATTTTACATGTTATAAGGAGCAAATTTCACTTATTTAAACGTGAAGCAAGATGTTCTGCCTTTGATTTAGGAAGACATAAATGTCTTATCAAGTCATCAAGTTGTTGCTGATTAAGCAAATACGGTTCCTTTTTCCTGGTTTCATGCGAAAAACTAATATCAAGATCGAAAGATACATCCTCCGATTTCTCCTTTCGATGACAATATTTAAGGTGGTTTGGGTACAAAAAGTTCGTCACTGTGTGGAACTGGAGTAATGGATGAAGGTAAACTGGGGTTTCTATTTTCTCCTGATCTTTCTGTTTTTATAGTGTGTCACTGATTATATTGATTCGTGGGATCTCTCCAAATTCGAGGAATAGCAAACGGCATACACTTACTGGTTCTCCGTAGCCAACCTTCTAATATAGTGCGGCAACAACAGCAACACAAATGCGGAGCATACGGTTTGTCTTGATCATCTACGGGCACTCGAAAGTAAGCTTCATATGCAACACAGAAATTTGTCCCAAGCACTATGTTATGTTTAAGTTGTTTGGGGCTTATGCAATATTCACAAACATAACAAAATGAATCTGCAGGTATTTCGCAACGCCTACTTGTAGACATTTTATCTTCCACACAGCCCTAGTTACAACGATAATGTATATTTTTGTATGTACTTTCTACATATTGTTTATATTTACGGGAAGAAGTGCTATTTTAAAGGCACAAGCAATTAAGAAGAAGAAGAAAAAATATAAAGAAATAAAATAAATATTTGTAACATATCATCATTTGTCTTAATGTCGTTGCTATAACAACTTGTTCATCTGTTTGATGTCGTTTTTATGGTAATGTAGAAAGAACGAACACCCATCTTAAAAAGAATGAATGTATGATGTTTTAATGTGATATACATGATATGTGTTGAAAGGTAATATATATATTCAAAAGTAAATAACTGTGTTATGTGATTCGTGAACTGTATAAATATATATTTAGAATAATTGAATATAACGTAACAGAACAAATAACGTTACATATCTATATGGATCTTTTTCAGTTTTAAATATGTAACGTTATTTATTCTGCTACGTTACAGCACCTGATTCCAAATGTATATATTGAATATTTATACAGTTCACGAAATTATCATGAATCACACAATAGACTTATTCACTTTTCAATATGTATTACCTTTCAACATATATCGTGTTTATCACATTAGAATATTATACATGCAGTCTATACAAGATGGCTGTTCGTTCTTTCTATATTTCATAGTTACCATAACAATGACATCAAACAGACAAGCAAGTTGTCTTAGCAAAGAAATTAATAAATATTTCAATATGATACAAAGATTTAAATTATTTTTTATATATGTTTCTTCTTCTTCTCTTCTTAATTGCTTGTGCCTTTAAAATACCACTTTTGCCCGTAAATATAAACAATACTTAGAAAGTACACACAAAAATAGACACTATCGTTGCATGATGGCTCCTGAACTATGGAACTTCTTTAAATAAATCAAAATTTTAAAAAGCATCCTGGACCGTTAAATATTTAATATACAATAGTTACCTTACTTTTTGAATAGCCTACATATATATATATATATATATATATATATATATATATATATATATATATATAAATTACAGTACATAAAATAATATATTATTTTCTTTAATCTCAATATCATTCTTGTATTTATTCAATAATCAATTGTATTTTAATTCTATAAAATTATGCATGAGAAAGTCATATTCAAAATCTGGTAAGTTTGTTAGTTATTTTTAGGCCCTAGATAGATTCTTTAATTCAATGCCATTTATACTCGTTAACAATAAAATTGAAGTGTGTAAAAATACAACGTAACAAGTTTCATCTATTAGTGCATATGGTATTTGGTAGACTATTTGTATGATGCATAGATGTAATTGCATAGAATGCGAACGAGTAAAAATTACAATGTAATGATAACAACATTCAATGTGAAACAAAATAAGAATTAATTGAATATGTTTTTGACGGCCGCCTTAACTTTAGCTCAAGTTACAATACAAAAGGCTCTATTAGATTATATTGAATAGCACAATCTTAAGTACAATCCTGTATGTTTTTGAAAATTTCTGTAATTACTACGAAATCAGGGACTACGTGAGAAAAAAAGCTCGATTATTTACATTATTCCTGAAATCAGTGTAATTATTATTTCTATTTCTTCCGAAATTAGATTCGGTAGTATTGCTATTACGAGAAAATCTAGTATTACCTCTCGTATTGTAATTGCAATCTTCTCTAACATTGATATTTCGAACAGGCATATTGCTGGATTGCTGTTATTATTACCTTGAAATCAGGTTTGACTTGCATAATTTGGAACTATCACTATTAAGTGATTAAAATTAGTACACTGCGAAGACATCAATACTTGATGTAGCCTAAGCGGTAATAGTATTTTTTTTTTTGATGCTATAATGCGTGATTAATGCTGATATGGATTGATCTGTTTCAAGTCATTTTCGCAGAGGTTACAAAATCTGGAAGCCTTTTGTGCACTTGATGCCCAAAGCATCGGTTTCTAATTTGTGCATCTCGGTCTGCTAACGCACTTTTAAAATCAAAATAATTGTCCAGACTACCTCTTACTGTTTTGTACCATACCGAACAAAGTGGTAACCAAATATGCGGTAAGATTTTGAGGAAATTGGCCTTAATTGTTCCAATTAGTTCACACTCTTCCTCAAATGTCTCCAGGGTACTCCCTAGGATATCTCCAGATCTACCGCTGAATTTAGTTAATGATCTTATCTCAGTGAATTTCACGCGACTATTATTAGTACTGAAATACCTAAGAAGTCGAGGTTTTACGTGTGTACGGTTCCTGCGACGTGGTCTTCTTTCCTTGTCCTCAATATTTCAGATGGTATCTTCCTTTTTACAGTAGACTTCTAATGAGTTGTTGTCTTCTTCTCAGGGTCTTGTCTCCTTTCTCCGATTTTCTTCATACACAATGTTGAGAGCGGGATGAGGATTACACTGGGCCGTACTTATTTTCTCTTTGAAGGTACGAATCTCCTCTTGCAGTCTTCGAATTCGGTTTGTATTTTTGTTGACTTGTGTTTAGACTACGTCAGCAATACTTCTCATCAGTGCAAAGCTATAAATAATTTGTTCCATCCTATTGCCGGTTTTTCCAATTTGGCATTTATTTGCTGCGTTATATGTTCCAATCTGGAATCCATCTGCTGTCGTATTTATTGTGCCACTCGTTCCAATTTGGTATCCAATTTGGAACCCATCTGTTGTGTCCCGGAATTCATCTGCTGTCCTGGCTGTCGTAAAAGATTAATTATATCCGTTGAAGTCTCAATTTCTGGAATTTCGACATCAACAACTCCTTTATTGGTATTCATTTAAGGTATTCGGTATATTATTCTTTTATTACGTAGCAATAGATAATCCGTGATGCTGTGTGTGAGAGTTTAATAATACTTCACATTCATCTCAAAGTTCCACGCTTTCGGCACCATATAAATATGTAACGTTATTTGTCCTCCTACGTTACATTCCCTAATTCCAAATGTATATTTGTACAGTTCACGAGATTATCGTGAATAACATAACACAGTTATTCACTTTTGAATACGTATAGAACCTTTCAATATATATCACGTTTATGACATTAATACATTACGCATTCATTATTTTTAAGATGGCTCTTCTTTCTTTCTACATTATCATAATAACGACATCAAACAGATAAACAAGTTGTCGTAGCAACGACATCAAGAAAATTTTGATATGATACAAATATTTAAATCCTGTATTTCTTTATATTTTTCTTCTTCTTGTTAATTGCTTGCGCCTTTAAAATAACACTTTTGCCCCGAAATATAAAGAATACTTAAAAACCACAGAGAAAAATATACAATATCGTTGTATAGTGAAATTGAATTAAATGTAGTTACTACTATAGTTACGCAATACTATATGCAGCAGGCAGGCAGGCAGGCATTTCATTGATGTGTGTTTGATTTTAGAAGTTTTGGGCTAGTGCCCATGCCTTCTATCTTTGTGTTTTTTTCCTTGGCTGTTTTTTTCTCACCTCTATATGTAAGATTTGGAATCACGACTGTCGCCGATCCCTTGAGTTATCGTCTTGGGAGGTGCTTCACAGCTGTGTGTTCTTGGGCATTCGGTACATCTGACGCGGTAGATTTTTTGTTCCTATTGTGTTGGTTGTAGGATTGTTTGATTGGCGGACATTAATCCAGAAGTTTGCTGAATGATGAGTTCGTAATTCTTGGAGTAGCAGTAGTTCGAGGCCCTCGTGGATTTGGAGGATACGTGTATCCCTTGAGTGTCCAGTGATGGCACGTGCTGCTTTGGTTTGGACCACCTGAAGGTGGCGAAGGTATGTTGGGAATCTATGTTGCCATACAGAATGGGCATACATCAGGATGGGGAGGATGCACATCTGATATAAATGCTGTTTTGTTTCTAAGGTTACTTGAGGACTTAGAAGGAAGGGTAAAAGGGCTTTGAAACGTAATGTAGCTCTGGGCTGTAGTGTTGGTGGCCGCGAATGAGAGATGTCTCTCCAAGGTATTTGGCTTTCGGTTCTAGAGGAATGTCGACTCCATTGAGTGAGAATTTGTAGTCCCTCTCTGAAATGTTATGTGTAAAGTCCACGAGGGCGGTCTTGTCGGAATTCACCTTTGTTTCCAATTGTAAGCCCATGTTTCCAGGAGCTCAATGTGTCTTCTCACGTACAGCTCAGCGTATCGAAAGTTTAGGTGACTCGCGAAGATTGCCGTGTCAAACGCGAATGTGGCAGTGATTGTGTTCTTCGTTGTTGGGAGGTCTGCTGTGTAAATATTGTAGAGTATTGGATACAGACACGATGCCTGTGGCACTCCAGCTCCAATTCGTCTTGGTTCCGTGAGAGGGTTGGCATGGTAGACACGAAAGGTTCGGTTCGTTAGGTAGCTCTGCACGGTCTGGACTTGATACAGTGGCAACTGCGCTTTGTGTTGTTTATGCAGCACCCCATCATGCCAAACCTTATCCAAGGCTTTTCCTATGTCTTTGAAGAGTCCCAAGGTGTGGCCGCGCTCATTAAACTAATATGTTATGTGTTCAGTCACTCTGACTATCTGTAGTATTTTCCGTGGCCTAGTCGGAATCAGTGTTGGTCTTCTGGTAAAATGATGTCGTCTTCGGTCTTCTTCATCAGCTTGGATTGGAGGACCCGTTCTACTACTTTACTGATGTGTGATAGCAAGCTGATAGGTCGATAGTTCTTGAATTCCGACGGTGCTGCGCTTGGTTTCGGAATCATGATCACTCGGGCTACTTTCCAGGCTGGAGGAAAGTATCCTAGGCGAAATATTGGATTGGAGATCCTGCAGAGGAGTACCAGTACTTTTCGAATGGCATGTTTTAGTGCCAATGGAGGGATCTTGTGAGGCCCTCCTGCTCTATGAGGGCTGAGCTTCTAATTAATCTTTCTGATGGCTCTGAGAGTGATCAGTTCTTCAGCTAATGGATCTGCTGCTTGATTGATTTAGTGAATGCTTCCTTGCACCTCTTCTAGGATTCCTGCTGCAACTGGTGTGTTGTTTTCAGTGAAAACTTCATCCAAGTGATCGGCGAAGAGGCTGGCTTGCTGATGCGGGTTGTACACGTGGTCTTCTGGGCCTCGTAATGTTTGTGTCTTTTGTTGTGCTCCGGTTTGCTTTAAGGAGCGGAGAAGTCGCCAGAAGCCCCTGGATGGAATGTCGAGTTCCTGGAGAATTTCGATCCATTTTTGAAGACGGATCCTGGTGAGTCGTTTCTTCACTCGAGTCGCTAATGCGTTCCACAGTGTTTTACATTGTGGACGTCGGGTGGACTGCCACTTGTTCCTGGCCCAACGCTTTAGATGTATGAGAGGTGTGGTCCGAAGGTCTTCTGGCGTCTGCAGTGCTGGAGGACTCTGTTGTATTGTGGTGGCCATGCGGTATGCTGATTGGATCGAGGAAGTAAGTGAAGCCACCGTTTCGTCTAGTTCTTCGTTAGTTTCTACCGGCAACCTTGGATCTACCATTGCTTCTAAACTCGTTGTATATACATCCCTGTTTGTGATGCTGAGCATGGGGAGTTGCCTTCTTGTCACATTTGTCTGTATCGCTATTGTTAGTAGCATAGGGATGTGATCCGGTTCTAGCGCTGTGAATGCGTGTGATCCATCTGCTATTGTTGTGTTGACGAAGAGAACCACGTCTAGAACATCCGGTTTTCCACCGTTCCTCGGAAAGTGGGTCGGGTCTGGTGGTGCTGTTGCTAGGAAATAAAAGAGTCGAATTGCTCTGCACATCACTCTGCCGTTCTGGTTGGAGACTCTAGATTTCCAAGCAGGGTGCTTACAATTTAAGTATCCTCCTAGTAGCACCCAGTTGGCGGAGCTGGTGAAGATCGGGTACGTGAAGTGGTGTTTTGCTTTCTTGTAGACGGAGACTACATGTAGTGGTCCGTCTGTGGAGTGTAGAATTACTCCGGTAGCTTCAATGCACTGCAGGAGTGGTAGCTGAAGTTCGTAATGGGGTAGTTGTTGTTTCACTAGGACGGATGTGCCTCCCTTACGGCCTTGTCTCTCTGTTCTGTAAAGTGCATAGTTCCTGATCTTGAAGGGCATGGGTGGGTGGAGGTGGGTTTCACTGAGTAATATCACACCAACTGCCTCCCGTGTGAGGAAGTCTGTGAGCTTCATTTGGCTGTCCTTGATTAATTCTGCGTTCCAGCACGCCACACGTAGGTGTCTGGAGATCTGATGATTATGCCGTGCCATCATCGACGAGGTCTGCAATTATTTCTTACTAGTGCAGTCGCTTGGCACAAAAATATTTCTATTGTGGATACCAGTATGAAACTTGGCACATTTATTAACTATAACATGTTGAATGAAAATCCGCCGGGACACAAAACCGATGATCACCCCGTCGGACAGAATTCAAGATGGCGTCCAAAATGACGGCACAAACTGAAAATACTCCAATTTTGTCGTTCTTCGGGTCAGTTTATATGTTCATTGGCATGCTAAATTCAAATAACGCGCTTTTAAAAATATTAAGGTAATAGATTTACAAATATAAAGAATTATGGCATATTTACATCCATTTTAATGCAAAATTAAACATGCTACTTACTGTAATAACAACGAAAAAATCTTTTTTAAAATTTTGAATGACGTGTTCAGACCTTATAAGTAAATCCAAAGGTATTATTGTAGTTAAGTGTTAACTATGTGTTTTTAAGTAATCTTATGTTGTTTAAGTAATCTCAGTAATCTGATGGACTGATATATTAGTTGATGCTAGAGTAACATCAACTGGACGAGATGAATCGCTTCTATCGTGCTCTCATGTCAAGTGCGCTCGCTATGCTCACAAGTAACAGTGGCTACACTATATATTTTGAAAACAGAAGCATACGAAGCATATAAATATATCAATGTCTCTAAAGGAATGTCATTTAGATTTTAATGAATGGTGTAATCTACGCAATGAAGAATCTCCGCAATTTATTTTCTGGTCAATAACTATGGAACTACAGATTCTATTGCTCTCTTTCTTACAAAGTGTGCGTGAAGGAAATTTTGTACAATTCAAAACTATTCTGGAAGATATATGTCCCTGGATGTTTTAGATCACAGAAACTATGCCCGCTGGTTGCCAGTTTTCATCAAAACACTGAAAGAACTGGAGATGCGCCATCCGTTTATATATAAAGAATTCATGAAAGGTAAATTCGTAAGTCAGAAGAGCAATCGTGCATTTTCAGCAATGGCGGATGACCATTTGCATGAGCAAAATAACAAACTAGTTAAAGGAATTGGTAGAGCAATAGGACTTTTTAACAAACCTGCTGCACTTTTGAAATGGATGGTTGCAGGGCCAGATGTTTTAAAAATGATATCTGACTTTGAAGAACAGTTTTCAGTTTTCGATGGTGAAGAAGATGCAGGTAATGAAAATGACGTACAACATAAGGAAAGCAGCAAAGCTTTTGAAAGATATATAAGGAACACGTTTTAGATGTTGTACAGTAGCTTCCTTTAGAAACTATGGTAACCCATTTGAAGAAGATATATTAACAACAGCAGTTAGCAAAATATGTGCAACAAAAGATGCAGAGAAGCGAGGAATCTTGGAAAATGTCTGTATGAAAATTTTGTATTTAATACAAGAGAGATTGATTGAAGGGAAAACATCAATTCATACAGCTATTAAAAGGTGTAATTTAGTGTTACTTAACAACAAAATGTCAAAGGGGAAATCTAAACTTCAAATGCAAACAACAGTCCTTAGAAAGGACGCAAATATATTATGCAAATTGTATGTGGCGAGTCAGATTAGGCAACCTGACGTTACATTTTTTTCTCACTTAACTCACACATATCCTCCCTCTATTAGCGAGTTCGGCAAACTTCGCAAACCATCAAGAAAGTCTGACATTATTACCTGTTTATCTTCAGATGTTTGTGAGAATCATACAGTGACTGTAGTGTTTCATTTTGCTCGGCTATTGTTATAGATGGTGCTGCGCTTATGCATTTTCTTACTCCAGGTTCATCTAAAATATTTGGAGAATTTGCAACCAAAATATTTCTACCTGCCGTAGAATCTCACCTGCAGAAATTTGATAGAGTTGATATAGAATTTGTCAGATACTTGGCAAGAAGTCGTTAGGTTGACACTCGTTTGAAACGAGGCTCTGGAGAAAAAATATTAATCAAAAGAACAACACCATTCCCAAGGGAATTTAGGAAATTTTTGCAAGTTGATGAAAATAAAAAGCAAATTTTCCACTTATTTGCTTCTGAAATAATCACTGAAAGTTGGTTATAAGGTTGTTATTTGCACTGATGAAGATCTCATAATTTGCGTAGGATCCTACCATAACAACAACCAACTGTCTTCTTGTTCACATGAAGTAGCAGATACAACAATTCTTCTACATGTGAAAGACGCAGTTTTATGTGGCCACAAAAATGTTGTAATTTCAACAGTAGATTCAGATGTAATAATAATTGCTGCAGCGGCCCTGAAGGAGTTGTAGGCTCTCGATTTGCAGAACTTGTACTTTATTTACGGTGTTGGGAAAAACAGAAAACAGTTTTCACTCTGTGAAATGTTACAAAATTTATGTCCTGAAACTTGTGAAGCATTGCCGTTTTTTCATGCTTACATGGGTTGTGACACAGTATCTTCTTTTCATGGGGTTAGTAAAACTAAAGCTTGGAATGTGTGGAAGACACTGCCAGAACTAACGGACGTCTTTATTCGATTGTCTACCTCATTCATTTTATCTGATGATGATTTTGATATGATGCAGTATTTTACAGTGCTTATGTATGACACAATCAGCGCAACAAAAGCAGTCAATGAATGCAGAAGGATACTTTTCATACAGAAGAATAGATCCCTAGAAAATATACCCCCTACTGAAGATGCTTTAAGATATCACTTGAAAAGAACAATGTTTCAAGCCAGTGTTTGGAGACAGTGTCTACAGCGTCAGCCTGACATTCCTGATGTTACCGACTGGGGATGGAAAGTCTCAGATTCCCCACCATGACTTACACCATTATGAACAGTTCTTCCAGAAGTATCAATGAAATGTTCGGAATTGACCTGCTGCCAGTGCAAAACAATGTGTATGAACAAATGCAAATGTCAAAGCTTGAACATGCAGTGTACCGCCTTATGCTCTTGTGATGGACAATGTATACAGTGAGTGAGTTATTGATAGATGAGACTTAGAAAAGCATTCTATCTCTAGTACAGAGCGATTAAAATATAATACTCTTTAAAACTGTTCGCAATTTGTTTTAAAAAAAGAAAGGAAGGAAGGAATATTCATTAAGGTTACATTCTTATTTTAGCAATTTTCGAAATAAAAAAGAATAGATTTGAAATACACTTTTGTACATATGATTTTATTTTTAATATTCTACTTGATGATGATTATGATGGGTGTTCTGTCCGAGGGCAGGTAGTTGGCCCGAAGGTCCATGGGCAAGGTGAACCCATGGTGGTCTTGGCATTGCCTTCCATAGGATGATGATGACGTTCTAACGACGGCTCCTACAGTTTAACGAAGGATCCGAACCACTTGTCTCCCTACCGGGAATCGCACTCGGAACCCCTTGATTGCAAGGCGACGAATGGAGTCACTCATCCACCAGGAACACTATATTCTATCTTAACACGCAATAATTTATTAAATGCTCCCATATTATTTAATTTTACTCCCTTTACTTTCTATTTATCACCCTACTGACAAAGAACTTAATTGCAATCATTATCCCCCTCCGCTGCTTTTATAGAAGCTCCTATGACTTGTGTCCCGGTGGTTTTTTATTGTGTAAAATATTAGCATCTAAATAAGTATGCCAAATTTTCTTCTGGTATCCAGAAAAGAAATATTCTTATTGAAATTTGTACCAAGCGACTGCACTATACAGGGAGGTCATCTTGACGATGGGGTCGATCCACGTGGATATTTCGCAAAGTCATGGGTTTAGATTGGTCAGAATAATCTTGAGGTTAAGCCTCTGGAGCAGCTGGCTGATGGAGCTGCGTCTATGACGGTTGCGGCAAGGGAAGGTTCACTGATTGTTTGTTCTTCTGTTTTAGCTAGTTGTAGTGGTCTCGTGTCATCTTAGCGCTGTGTGGAGTGGTAGTATTCGGGATCATCTGTGGCTGCTGGACTCTGGCTCTTGGTGGGATTTCCTGCAGGTAGTAGGTTCCCTGATTTGTTTTTCTTTGACGGTGGGGCAGCTGCCGCTGATGAGTGGTGGGCTCCTTGTGTTCTTGTTATCTGTGGTTGGGTCTTCTTGGGGTTTGAATCATCTCGTGCTGGTTGGGACATCTGGATTTTCTTTTGGGGCTTTGGCGGCCTTTAAGTACTCGCATCCGAGGTAATTGGCGGGATGTTTACCTCCACGATTGGCGCATGTTGCTGGCTTATCCCTGTTCTTCTTAGGACTTTCCTCAGTGTGGTGCGGGCCATTACACTTTTCACATCTGGCTGTGGCGTTGAACGTTGTTTGGGTGTGCCCCCTTCGTTAGCAACGATAACAATGGAGCAGTTCTGTCCCACGGTAGGGTTTGACCTCTATCCGACAAGAGGTAGCGAAGTTCATAGATCTTGGCATTATCGGTGGATATCGGAAGACTGATTAGCAATAGGGGAACGTTGGGACGATTTCCTTGCGCGTCAGCTCTTCCACTCATAAGGAAGATAGCTGCTGGTGTAGATCCCTCGGACTTCAGGGCGGTTTCTATGTCTTTGATATGCGTGTCGATGGGCAATTCCCTAATTACTACTTTTAGCGGCCGCATGGTGCGTGGGAGTATGACCGATTGCTTTGGGCACAATACGTGTCTATTTTTGCAAAGTCCTTCATGTTCTGCATTAAATTTTCTCGCCACAGGTGGGGAGTGGGAGGGATTTTGCATGTCGCTGCCAACGTTTTAATTAACGTGTAAGGTTTTTCCACGTCATAGATGTAAATTGGGGGAACTTTTCGAGATGGAAGGTTTGGGACCTTGTTTTCTTCTTCATCGTCATCCGTTTCGGTTGCTGAATATGGCAGTATGCTGTCTTGCTCCATTCCGTCTTCAGTGGTGGGATGTTTTTTTCCATATCGCAAGGGGGACGAACTGGTTCATGTATTTTATTTATGTTTGGACCAAGCCTGTGGTAGGACATTTCACCTTCTTCTCGGGGCGTCCGAACCCTGGCGGGACATCGTCCTCAGTGCGTTGCGATATCCTTGTCGTTAGCGTATGTGCGGGATTCTTCTGAGAGACAGTGTGATTTCGCTGGTGGATCCACGGCGGGGAACCCTGCACTGGGAAGGGGTTTTCTCTTCGTTATCTGTAACTGCGTCTTGGATGTCCTGGCTGATCAGCTGGGCCTTTGCTCCTGTCATCTGTTGGATTTGTCTTCTTCGAGGGGCTTGTCCCTGAGGGGTGAGGCTCTCCTTGTACTTTTTCGTGACCTCGTTGACTGGGTTTGGGGACGTTTACGATATTGGTTTGCCTGCACTGGCATGGTGATCACGGGGGTGCTATTGCTTCACTTATATCCACTTCACTTGGGCAATGCTGGCCTGTGATTACCTGCCGAGGTAGCGTCTTTCCAACCAATCAGATTCGTAATTTAGGATCACTCAGTTCCGCTACGCACAAGTAAATTAAAAACTGTTTAGCACGACTAAGGTTGCGGCTACGTTGGGTATCGTACCTTCTACTAGCTACAGCTATTCTACTCCTACTTCTACTTCTAGCTACACCATACACACTTTAGCACGTTTTAGCCATTAAAATTTCGTTCCACTAATACGTCACAATAATTTGTGCACTAATATGTCACAATAAACACACTATTGTTTATGCACACGGAAAAAGGGAAGCTGTCCCGTAACACACATCTCCTCGTAAACATCTAACTTCATATATCACTCGTTAATCATTTATATTTTTCGATCTGCTTCTTATATGGAGCTGTCTATCCAAGTAGAGTCATATAAACATTTACTAACTTTACTTAACTAAAATCTATTTTTTTTTTGTAAAGGTAAGGGGAAAAATAAGAAATTATATTTTAGGATAATTCTTTTCATTCAAATAAATGAATTATTCAAAATTTGTAATCATAGAACGCATATGTTACGAAACGGAACTTGGTAATTAATCCACAAGAGTTTGTTCTGTTTTGCCATCTATGGACAGGTGAAGTAAGGGTTGAAATTCTTCCTCTAAATTTGCGTTCTTCAACAAAGACAATTTTGAAAAATTCCTTCAAGCAATCGATATTTGAGTAAAAGTACCACAAGACTCGTATTTAGCACGTCAAAATCGTCCCGTAAATGTAAAAACATTCAGATAAACAATTTATTGTTGAGCAGTGCTATCTAATCGTAACAACTAATGTTATTACTTTTTCACTTTTCTTTTAATCTATTTACCTTATTGAACTTGATGCAAGAGACAGTTCAACTGCTTTCGTAAGCTATTGGAAGCACATGATACGACCTACATCCTCGCGATGTGAAACGATTGTTAAGTTTAGTGTTAAATCATTACGACAGTTACTTATATGTTTAAATAATCATATTTCCACTCTCAAAATATCTATGTTACACGTCTCTACAGTTATTTCAGATTATATAATGCCATAGACTCATAAAATCTAAACACAAAGATATATCAATTCTATCTTTACAATGCAAACACATTATGCGCCCGTGCAAAACTTTAAATAGATCCTCTTACTCTAACTAGTTTCTTTCTTTTCAATACTCCAAGATTGACCAAAGAAATATATATAATTCTTCAATATAAGTGGCTTATTCATAAAGAAAAGTATGTAACGAATCTTATTGTTTCTTTCTTACATAAATATGTAGTTGGCGTGCTGGCTATTTACTGAATATCATATCTTAACGCATTTAAGAACTGTAACTTTTGCTAAAAATAATTTCACTTAGAATATTCCTGCCGCTGCCACAAAATAAATTATGTGTTTTATTTACAGTTCAAACCAAGTAGGCTTCCACGAGACGAAGTACTCCATTAAGGTGTGCGGCTAAGCAGTCCTCCGATTTACTTTTGGTGTACTCCGTCTAAAAAGTTCTCTGCACTTAAAAACCACTACCGAGCGTCTTCTGTTCACTGACCAATGAATGTGACTTCTTCTTCTAAGTACAAATGCTAGGCACAACCTGCCATTCGATTGAAATGATTAGCTCCAAATTATTTGCTCATTGTTTATCGGGTTACTCTCCACATAACCACTGCGTTGTGGGAACATCGACCTGTATCGCCCGAATTAGTTCGCCTGCTTCCCCCGTTACGGAGTTTCAATGTTTATCCCCTGAGGTCCTTCGCTCGACTCTCTCCCGTGATGGGAATTGCGATGTTCATCGTCGGACTGACTTGTGCTTTTCCTGGTCACACTCGGTCCGGTGACTAACAACGACTCACTCACTCAATATAACACTGTCCACTATTGGTCGATGACCAAAAAATGTCCAATCAAAAATTAATTTAGATGTCTCTTAGGCAGCTGGGGTGACTTGCCATTCTTCATTCCCATGGGAATTGAGGTAGAAAAAGTCTCTCAGCAATTTTCTGAACAAAGAGTTATTGTTCTACGCATACACATATATGAAAATAAAAATTAATGTTGTCGTCTTCAAGTCAAAGTTGTTGATAAGACGGATATCACTGTTTCCAACTAGTGTACTTTTCACTAAAATTAGCTGCAAAAACTTAATAAAATAAACGTTTTAACTTTCTTGCTTCGATGAGCACTTTGTTATCGATAGCAGTTTCCTTTCTTAACCAGTCAGTAATAACAAAAATGGTTTCTTTGTGTGTTTTAAGTGTTTTACTATTTGTTTTGTATTTAAACCCAGCATGTTTACTAATTTTAATTTTTGTTTAATTGGATGGTTATTATTTAACTGTAATAAGGAAGTGGTCCACTACAGCATGAGAATAAATTACCCTTTAATAAGAAATATTTTTTTAATTTAAAGGTATTTATCGGCATAATGTTTTGTTAACATTTTATACCTCACACCATTTCCGTTCTCGATATTTGACTGCATATCTTTCAAAGAGACACAATTTTATACCATTTTGCCGACTTTTTATTAAATTTGTAAATAAATAAAATTATCTATCTGTCAAATATTTAATCAATATATATAAATAAGAGCTGTGAAAAATGAGACACTTATTAAACCCCATTCGCTATTTTAATGTGTATGCCCATTGAAGTTACAAAAAGCGAATTAATTTTACCTCAGTTTTGCTAGTTTTCTTAATTTTTGAAGTAGTGACACTTTTTATTTGCTGAATGTATATGCAAAAGGCACATGCACCAAAAAGAAGAAATAAAATGAGCCACTTCCCATGAAAATCGGTTGAGACCTGTTTAGGGCTAAAAGTAATGGATGTCGGCTTTAGAGGTCATCTTAGAAGTATGACGTTCTACACTAGCTCGGCCGAAAACACCCGGTAGTACACGATTCTATACCTCTTTACCTATCCATCGCCACCTATCATATAATTGCTTCATTTAAAATCTACTGGATTTTGTTATATTTACATATGCTCCTGCACTATAATCTCAGGTGATCGATGAAGAAATTAGTTTTAATGAATCAAACAGTAGCATTTGTCAATTTCGCGAGATTGCTGCTTGACTACACCCAGTGTTTCATGTGGACACGTTTATGAGACGAAAGGCCCCCCAAAGAACGGAGAGTGTCCCGCGGAGGAGATTAAAATCATACGTCTATAATATAATGATACATAGAATAGTACCAGAAGTATCCCCCTGAATCAAGTCAACAAGTATAGGTGGGCAGGTCATGTAGCAATGATGGAAGAAATCAGGAACGCTTTCAAAATCGTAACTGAAAGGCCAATCGGAAAACAACCATTAGGAAGACCTACACGCAGATGGGAGGACAATATTAAGATGGGTCTCGCAGAAATAGAAATACAAAGTAGAAACTGGATCCAATTGGTTAAGGATAGAAGTCAGTGGAAGAAATTTTGTGAACGCGTTATTGAACCTTCGGGTTCAACAGGCCATCAAGTTAGTTAGTTAGTTAGTGCCCAACGGTATACTAAGTGTGCCCTCTCGAACATTTTTTCTGAAAGAAACGCTGCTAAAACTCACGCAAGTTTTATTACTATAAATTACAGTTAATGCAATTCTTGTTAGTTCTAATATAGATTAATTGCAGTAAAGTTAACCCAACAAGTTTACGTTTCATCCCATGAGTATCGTTATAGAACGAGCACAAACATAGGGAAAAAATACCATTACGAGAAGACCTCTAATTCACTTTTACTTCTCAGAAGTAAGGAATAAGGGTGCCTATCAAAATTTTCCAGTTACGTCAATGACTTGGATTTAATTCTACCAAAATATTCTTACAACGTCCTCAAACTGAAAAAAGTGAACAAGGATTTGTTAATTATTTTATAATTACATACACCTTTTTAAAACTATTAATATCTCTCGTTTAGCAGATGGCAGAAAATACATTGTTGAATAGGAATGAGAATATGTCAACACAAATCACATTCTATCTTTTTCTTCTCTTTCATTAACATCAATTCATCCGGGTTATTGATCAGGAGCATACTTTTGTTATATTCTAACACAAAAAATTAAACACATTCCAGCAAAATCTTTAAATCACAGAAAGGTTTTCCCTAATATTATTCAAATTTCGTCAGTAACACTTCGTGAAGTCCTCTTAGGATTTCAGGCAGTTGTTAACTGATATTATAATATATTTCAAGAGGTACAATTGGATGAAGTATGTCCCTGCCATGTGTAATATAGCTTATTGACGAATTTATAATAATAATAATAATAATGTACGTATAACATTTTGGATAATTTCAACTATGGCAAATATTTTTGAAAATAACTACAAATGCCAGTTTTCTTTTACGTCGACCGAAGTCTTAAATTACTTAGACAATACCGCAACTAGTAGGTAACAACAATTTCTAGTTCAAAATAAATTGCTCGTCATTTTTTGTTTATTCCACCTATATATATAGGGTGTTAATGAAATAAAATGACCATAGTAAGTTGGGATTCCTCACGTCAAAATAAGAGAACAAGTTCATATGCACCTGTGTGGAAAAAGTGCATAATTTCTGAGCTAGGCATCTCCAAAATCGCGAAATAGCAAAATTTCAAGAGGCCCTATTTTGCATTCGGGCAAGTATGGTTGGCATAAAGATAGTTATTCATACTTATTTCCAAGATACACATTTCATTAATTTTAAATGGGAATACAAATTATTCTCTGCAGGGTGAAATTTCCAGAGATGATTTGACCTTATGATTTTTTTTTCAATATAGGTAACCGATAAGTCTTAATAACAGTGAATACGACATCCTTTCGGGCGATGTCGGAAGTGTTAAGGGTCGTTGCCAGCAGGCCCTCTCGTACTCGGGAGAACGCATGCTGTGTATTCTACAATTGTAAGTGAAGAAAACGTGAAATATACTGTGACGAAATACATCGCATTAACGTTATTCTGAACACAAACGAACATGAAGCTGCCGGTTCCTAACTCTTTTAACTTCCCGCCGAAGCATTGGAAGTCCATTGTTGTCAAGGCTTACGTCCTGAAGTGAAGTGTCTGAAGGCGCGCCAAATCATTACATATGCCAGACATTTGGGCAGAATGCCCTGAAAGAACGCACGGCCAGGCATTTGTGTCAGATGTTTCGTTCGGAAGATGTGAGCCTTTCAGATGCACCTCCCAGTGAGCGAACATAGGTTTTGGATGACGAGGGCTTGGAAGCAGCAGCGAGGAGGACAGTGGTGTAACGCATGATAAACATACTGAAATATGCGATGTTCATTCTGAATCGGAGTGCACCTGCATAGGATAGGGATGGCATACAAGTTAAGGGAGTGGATATTCCACACATTGTCGGCAGCTATAAAGGAACAAAAGTGACATCCTATTTGTCATTGCTCACTCGACTCCTGAATACAACCCTCTTTGATCAGTGTTCATTGGTCAGTTTTGGACTGTTTTCTTGTGACAAAATCATGAAGGACGTCATGATTGTCTAATATCAGTAATTTTCTACTGTGAGTCAAGTAATTATTTACAATTTTTGGGTACTCTTGTATGACTTTTTGTTTGTTATTTGAAATAATCTTGATTTGACTAACCTTCATGTTGAGAGCGTGAAATATAGTTTAATCTTAAATGGTCCTCAAACTTGAGGTACATGCATACTCTAGACTTGCATCTCATTTTTGGAAACACTTTGGGTTTTCTAACTCCCGTACTGGTCCAATATATTTAATAACATTTCGCAAAGTATGATTTTGTTCATGAGCCTGTTCTAAAGCAATACCTGTGGACTTGTTTGCCGGACAACTGAATGTCCGTCCTCATGAAAGTCTTCCAAGAGAGAAAGCATTAGATTTGGCATGTCCCAAAGATAATAAGGAATTCAGCGGATATAATTCTGTTAGTTCATAGCACAAAACTACTGGGCTAGAGCCTTCGGGGAACCTATATACATCACAAGGTAAGGCTTTCCATGTACTGTGACAAAGAAAAGAACTCTGACTGTTCTGCGTCTGCTACAAATTATGTAATATTGGTTTTTGAGTTTCCTTAAGAGTCTTCATCCAGGCAAAATTAAAATACCGCTAATTTTACAGTAATTATGTGATATCTTCAAATAGATAAAAAATAATTGAAATATGGAACAAGAGCACCCTAGACAATATTATTTTGCGTGAGGTACTGTTATCACAAGTTACCTACGGGTTTTCCGTTTTCAGCTGTTTAGAAACGCGAAAATAAATGCCGATCTTCAAAATGCCTCGAAATCGAAAGCAGATAAGTGAGTTGTGATAACGGTTTCTTATGTAAAATAATATTGTCTAGGGCGCTCTTGTTCCACATTTCGATTATCTTTTATCTATTCGAAGATATCACATAATTACTGTAAAATTAGCGGTATTTTAATTTCGCTGGGATGAAGACTCTTAAGATGACAAAGTTAACTTAATGGACAGGCTTGTTCTGGGTACGTGAGAATAGGCCAGAAACGACTCTGCGGCAACTGTCACTTTTATTGCACACCTTCATTAGATGGCAATGCTTCTTCAAGTCGCCTTTTGCTTTTTCAAATTCTCACTTGCAGTTGATGAGCATTTCGTAAGAGCTTCTGCGCAATTAAGTCTTTGCCATTAAGGTCTCTGATGTAATGTTTCTGTTAAATTTAAGTGTCTCAGGAAGTGTGCTAAGTTTCTGAAATTCGCTAATGCTTGTTTAAAAAGTGTTTATTTGGCAGCTACTTGTCTTGATTCCGATGATCCTTCAAGAGACAGTTCACCAATTATGTGTTGGCAAATTTAAAATTTTTCCCAACCTGTCCTTCATCCGTTATAAAGCAACCCTGAAACAGGGTAACAGCTAAAATATCACTTCTATAACACATAAACAGTTACAGAATCAACGAAATATATAAATATTACTTTCATTATTCTCATGGCTTCTTGGTGACTCAACTACAACAATTGATTGGTTTAAAGAGTTTCTTTCCATTTTATTGATATCTCTTGAATACATGACCACGCAAGCAATTATTTGTTCCCTGTCGCTACGCATTTTAGACTAATGAAAACTATTTTTGTGCTATTTTGAGACATATCAAAATCTGCAAGCATGAATCGTTTAGAATATCTAAGCAAAATCTGCTTTTACTCTTCTGGTATCAACGTCTCAAGTAATTGATCTTATATCTCTCAATGTTAAACTTATTTTTATATTCACTCAAACTTAATATTAATTTCCTCTTATTGTGTTCAATAAAACTTAGATACACCGTGCAAGAAAAATATTTTCATTTACACCAAAACGTTTCGTACTGTATGCTACCTGAGAACCAAAAGAAATATTCTGCGTGCTGTGTTGGCACTTTTTATGGCTAAACAAGTACCTAGTAAAATTATGACATGCATTTTGTAAATACAAAAAACTGTAGTTTACTTATTTTTTTCATTAGATCAACAATGTTAATACAGTACTTCTAATAATAATAATAATATAGTTCTAATGCTGCATTCCAGGTATTAGCACGGTCCGCGTCCATGTACATACTACGGTCATGGTCTGGGGGTACGTTCCCAATATTCATTTTACTCTCTAGGTTGCAAATATTGATGAAAGACTGGGTAAGCTTACCTATCTGTACATGTAAGTAATATTGAAGAAATTGAATATTTGCGAACATTAAATGCTTGAGTCTATTAAAATCCTAGTGCCTTTTAGAACCACTGGATAACAATCAGTTTCACTATGAGGTACCGGTACATGGGTAGAATTTGTTATATTGCCCAAAATGATGTATTTGTTACAAGTTTTAAAATTAATTAATTATTATTTGCTACCAACGACCCTTAAACACATCGCGTCCTTAACCTAGAAACGGTCGACAGATGAGCGCAGCGCTCACCCTAGTATATGTTTTTGTTTTAAAGCCACCCTAGTGGTGTCACATACTTGAGGCGCTGTCTAGATATCTCTTGATGTGTCTCTTGTATCAGAGGCAAGCGTAACCTTTTCATTATCTTTGATTGGAGTAACAGTGGCCTTATAAGTGTGACTATGCGTAATTTTTGAGCGCCACGCTCACCTGTCGACCGACGGCGTGAGTGATTTTTCCGAGATCATGGGAAGGTTTAGCTGTGGCTTATGAAAGAAACAGAATAAACAACTGTAAGATGTTCCATGTGTGAAGTGCCAGTCTGTGGGACACAAACTGTCGGCATCTGCTGGAAGTGTAATGGGTGATATCAGGACAGTGATGAGATATGGAGCAGAACAGTGTTTTATTGAAATACCTGCTATATGTATCAAGAGACATAAGTAGAGTGTTTACACTAAGATATTTATATATTTAATTTCGTTAGAAATTTTCAACTCAAAATATGAATATTATGAACATATGAAGAGCATATACTGAAAACGCTCTAATTAAGTTATGTATTTATTTTGATTTGAAAATGTAATCCTTATGTGATAATGGTAATAAAAATTAAATTTTATGCGACAATGATAATCAACTAATTGTATTGTTTATGGGATAATGGAAATTGATTTCTTAAAAAAACTTTAATAATAAAAATAGGTATACATTATAATAAGAAATGGTTTTATATAGACGCATTATAATTTTATTTGCGATTTTATTTTAATAATAAAATAATAATAATAATAAATCATAAACTGTCACCATATAGGAATATGTTCAAAATAAATTCCATATAGAGTCATAAACAATTATATAAACGATTATATTTTAAGTGAGCGCCGCGCCCACCTGTCGACCGCTCGCGTCACAAATCAACACTCAACCGTTCCCGGGTTAACTCCTATAGCTTTACTGCAAAATGTTTTTAATAGTTGTAATCACAGTAAGTACTAGGTGTTATTTAAATTTAAGTAGTGTTTCTCACTTAATACTTTACATAATCACCGGAATGGTTTAAAGTAAAAAAGTTGCTGTAAACAATACGATCTTAATATCCTTTGAAAACCACATATGTGGTTTAATTTTTGAACTTATTTAAGCTGTTTTCTTTGCGAAGTACCATAGTATGGAAGGAAGTAAAATTTTCAATCCCTTTCACCTTTGTTCCTTTTTGCATAAGCATATGACATAACATAAGCATAGTATTCGAAATGAATGTACTTTAGATGTGCTTTTCTTTGTTTGTCTCATTTGTGTTACTACTATTAATGATGTTTCCAACATTTTAGTGCTGTTATTCAATCGTGTCCTTAGTTTATAGTATGAAATAGATAAATGTGGGATTAGAACTTTTTGTTGAATACGTAGATTAGAGAAACATAACAATGTAACATAAAACCATTTGTAAAGTACAACATTATTTTGAATTAGCAAATCCGTTACCCTCATAATAGCAGAATAGGTACGGGTATGTATTCCGTTAAGCCCACTAACATTTCCATATGACCTCAATACTTATGAATAAGTTAAGTTATGGTAATGATTATTAAAAAAAAGCCTTTAATTGCTTAGAAAATTGAAGCAGAAAACAAAAATATCTTTCAGTAGAAATACACCAATTTTTTAAAACAAAATATAAAATTAAATTAAAATATTTCTATTTTGTTTCAATTTCAGCTTCAGAATTCCTTTTGTAATGATTCAGATATGGTATACGTTTGTGTACATTGCCAAAATGAAAAACTGTAAAAAAATGAATAATGTTATTAATTCGCATTTAGATAATTTGGGAGTTAGTGATTATATCTAAAATGTAACTCACTTCCTACGTCCTGAACACATTGTCTTCGAGAATTACTGGCTCTCAATTTAGAACCAAGGTTTGTTTTAGTAGCTTGCACTTATTGTATACATTACAGGCTTCTGTTTCATGTTTTTACCAAGACCTATGAGACTCACAAAATACCCATATGTTTGCCTACTATCTACGACAAGTTGAGATAGCTTGATTGCTTTAAAGATAGGATTAGACGCAACTTACGTTAAGACTTTCAAAGCAAAGTTATTGTTAATATGGTTCCTGCTCTCAAATTTTGAGAGATGCAAGTTTCGAATAATTTTTAGATATTCCTCACCCTGTGTTCATTCTACAGAGACGAAACATAGTGTATTCGAAAGGTGATCGAATCTCCTTTGTCATGGATTTTCACACTTCACATTATATGTTCTACAAGACACGGATATACTTCATCCATTTGTGCCTTTTTAAAAATTTAGAGAAAAATCTGAAGAAGCTGTACCCAATAATCCGCCATACCAGAAATCTGAGTACATAATTTTCTATGAATTTTCAGGAATTAAATATGGCTAATTTGATATAATACTTTACAATATGAACTAAATTGTGTATCAAAATATTATTTATAAAATCTGTAAATTAAAAGCATTTAGATCATATTTATATCTGTAAGGTATCATTCAATGTTTGTCAATTGTTTAGGTTATTATATTAGTCTTTACTAACATATTTATTGCCATCTTTGAATAACGCAGAGAGTAAACGTTGTGATCAAGATTGAAACTAGTATTGGACGATTAGAAAATGTGGATAACCATTGCAACATCCGAATATTTGGAACTAGAGGGGAAGAAGTGTAACAAAAGGTGGATAATTATGACGGTGTGTATACCATCATCATATCTGGCATCTTGAATCAATAATGGTCATGTTGAATTCGCAAACCGATTTTTCAATAAGATGACCATTAATAAACATATCTGATAATTTCAATATGGTAGGTTTTCTCAACCTTTGTGTTTCTAGAGGAATACATAGAGATCGTGGTTTGAAGTGTAAAATATAAATATAATTAAGACCCAGTGGCAGAAAAAATATATTTTTAAATATTATTTTGATTCTTCATTTTAATAGACATTTTTATTTCCATATCTATAGTCAAATAGGTATTCCTATTGCTGTAATTCCTATCGGCCAGAAAAATAATAAAATCCAAAAATGGTGCTGAATTCTAATAAAATCCAAAAATCGGGAAATGAAATTTCCGAACTCAATGAGGAGAACAACTTGCCTCACAAAAGACTTGCGAGTTGATACTGTGTAGAGCTTGTTCTCAGCACTAAAGTTGCAGTTTTCATTATCCTATGGTCTGTTTTCAATAGAACTTGGCTTCGTTTCAGATTGTTCTAAGATACTTACAAATTAAGTGAAAAGTTCACTGTTGTTAAAACTTTTACTTATATAGTTACTGTGTAAGTTCATGAATCGATGACCAGTTCTGAATCGATGACAAGTTGAAATCAAAATCTGGAAATTGAAATTAACGACTTTACTTGTGAGAACAACTTGCCAGGCCAAAGATTCTAAAGACAATACTGCAGCCGATAGAACTTGTTTTCAGCACTAAAGTTGCAATTTTCCTTTGCCAATCGTCGCATTGCAATAGAACTTGGCATCTTTTAATACTTTTCCTTGATACTTACATATTCAATATGGAGTTCAATGTAGTTTAAACCTTTCTTTTTTATTACCTTCGATACAACTTGAAACTTCTGTTAAAGTTTCTGATATGATGTAAGTTCTATTGAAATCCGAAAATTGGAAAAGGAAATTTTCAACTTTATAGCTCAGAACAACTTTTATACTGTTAATCCTGAGAGATGTGCTGCTGGCAAGTTGTTCTCTCAAGAAAAAAGCAAAATTTCATCTTCGTATTTTAGGATTTCAGTAGTACCTGACATCGTTTCCGATGCTCTTATGATCTAGCCGAAAGAACAGATAAATTACGAAATCTTGGATATAATTTTCACACGTATTTTTAGCGAGATATTACTAATTTTTCAAAAACATTTACAAAGCTACTTCTAATATCTAAAGTGGCAGACGGACCATTAGTTTGCTCTTGTATTGAGGATTAATCGTGACAAATATTTAAATTTTTTAAATAGCCTAGTTTCGAAATTCCTCGTTTATAAAAGGGTATCCTTATAACGTTCGTTTCATTAGTGGCAGCCACTCAATATCGAATTTTAACGTACCGCATTAATATTATTCTCCATAAACGGGAATCGCTGACATTTTAAAATTCTTTATTGTTACTAAAACCAAAAACTTACGTTTGTGTGGACTTTCAAATTTCTATGTCTACAGGAAATAACCTAGTGTTTGTGCTTGAATTAGCATTTACGAATGACGCAAATCTGAAAGTTTCATGTTGAAAGGCAGGACACTGCAGGTTTCTTATCGTTTTCACAATTTACGGCATTAATATGAGATTTTAAGTTTTTGAAAACCTCTCATGGAGAAAAAATAAGATTTATAGGCTTTTAACTGCATTTCTAGCTTATATCTTTTATTTATGCTAAACTTCAGTTTCACGTGTTTACAGGAAGTACCATTAAGTTTTCAAACTGTGTTCATAAGTTTCCCTTTATTTTCCTTTATTTCTCGAACAAAATTTAAACTTGTCAGAAATTTCAAGTTTTCATGTATGTAGGAAGTACCTTAACGTTTCTCAAATAGATCACGTAACTACAGGGTGTTTGAAAACAACACCGAGAAAGTTAGGGAAGTAATTCCTGACAACAAGATAACAAAAAGTATAGACCAACCTGGGTGCACAAATGCTTCCTTTCGGAATTATAGGGTGCCGAAAACATGAAAAATAAACAGGTCCATATGACTTACCGTAGTCAGTTCAAGACTTCACTTACGAATTAGTATGTGCTCTATGCAAATATTCAAATTTCAGAATCCTGCGGTATTTCCGCGAAAATTTTTATAGAGGTAGTTCGTGAGTACTTCAAGTTAAATTCCTGTGACCGTCAGCATGGGCACAAGGTTACACTTTTTGGAAGACTGTGTATGTTCTTAACTTTTATTCATCTTGCGAAATTATTATTTTATTCACAGGAAAGGAGAAGTTATTTTTCTTGCTTGGCTCTGAACGCTTCCGAGCTGGTGAGATACTATGTTCTTTCTTTACTCGCAGGTGTTCCTCACTGTTATAGCCTCTGACGATAAAACAAAGAAATCGTTGTTTCTGAACCGAACTCTTATCTCATTAGCAGAGTGCTTTAAAACAGCAAACCTTTTTCTTTCCCTGAGTGAAGTTACCAACTCACGGTTGTCGCTACTAAGACTGCTTTGTATTTATTTTTTATAACAACAACTATTAAAGTTTGGTAATCTTTTTAGACACGAAGTTGTTACAGTGTAAGCAAGAGCGCGTTGAATGTTGCATTCCCACGCATTAACGTTTCGTCATCCCACCTATCGTGGGAGCAGTGCTCACAGCCTGCACGAATCGCAGACAGAATGATTAAGCCACACAATTGCCAATGTCCATTCTTTTTTACTGAACCGCTTTGTATCGAACTATAAGGTGGAAAATCCATCAGTCATGGACTGAAGCTTCAAAGTTGGTCTGCAACACTTGTTTAGTTGCAATCTCCAAGTTTGCGTTCCCACGAAACTGAACATATGTAGCTAGAGCTCTTAAATCTACAACAACTTTATTTATATTATGTAAGGATATACAAACTTTGGTATTTCTCTTATTAATTTTTACAATATACTGCCAACCAGAGGCACGACGACCGGGATTTTCCCAAGTATTAGCAGAAGCGGGGAGTTGGAGCTTAGCATTGAGTGAAGAAGGAACGGTAAGTTTCCTCCGGATAATCTTACCCACGTATTAATATAGGAAGACTATGAAACGTTATTAAGTATGTGGTGAAACTATAATTGCTGTATCAACCGGAAAAGTGAACGAAGTGATATTCCAATAATTATCTTCTAAAGTACATCATTTTCTGAGTTGCGGAGCCTCGTCGGAAGTTGGTGTTCCCTCCAATTCCCACACTCATTGCCCATACTACGCATTGAAACCCCAAACTCAGCGTGAATAGTGATTTGGTGCAAGTAATTACAAATATAACTAAAGGGCTATATTCTTAGTGTTTTCATCTACCATATACATATCTACGTATATTTCCGTGATATTAAGAGCTCATTCGTTCATTCGTTCAGTTTGTGAGCGTAATTTCCTTTGTTCCAGCATTCATGCTACATGAACTGAAAGTTTAGTGTTGTTAATATCTTTTCGTTTGCGTCGTACACACATATATCTGCTCGATAAATAGGAGTTCATCCAAGGTAGTATTCTCTTCTTTCTTTGTGTGTGTGCAAATATTTATGGATCGTCAGCTTGCCAGTCTTATATATGCAAGTATATGCATAAAACTAAGTATGATTAAACCTAAGTTCCCCTACCACTGAAGCTACTCATGTCAAATCCCTTATTTTTGTCTTACTACTGTCAATTTGCGATGGGCAATACACGAGCTCTGACATGAATTGTTACCAACTGTTTCTTTAGGGAATACTAGAAGCCAATACCCAAGGGAGACGGTAGGTAGCTTCCCCGTAGCTAAACTGCCTCTATATAAATTGTTGCGTTAGTACGTTAGGATGCTGAGACATGTATTTTTAGATAGGGTACATATTAATTTCAAAGTGAAGTCTTGTGCCGACTACTGTAAGTCCCGTAGTTTAGGAGCTATGGACCTTTAAAGTTCAGTTTTTTGTGTTTTCGGCAGCCTAGCTAGGTTTGTCTATATCTTTTGTCTTACCTTGGTGTCAGGAATCACCTCCCATACGCTGTCGGTGTTGTTTTGAAACACCCTGTGTATGTAATATTTCCTTTAAAATTTAATTTTCATCCTTGAAGAAGAAAATGTTCAGTTAAAGGAATCTTTCTTTTGCTCTTATGACAAATTTTGCACTTGTGTCAAATTTCCACTTTTCATATCTACAGGAAATACAGTATAAGTGTTGATTCAAAAGACATCACTACATGTAAAATTCCCCTTGCCACTTAATTTTCCTTCTGATGTTTTCCTTTACCTATCTCACAAATCTTACATTTGTGATAAATTTCAAGATTCCCTGTATATAGAATAGATTATATAGATTTTGAAGGAATTTAGATGCTATGTGTAAATTTTGTTCTGGCCTTCTAATTTTTCTTTTGCAGGAGGAAATTTGGAGTTTCCGGACTTTTCACCTTTCTTGTGTAACAAATCCTACATTCATGCCGAATTTTAAGTTTCCATATATAGGGGAGATGTACCATAGGTCTTCAAATAAATGATGCGGCTGTTATGTTATTTCAGACCTTCTCCCCTAATTTCCCTCTTTGGGAGAAAAATTTGAGTTTTCCGAATTTTCTTTTACATAAAAAAAAAATTACAATTTTGCTGCGTTTCAGCTCTTTATGTCAACAGGAAGTATTCTATAGATATTGATTTACGAGACGTACCTAAATGTAAATTTTGCCTTTGCCATTTACTTTTCTCTTTTCGAGTAAGAGTTTCTGGATTTTTTTCCTTTACTTGTATCGCAAATCCTAAGTTTGGATTACATTTCATATTCCCATATCTGGAGTAAGTATGGTATAGGTATTGAGACAAAGGACAATTATTATGTAATTTTGACCTTGTCCCCTAATTTTCCTTCTATGAGGGAAAACTTTCCAATTATGAAATTTTTACTTTTTGTATCATAAACCTTGTTTCTGTGTCAAATTTCAAGATTTCGTATATACAGGAAGTACTCTGGGTTTCGATTCAAGTGGCGTATTTTGCCCTTGCCCCTTAGTTTTCTTCCTCGGAGAGAGGAAGTTTCCAGTTTTCGGCATTTTCTTTCACAAATTTCAAGTGTTTGTGTCTACAGGACCTCCACGATAGACACTAACTATACGAAGACACTTATGGTAACTTACGAGTTACGAGGCAGAATAAGAACGGCTAGGTAAAAGGCAGCAACAGTACTGTAGCTTCCAAGTTGCCGGAATGCATAGTGATTGTACGGTAATATTGTCGTTAGTTTTAAGTATGGTCAGAATAACTAATGGCTTAGATAGTGGTACGTACTAGATGGCAACGGGAAACCTCCATTCTATTTATTTTTATTTTGCTAGCAGCATGTGGAATAAGCCTGGGCAGGTCATTACTGATAGCCCTAGAGGAAAATTATCCCAGATCTCCGGGAGGGGTGTGTTTTGGTAAAAGTTATTAGATTAGAGAGTATACTCGTTAGTGTGGGGAATATCCTTAGAGAAAGAAGGACAGACAAGAGCTAAAGGTTTAGGATAGTGATATGGATCTTTTTTTACCATGTTACAGAAGGGAAAATCAAAAACTCTTAATGCACCAAAATAGTCTAGACTTGGCAATTTATGGGGTTAGGTTTAAAGGTAATGATTGGTTGAAAGGCGAAAGATATATAATATTTCTCTCAAATAATGAAAAGATGTAGAAATAATTGTACAAAGTCCTTAAAGGAGAAGGTAGTAGAAGTAGCATTTGCTTATGACAGAGTTTATTTATTTATAATATTTTTCAGATACAGCACTGAACCATTTTACACTCAAACATTTTAACATTTTGATAACATAACAATTGAATAACAATTGGAGCTTAAGATGGTATAGCACAATGACATCATTACAAACATAGATTATTTGCAGATGATTTAAGACTATACTCATCTGAAAAAATGTTTACAGTTTCTGGAAACTGATTTTAAATACTGATAATTATTTTTAGAAAGGCATTTTTGATAATATTTACCCTCGCCTCTCGAATGTAAAAGAGATTACTAGACCGTGTTCTAGCGGGTACGCGAAAATTGATCTGATATATGGTATAGTATATTGGTATATTCACATAATATATGGCCGTTTTCAATTTTAAGCAGAAATGTTAGGCCAGAAATTGTATTTCTTCCTAGGAGAGGTTTGTTATTAAGGTGTTTTAAAAATTCATTTTTAGAAAGTATTCGGGGGTTAGGTACTCGGTAGGATACAATGGCTAAAAAGAAATTCATTACGGAATTTAATTTATATTAAGTGAGTTGGGCAGGCCATAGACCAGATAGAGGAACAGTAATCAATAGGAGGAGCAACATATGGCTTATAGAACAAGCTTAAGGAATTATAATTTTTATGTAAGTGAAGCGATAAAGGAATCTTTGTTTTCTGATAGCAGTACAAGATATTTTTCTTACATCATCCGCAAAAGTAAGCTTACTGTCAACGATAACTCCAAGATCTCTGAGAGAGGAGAAAAGATTCATGTTCTTATGACCAATTTTATAAATGTGGTTTATAGATTCCTTTTATAGATAAATCGTAAGATAAACACATTTTTCGATGCTTAATCTAAATTTCCACGAGTTACACCAGTTGAGAAAGATTTAAGCAAGAGTGTCGTACTCTGGTTGAACTTGTCTGTAGAGTTCGCAATCATCAGCGAGTAGAAGAACATTGGTAGAGCTGTTTATGACAAAGAAGGCAGATCATCCATGTATAATAGGAATAGAAGTGGACCCAGAACACTGCCTTGAGGAACTCCAGAAGTCAGGAAATAAAGTATGATGATGTTAACTGCTAAAGGAATAATTACAATTTAGTGGTGATATACGAACCGTTTTTGCTTTAAAGAAAATATTGTTGAAATTAGTATTAAATTGAACAAAGTCTCGTTTCAGTAAAGATTGGAGGAAAGGTAGTATCTTTCGTTAGGATGTTTAGTCGAGTCCAAAATATTCTTCACAATCTCAGTTACAGTTACGATAATCAACACTGAAAATGTAAAACTTTAAGTTTGAATACAGGGTGAATGAGAATATTTTTGAAAATTACGAAAATGAGTAGTGAATGAGAAAAATCTATTTTTGTGACAATTAATATATTTAAAAAAACACTCTTCTCTTTATTACAACGATATTGTATATTGTATCTATGCGATAAATTACTTCCATTTTCGTATCTTGATTTTTGACAACGGCGCGAAAAAGTACACAATCTGTTGAGTAGAAGAAAAGAAGAAGAGAGATAATATGTTGTTGATTCTAAATATAAAGAAATAAGATTTAATCGTAGTAGCTAAAAATTGATGATGGTTTTAAATGTAAAAAACTGTGCTCTTAGTTACTGTAACAGTAAATAGTTTATTAAAGGTTGCTATGATCACCAAAAACGAAAATTATTATTAACGCAGTTCTGAAAATAATTCTAAAAGGTAATAGAGATATCAATGACGTGTCTGATTTAAAGTAATTTGATCGTGTTGACATATTTTAAAATCTATGCGAACTGTGGGCTAAATGTAACGTGTAAAATATAAAAATATAATAATAATAAGTTATAATCATTACAATATTTATTATCGTTTTCACACATACATATCTGTTTACAAACAGATAGCCAAATGGACGGATGGACATTTTTTTAAAATAATACTTTCGATACTTTTGTAACAATTTGGAATTTTAATACCATATTCATTTCTTCTCGTTTCACAGATGGCAATATACATCTTGGTTGAGATTATTAAAAATACAGTAAACAGAATAGGAATCATTATTTTATTCATCTTCTTAATGTTAACATTGGAGTATGTGGTTTATAAATTGTGAACTTATTTGTCCTTGTACTCTTACGCAAAAACAAAAAAATCAATATTATGTAAGCCCCACAGAAACATTTACTTCAAATATGTTCTAAACTTTTGTCACCAGAGTAATGTCAACATTCAATTTTCGATAAGCTGCTTGACCGTGTTTCAGTTTATCATACTATACTTATCCACCACTTGATCACCTGCTCGCTATATACAAACACACCAAAGCCATTGACCCAGTGTCACCACTGCTAGTTCTTTGGTACTAGATCTGGTAACTTTTATAATATTTTAGTGTTCTAGTACTTTCAACAACAAATCTAGTACTTTTCTCCTCCTCATTTTTTCTCATAAATACATTTGAAAGAGGAAAACGGAATCTCATGAAAATTTCGCACTGTTTAAAAATTCCACTGTTTATTGTAACTTTTTTCTGCTTTTTCCAACACTGGTATTTACAAGAGCGTAAGTGGGACGTAGGTGACGAGTCAGTAGTTAGTTATGCTCGCTTAATAATGCATTGGGTTCGGGAAACGGAATGATACACCTAGTGCTTCTTTATGAATGTACGGCAATGCTTTTGGCACAAGTGTTAGGGAGGAGGAGAAGAAAATGAACCATGTAACACCATGTACAATCTTAAAAGGCAAGATGGCGCCAGCAACAACAATACGAAGAAACGGCACGGCATTTGCCATCTGTAGATGGTCCTTCGGCCGGAAATAGAAGGGAGATTACCATTGGAGAGGGGGAGATTCCGTAAAATATATTATAGTAATACCATAAAATGTCATAAATAGAGAGAAACGCGAGCAGATAAAATGTTAGTACTCTTTCTCCAGATCTAGTATTTTTTTTTACATAGGTTAGTACGAAATATTCTTTCTGGGTGGTCACACTGCATCGACCATCATATCTACCACTGTAATTCCCATATATATTGTATATAACCTGAGTGCATTCTTACAGACGCCACACAATCCCTACTTCAGCCCGTAGTAACATACAGCCTGCAACCATTCAAAAAAAATTAACGATTTATAGAATTGAAATATCTCTGGCCACAGTGAAGGTATTGGCTTCCACTTTCTCCAATCTCCAGATGGGAATGAAACTCTTGAGAAAAAAATTCAAGTGTTTATGAGCATCTTACCCTTAGTTTCAATACAAAGAAGCTAATATTTTCGGAGAAACACAGTTGAACGAAATTACGTTCGTGTCTATTCTTTCGAAATAGCACAAGTATATATAAACTTCATCACATTTCCATTATTGAAATCATCTTGTAAATGCACCTAAAATGCTCAAAATACCAGTAGTTTTTCGATATAGTAGTTTTATGTTGATATTTTTGAAGATTTTATGAATTTACTCAATCTACTAAAGTAATTTTCATTTATATATAACAGAATTATAGATGCCAGTGCAATCTCGGAAATGACACACGAACGGCGTGTCTAGTGTAGTGAAAAATAGTGTGTGTCAGAATGTAAGTGATTTAATGTCGTACGTGAGCTTAGCTCTATGGCAAATAAATTAAACCATTATTGGGAATTATATGATATAATTATTTTCCATGCTTGACTTTGCTTACACTTAAAAATGTGGAAGGCAATATGACACATTTTATGAACAATTCTATAATAGAACTAAGCAGATTTTTCATAATAAAATAAAATTCCAATGGGATGCTGGGTATTTTACATTTATCAAAATATTTGCTGAAATACAAGTATCTTGAATATACATTTTCAATTTGATTGTCTATAAAATCTGAAATATATTTAGAACTAAAGCTTGAAGAATGCAACACTAATTTGACGTCCCATGGTTATATTATTACCGTTACAAACTGACTAAAGTAGCAATAAATCCAAGGAGTAACTCAATTAACCAGCCCCTGTTTTCTGATTTTTATATAAATTAACGTATCTAACAATGGATTTTTGGTGACAGGTGTTTTCTTATGCATATAGTTCAGGGAGAACATGTAGCGTTAACATTTCATTAGCAAATGTAGCAACTGATCAAATTGAATAATGCCAAAAATAGCCTATTTTGCTTGCTAAAAACTTTTTTGGTGGAAGTTCCTATGTCAGTTTTTCTTTTCTTTTTTTCTTTTTTTCTTTTTTTTTTTTTTGGAGGTGTTGGAATACTTCGGAAGGTTTTACAGAATGCTTGTTATTATATGTATATTTGTCCTGTTAGGTACGTAAAGTTTATTAAGAAGAAAACGATCTGTGGAGGTCTTTCTACAATGTATGTTATTAGTTGTAGTAGCTGACATAATTTTAGCGTCTTATTCAGCAGCGGGGCTATATTAGACGTTGACTTACAGCTGAACGTGGGATCCGAAACGCATGAGCTCCCACCGAGAATCGAGCTCCGTTTTTAGAAAAAAGTATATGAGTCAGTCAGTTCTTATCCATTCGAGTCGGAACACTCCCTATTATTATGCTGGTATTGGGAAGCAATGATGAAACTGATTAAGAATTTCGTGATCTGCAAGCAGTCACATTCATGTCCCGATAAGACCGGAACAGACCTGGATTCGACTAAACATCGCCATTCACACGGAAAATGTCTATGATACTGTTAGAATTTATGTGCCTTTCTGCTGGTCTAGTGGTTATTGCGTTTGTTTTTGGTTCTTGTAGTCTCGGGTTCGATTACCGTTAAGGGTCGATTCAGGTTAAACTTTGAGGAAAGTATATGGGAAGAATGTTAAAGAATATATATGCAAAAGTCTGATGCTAGTGTTTTGTAAGCTATTGACAAAACAATAGAAAGACAGAAAAGAAAAGCTCATGAGAACTGAAACTGAACAATGTTTACGCATTCATGCTTAATTTGCTACTAGCGTGACACATTGAATTGAATATAATATCAATATTAGAAACAAAATGCTAGGTGTTGTTAAACATTAAATGTAAGACATCATTTTCATATCAATAAATAATTGAAATAAATAAATAACAAAACAGTAACAATACTATTAATTTATATTTGCATAGTATATAACTGAAAGACTGGTTGTTTATCTTAACGAAAAATGGCTGAACAGTTTGAAATGAGTTTTATTAACATAGTTAATACCTACCTTGGACTGGGTTGTTGTCACGCCATTTTTATTGAAATGCGTATCCTAACAGAGAAGAGAGGGGGTTAAAGGGGCCGCGGTGCCTCAGTGGTAGAGCGTTCACCTCTGGTGCTTGGGGTCCCGGGTTCGATCCCAGCCCCCGCCAAGTGAACTTTGTGGTAGACACACACCGTGTGCGTGGGTTTTCTCGGGGTTCTCCCGTTTCCTTCAACTTTCTTCATTCCACCATTTCATTCATCACTCATCATCACCGTCTCCTTTAGCCTAACCGGCATAACCGTGGGACGTAAAACTCAAAGATTTCATTTTATTTTCAAGAGGGGGTTAAAATGTATACCAAAAATAGAATTTCTCACTTTTGTGAGATCAAATTTAATACATAAATTCCTTATTTAAAACGAGTGTGCACGTGTCCAACCGTGTTTAGAAATGTCGGTAGTAAGTGCAGAAGAGGGGCAATATGTATCATTTTTGCTTAATATTTAAGAACGATGGCGTCGAGGTTTGTCTTGTGTTCACAGCAAAACGGATGAAGCACTTGAAGTTATCTTTTAAATATACGATATTTAGCATTTGGTCCAATCGGATTTTTGTCATTCATTAACACATATATCGTAATAGGAACGGATGAACATAAACACGTTATATTAATATATATGAGCCCATCTTCCGTTGTCCTTAAAAATCCACTTTTGAGGCGAAAATGGAGCAAGTTCCAAATAAGGCGGTCAATATGCAAAAGTGACATCGTGATTGTTTGTCCGATTATCACGTAAAATCAAATTAACCGTTTGAAATATTTAAAAACATTAGTACTTGGAAGAAAATGGCAGCTGACGTCCACTGCAAACTTTGCAAAACTGCGATACAATTTAGAGGGTAGACATCTTTGCCTAAATCTAACATTGGAGGTGGAAGTGGACACGACGAAAGAAGTAATAGCGGATTAAAATTTAGCATTAGAAGTCATTTAAAAACATAATGTGATGCGCGCAAACGAGAAAAAAGAAAAAACGTAACCTTGAAAACGACAACACACTCAATGGTGCTTATCCAAAGAGCCATAAAAGCTATTCATTAGGTCCTTCTTCAGGTTTGGATTGCAAGAAATAAAACTATTTGTTTGTGCAAATATGCCTGTCAAAACGAAATGTTATATTTCTGCAAAATTTGCTTTTCTCAGATGACTGGATAATTAAGGAAAACTTCTATTGTGGGGAAGAAAACAAAATCATATGACAACCTGGATTTGATCTGAAGACCTCATGATATTTGCTACTTGTTGTTATTCATTACATCAGGGGGACATCGTTCGCAATGACACTGCAATGACATTGAATTGTTTGTTCGAGAAATTAAAAGTTCTTTACATTGAATCCTTTTGCTTGTTTCGTTTTTGTTTACACTTTAGGTTTTTCGTAGAATACATGTAAAACTAACAAGTTTTTCGCTTAGGAATACTGTTTTAACTGAAAGAAAACAAACAATATACTGGATAAATGATATGGGTAATGTACAGCATTTTATTTTAATGTCATCGATAACAGCAAGGGACATAAGAATTATATAAAAGAGAGTGTGTTGTTATGAACTACTATTATCTTTCGCAAGAAAGATTTCAATATGTTTCTTCGTGGCTCAGGGGATAAGTGAGAGCTTCCAATACAGAAGTTCGCATGGTCGAGTCTTGTCCACTGCTATAATGTTTTTTTTACTTTTATTGTTTAATGGTGAAAGTGACGTAGATACATTTTCATTGGCATCCAAAGTGTTAATAATAATAATAATAATAATAATAATAATAATAATAATAATAATAATAATAATAATAATAATATCTTACAAGTAAACCTTACGTTTGGGTGAATCGAGTTGCTGACTGAGACACATATGAGAAAGTAGTACTAAATGTGGTCAGTATTTCAGTGAAGTTGTAGGTGCGAAGCTCCAGGGGTTTAGGAGATACAGCTACCAGAACATCACATGGAAGTACAGAATATTCTTCATACACTTGGAGGTAAAAGCCCTGTAAGACCTCTGTAACGACAAAAGGTGAATAACAAAAATATGGGTACATAGCCTATTAGGACTAGGGGGAAGTCATATAGTAAGGGTATACCTGACGGCGGCCATCTTGAAATCCGCCATTATGAATTAAGATTAAGTTTTTAAAATAGGAATAGGGTCATGTGATACATGATTTAAGGAGCAAATTTAATCAGACGAACATTGGTGACGTTAATTTTGAGTTACGCGCAATTGGTAAAATGTTACAGGGAAATTAAATATTGTTTCAGCATATGTATTAGTCCTTTACCCCATCTTGTAAATTTTGTGTTAATGATAATAATTTAGTAAAAAGCAGGTGGATAAATATTAGGTCTATGGTAAGAGTTGCCTTGATGGCAGCCATGTACAAATCCGCTATTTTGAATCAGACAAAAGTTTTAAACAAAATGCATAAGTGACACCTTATTAATAGCAAATTTTACCATAAATCCTACGGTATAACCATTTTTGCTTTATCATTAATCATCAAGTTCTTTATCAAGTGACGTGAACATATGGCATCGTGATAGGTTCATACAACTTCAGTGGTTTACAATTTACCAGTTCAGTGCTCCTCGTTTTCACAATATGATTCGATTCGCTTTCAATCAGGCTGGATATTTGAATGAAGAACCTGGACGTTGGATCGCTCCTTACGACTACAGCTTTCACAGAATTGTTAAAGACAAATGTGTCAAGTGTAACTCGATTGCCTTTGTCAGGTGTGCTCACTGTGAGCAGAACATTTGTGTAAGTCATGCACTCTTTTCTGAACTACATATTGATTATACTAATTGAGGACTTTTCTGGAAGAAAGAACCAAGTTCAATTATGAATCAATTCCACTTTGGTCATTTTTCCTTAAATTAGCAACTTGTTTATGCGATAACACATACTGGTTAATGATAAAGCAAAAATGGTTATACCGTTGGATTTATGGTAAAATTTGCTATTAATACGCTGTCAATGTTATGCGTTTTGTTTAAAACTTTTGTCTGGTTCAAAATGGCGGATTTTAACATGGCCGCCATAAAGGCAACTCGTACCATAGACCTAATATTTATCCACCTGCTTTTTTATTTAATTATTATCATTAACACAAAATTTACAAGATGGGGTAAAGGACTAATACATATGCTGAAACAATATTTGATTTCCCTGTAACCATTTACCAATTGCGCGTAAATCAAAATTAACGTCACTATTGTTCTTCTGATTAAATTTGCGCCTTAAAGCATGTATCACATGACCCTATTCCTATTTTAAAAACTTAACCTTAATTCATAATGGCGGATTTTAAGATGGCCGCCGTCAAACATACCCTTACTATATGACTTCCCCCTAGTCCTAATATGTACCCATATTTTTGTTATTCACCTTTTGTCGTTACAAGAGGTCTTACAGGGCTTTTACCTCCAACTGTATGAAGAATATTCTGTACTTCCATGTGATGTTCTAGTAGCTGTATCTCCTAAACCCCTTAAGCTTCGCAGGTACAACTTCACTGAAATACTGACCACATTTAGTACTGCTTTCTCATATGTGTCTCAGTCAGCAACTCGATTCACCCAAACGTAAGGTTTTCTTGATAGTATCAGACTTTAAGCAATTTTTATATGATGCATATATTCATGAAAATAGTCACTTCTTGTTATGTACTCATTTGGTGTTCCCCTAGGGTTACTAGGAATTGAAATCAGGATCTCTGACTCCGCAGTCCAGTATGCTAACCGTATGACCACCGACCACGAGTCTGACAAACACCATTTTCATAACGTTTTGGTACTCCTCCTTTTCTCGTATCGATTAAAGTGCTATCCGTGAAGGAATTGTTTTCAATTATGGGTGAAATCAGTCACTTTTTTTATGGAGAATCCAAATGTGCAAAAAGAAGAAGGGGTCTCAGTTTAAAATGGAAGTAACTTTAAAATTTACCCGCTACCATCGAAGGGGTGGGGATAGGGGGTTATGTTTCGTAACATTTAACTATACATATAAAGCAGAAACATGTACTCTCATTTTTTCGAGTGGTTTTAATTTTATTGTAACTTAGAAATCTATTTGAACTTTGGTAGTGCTAGCATTTCCATAGCGCCATCTTCGTATACAAACACATGGTGGATAAAGTTATAGAGGTTCGAAAGTTGACAGTTTATCTGATTTTCTTTTTATAATAAGCTCAAATGTTAAAATTGTAATGTTATGTTTAGAAAAAAGAAATAAATATCCTTACATTGAAATAAAACCGGACTGGTAACCGAACCGTCAATCATCATTACTGTAATTTCAAACGCCTCGCTAATCCCACTTGTTTTCTTTTTAAGTTATGTCGCGAAAGGCGGCCCTGAAGTTCACTTACCAAAGTCTGCTTTCCCCTTTTCAGTAACTTGTGTATATTTCCTACTCGATTATACACGTTTTACAGTTATTTCCAGTAACCTTGAATGACACGAACACGAACACAATCACATCGAGAACATTTAAAATTCTAAAAGTGCCCTACCGGGATCGGAACCCATGACCCTGTACACCACTGACACACTTACGTACCACTAGACCACACAGACAATTTATAAAGCCAGCGCGTTTTAATACTTCTACTGCAAATGCTCGAAATATGCACTTGTAATACATTGAGTAATTTATTCGAGAGAGGCAAAGCACTTTACTTTGAATACCTTTACTTGTTTCATTTTTTGTGTTTTTCTTTTATTTTTCTACAGTGCTTGAAAAAGCAAATACATTTTTCGCTACGGGGTCCATAAATGGACTACTATTTTCAATGATGATAAAACATAAATCTTTCGGTAAAGTAATATGGGATAATGTGTGGTATTATAGTTTCATACCGAGTTCCTTCGTAGCTAAGCGGTTAGCGTACGTACGTTTGACATAGGAGAGACTGTTCGATTACCTGAATGAGTTCATGTGGTTCGAATTCCACGCTATGTAGACGTCTCCTATAGCCTTCCTGCTGAAAGAGATTTTTAATTAACTCAGCATTATTTTTATACCATCAATAGAAGCAAAAGGTAGACGATAGTATCCTGCTAAAAACATGCATTTATTTCTTTGGCACATATTACGAAGCTTCGAACTATTTGCGACATAAATTACAAAAGCTTCAAGAAAGAGCTTTATGAACAAGAAGACGCTTCAGGCGTTCACATCGCTTTGTAAACATCCAGGTTATGAATTACAATAACTTTTTACATTGTAATTAAAAACACAAGAATATATATATATATATATATATATATATATATATATATATATATATATATAAGATAACTGTCCCAATAATTGACAGTATAAGAACAGTCTTTGACAAATTGCATGTTTTTTTCACTCTTTAAATGGGCCTGTCTTACTGATATCTCGTACAGTTACGAAGGCATCCTTCCTTCATCCATACACACCACCATGAAAATAATAGACTGATAATTATTATTTTTTTAAATATATGTATATGAAAGGCTGTTCATTGTACGAGAAATTGACACTGTGATTTGAGAGAATCACCAGTAATGTGACCCAGTAATTGACATCTATTAATATCTTATTCCAGTGAACCATATAATTTTCTACCAACTTTCCAAGTATATAAGTTTTTATAAGTTTTTATTTACATAAACATATGCTTATTTCTTTCTCTAATAGAGCTATGACAGTAATTTTGTATGTTAATACTGAATTAATACAAATATTCATAGCACACAAAAAAGAAAATTTACTGAAAAATTCACTTTATGACAAAGAAACCATGGGTAAAATACAGGGTGAGGCAAAAGTCTGGATACACCCTTATAAAAGTCAAACGGCGTGGGGAATCATAAAGTCGTTTGGTATGGGGTGTCTATAAATTGAGCCACAACTTATAGGGGCTATGCCGACAGCGGCGGCCATCTTGGATTTGGGTTACGTTTTTGAAATGGGAAGGGCTTATGTCACATACCATTTTATACTGTCTTTTTCTTGGGAATACACCTGTGCAATCCGTTTTGCGAACTATTTATTTGTGTAGAAGGTATGATCTGTTAAAGTTTGGGTCACTTGTCAGAGTCGGCATTACAGCATATGCTCAATATGACCTCCATTGCGCTGGATACACAACTGGAGTCTATTTTGTAAGTCCTGCTACACACGTCACAGGGTCTGTGGGTCTACAGAGGCACATTGGTTATATATTCGTAAAAAGGTTCTTCAGTCATTCATCCCGACGAAGTTTTTCTTATTGGCCAGTCGTCAGCCACATTTTGCATAACTCACCTGGAATGCGAGCATACGGAAACACTATAAATGGCAGGACAGTACCATTGGCATACGCAGTGAGAGATACGGTGATGGAGTATTTATTTGAACCGTAAATTATGTTATACCTGTTTTTTTTCTCCTTGTAGTCCAATAACTTTAATAGTCTCTGGATTCAAGTGGAATGCCGCTTCGTCGCAGTTGAAAACACGAGAGGAACCCTGAAGAACTTCAATCAGCTTTTTGTCTTCCATTTGTGGTTCTATTTCGTTACACCAGTTACGAATTTGCTGTTCGGAGACATTCACACGCTGGCTTGTGAGCTGCTCAGGTATTCATTTAGCTAATTCGAGGTGACGCCCTATAAATGATTCATATCAATGACGGCCAGGTTTTGGTGAATGGGTTTTGACGTTTAGAGTTCAAGACAATTTTCTGAACTGTTACTAGAACATCATTCGTTAACGGGAAACCACGCTTTGCAATCGAAAGTATCCAATCAACAATACCGTTTCCTTCGGTCTTAGTAACTACTGTCTGTTGCCTCATTTTCCTACCCTCTGGAGTCCTTCCTGAACACTTGTATTAATAAGGTTCTTCTATTAACATCGAACTCTTTCCTTCCAGTTGGATATGACATTCTACTCTCTCTGTTGCGATTGCCTTCGACATTGCACTTTGAGAACTCGAATAAAGGTTTCGATTTACCTGGAATTACATTTGATGGTTTCATCTTTTTTCTAGGCTATTCCATGGTTGGCAATTGTAAAGAAACAAAGTAGAAACTTTCCTTAGTGTAACCAGTGTAAAGCATTTACAGTATGCATAGTTTTTTTTTAAAACTTAATGGTTACTGTAGGCTACTCTACCCGTTGCAACGTGACAGGTAAGAGTAACGCAGATTAAAGGAAGGCACTTGCTTAAAAGTCACACTTTACACTCAAACAGACAAGAGAAAAATAAAGAAAAAGACGTGGGAGGACTTAATCCCGTACCAAGAGGTATTTACCACTTCCAGAAAAAAATAAAAAGCAAGGTCGGTTCTCTGTTAATGACAAAGGTGTCAACCCAGAACCATTCCAATTATAACAACTCAGGTGTGCCTTGGTGAATAGTTCGTACAATTCTTCTGCAGTAGCCTAGTAATTGACATTCCTTGATCTAGTAATTGACACTCCCTGTCAACTACTGGAATTTTATAAAAATAATGTTTTTAACTTTAGCAGTCAACATAACTCCAAGGAAATACGCGGTATACAAATTTCCACTGATATTATTTGAGCTTAGGCAAATCACTAGTAATTGACAGAGAATGTCAATTACTGGTTATTGCAGATAACCTGTGACCAATAAATGACACCCCCACTGAAAACTTGGTTTTCCTTTCAAAAATGTATATTTATCGGTTTATTCTAATCTATTAGTACTTCAATTACCTCAAAACATCTTCAACTCATCAGTTTTTATTATACTCTATTTGATATGCACCAGATACAGAAACAACCTACATTAAGATAAACCGTTACAAGAAGTCTGAAAAAACAGTTCACTTCTCACTTTCCATCAATGTTCTGCTTCTTTTGAAGTACTACTACCGAGTAGCAAATATTAGCATTAGTGTAGGATTGCCAACACTACAAAGGAATAAAAGTTGACAGCATTGCTCTATCTATCTATCTATATATATATATATATCTATATACATATATATATATATATATATATATATATATAAATATATATATATATATATATATATATATATTTCTCTATCTATGCACTTGTATATTACAGTCGGTATCAGGAACATGAATAGTTTTCATTTGGACGTCTGATTTAAGGTTAGTATTCAAATAAAAAATCTGTTCCCATTATAGCAATGTGAACGTTACCCATTTTTAGCATCTTAGTATATAAATTATAACAGGATGCATAAATATAACTGGGCTTTGAAACGTGATAATTCAGCTGATTTTGTTTTTCCAAGCACTTCGAAACAGAACTTTGTATTTAAAGAAATGTTTCCACATATTGAAAATATATTAAAAAAATTCCGGGAGGAAGATTCGAACTGCCGCCCTCCGATGCCACAATTTCAAGAGCACTACTAAACACGCTCCAAGAGCAGGCTCACACTTGAAGTTTTAAATAGTCATTTACTCCATATATCCGTAATTTCAACTAAAGATATTGACTGATTTTGCATATTGAAACTTTGTATAAAGTGTGAATTGCATATTTAAGGCAGAAATACGTAGTTGATTGCTCAGTTCATGTTTCTGTTCACTAGCTTCACATGTTAGTGAATGTTGGTAATACCTGTGCACTGTATCGAGTCATTTTCCCTGTAATTTCCCTCGGGTTGTTCTTCGCATAAATATTTAACAGACTAAGATTTCACAACAATAAAAGTTTTCTGCTTATAATTTTCTTATTTTGCTCTATTTTTCTCCAAAATAATAAATAATTATTCATTATTTCACCGCTTTCTTAAGGAAAGTACAAATGAGCAAAAATATAGTAACAAAACTGAGTTATTAAAGAAAATGTGGAAGTTACAGTGTATGCGAAATTTTTATTGCGGATGACGATACGTGGTCTCTTTGCTATGCCAAGTTTCAAATACTATGATTTCATCAAAAGTAATGAAAAATCTTTAATGGAAAGGGAATTATGTCTCTGCTGGATGTTGTGAAATACAGCAAATTTGTATAATTTCTTTCAAAAAACCTTAAATGGAAATAATTCCTTGAAACAGACATCGGAATTATATTAGCGCCATTCTGTGCAAAATTCACACTGTCGATTATTTTAAGAAAGCTTCAAGACAATCACAACTGATGTGCGAAAATAACTGAATGCAACAAAACTGTTTAATCTTTGAACAGCTTTGAAGTCCGACTAATTTACAGTAAAACGAAGAAAAATATTTAACGCTAAGAGTAAGCTTATCTAAATCAGAACATTTAGTATATCTTACGGAGAAGAGTAATTTGAAAGAACCTGATCATTTCGCGAAAGGAAATAATAATTAAGTTAATTCCATTCAAAATTGCTCTCAAAATTTCGAAGCTAAATTCATTTTATGCTCCGAAAACTAGATTTAATTTCCAAATCGACTATATGGAACCTATTAAAATTTAGCTTCTCCAAAAACTGAATATGCACCAGTACATCGCATTCGATTTTTACCAAGCTTTATATTTCGTAGTCACACTTGCCTTAGGGAGGAATATGTAGAGACCATCTATTTCTGAAGGCACGCTTCACCGCAAAGGCAGAAACACCTGGCTTTATAATATCAGCTTCAGGTTCCATTTACAGGTTTTAGTCGCTAAGAATAGTTTCCAAGCTGGGGTGCTTATGTTTGTAAAAGAACCAAGAAAAAATACAGAGCTGTCCAAACTCTCCTGACAGATTTATCCTTCTAAAAAGACCTTGATGCAATTTTATGCAAAATTCGGAAGTATCAAATCATTAAAAATAAATCCATATTTATTACTCTGTGATAACCAAACACTAACCCGAGGTGCATGAACCTTAGTCAAAATATAGTACAAAAATCACAAATTGGATTCTATTGATCCATATTTTGTATTCGTGCCTATCTTTATCGTAATTTATAACTCAATTGCTTGACTCTTTCCTGACTTGAATCATATGTGATAAAACGTAGGGAAAACTAAGCCTAACAACATTACTCCTGTATTTGTAATCTCTCAATGTTTCAAAAAATTCACCTTAGCAAATATTAGTATCATGAAAAATTAATAGTAATCCAATGCTCCACTTTCCCAACATAGTCTCATAATAGAATCATGTTTAATATAATAATTTTGGTCTTCGTGTCTTTTTAAACCAAACAAATGAAGAGGAACTGTTGTATAAGTGTCGTAGTATTCCAGTTGAATTGGAATAAGTTCATATTTTGCTAGTAAACATTATTAACAAAGTCTTTTATAGGATTACTTTTTGTTTGTAATAGCTTTGCTATAAGGCTAAAATTTCCTTCCAATAGCGTTAAGTGTTTCCAATGATATAGTTTATGATTGTTTTCTGTAAATGTTTATCAGACTACCTACAAAATTTGGATTCATAATTCCAATGCTTCCGTGTATTTCTGGTTCATTTTTGAGACACTGGCTTGTAAAACTACCTTCTAAATATAGTCGCGTGTTTGCTCCGGTTTTTCCACGGCAACGTTAGTACTAAACATTCCTTTTCGTCTCCAAGCTCACCTTAATTTCTTGGTACATATGTGTTGTGGTCTCTAATCTTCACATTTAATTTTTTTCTAGCATTTTGTCAAGTATTTCTTCAAAGTATTTTGTAATGTTCTTATCACTGCCAATGTATATCCTTTAGTCACTTATCTAAATATTGATTTCACCAGTTAAGCTGCAGGCGATTTCTCTTCTGTTCTTTAACGGATATTCAACAATGTGAAATTTTAAAACTCTTCCATAAAGTTCCCCTCCGAGTACACTTCTTATGATACTTCTTGTATTATCAGAGGTGTCATGCGTCATTTTCAATATATCTTTCTTACGTGTTTTGGTTCTTTCTCTACACAAACTTTTGTAAACCAATTTCATCATGATATTTCATATTTGATTTGGATTTGCGATGAATGCTCATTTACTTAGCATTTCACATGATGTTAGCGATAAATGATAGCATCTTTTAGAAAGCGTCAGATGGTAACCTACAACCAAGGTATTTTAGTCCACTGATCAAAGCAGTTTTTTTTTCTAATTCAATAAATACAACGTATAATTTTACACATGTTCCTTAAACATTTAAGTAATTTCCATGATTTAGTCTATGGATGGTGTTCCTCTTCTAACTTACTTAAAACGAACTTTCTTTCATCAATTACTTCTTTGTTCTAACATACAGCCCAGTGTTGAATACTTCAACTGCAATTTTTTCTAGCATAAAATTCTATCACGATAATTGTTCCTTCCTCTTTGCACCTTTTGTGCTTGTTTCATTATCCAAAGTACTTAATATGAACATAATGTAATGAATTTGCTATTCCTTGATTTATATAATTTATACAAATTTACCGAATAGTTCATTTTCTTCCCCCAAATCTCAATTAATTCATTGGGTCATATTAATCTGAATGAAGTAAATTTTCCCTTTTGTAAGTTCTCCGTCGAGTTTTATCGAATTGAAGAGCAAGTTGAAAGTTTGTAACCAAATACAATATCAACGTTGGTTATCACTGTATTCCTGCAGGCTCTTCAATTATCCAGTAATACGATGACCACACTGTTCTTTACGAAGACGTTTAAATCTTCTTTGCTGATAGAGGTAGTTTCAACACATAGTTCATTTCACTTACATTAGAGAAATAGCAATTATAGGAATACTATTATTGTTTTCATATTGACTTTTAATGTCTTTTTCAATAATTGGATCGTTATGGTAACCAATATGAACCATAATTGAATACTAAACTCAGAATAACAAAATTATTATGTAGTATTTATTTCTTTAAAAATATTACTTTGTCGAACGTTACTAAATCGACCAAATCATCCCTGATCACAAATACCTTAGCGACACAGGTTTTTCCATTTTATGAAAAATTTAGGAAAAAAATATGAAAAAAATCTGGCCCTTTGAAAAATTGCTATATATTAAACTCAACGTTGAAGAACCTAGGGACTAATTATCTCTACTTAATGCTTCGAAGATGTTTCGTTTTAACTAAGGCTGTACGGTAAATGTATATTGAGAATTCTTTAGACTGACGTTGCACAAAGAACTGTTGTAAAATCTACACTTAATTTCAGACAATCTATTTTGCTGAATGTATGAACTATTTCAGTCAATAAGCAAAAAATGTACGTATGTTTTCCGAAACATTCAAATAGTTTAATTAATAATTTCTAGCTTTAGTACCATCTATGAGCAACTTTAAGGCTAATAATTGCAGCTTCGAATTGAATAGCATGAGGGAATGATTAAATTCCATGTGAATGACTTTTATCCCTATTACAGTACGCATTCAGCAAAAACCATGGCTTAAGTTTAGAGTTGCCCCTCCAGTCCAGAGTTGCCCTTGGACTTTGCAACATACAAAAAACAGTGTTTAAAGTATTAAAAATTGTTACATTTCACTTAACTTCAGTACACCGTGGGTTTCACAAAAATTTAAAAGGTTTTCTTCATTATTTTTGTGCATCCGTTACACCTATTCGCCATGTTCGCCATATTTTACAACTACCATGCTGCTGACATCTTCCGCGAATGCTTCCGCATCTGGCAAATAGTACTAACTTCCACATATCTTTTCTCGTATTAAACATAACTCTCCTGCCGAAGTTATATTCGCAAACATCAAATAAAAACTTCAAATTATCATTTCTTACTTCATTTCTCCTGTAAATTTTCCTGATTTTTATAAAAAGCGGAGGGGTAACTCTAAACTTAACCCAAAGCCATTGTGGAAGCGACAGAAATAATTTGGTAGAAGGAGGCGAAAAGCACATCAAAACGCCCCAATAATAAGGATAACTAGAAAAAACAAACTATAAGTAAGACACTGTGGTGATATTGCTCTACTATGACTATGATTAAAGAAATATATTATGAGAATTCGTTAGAAAGTAGGACAGTATTTTTGTGACTAATGATGAGTTATTGGTTTGCTATGTTATTTCAATCATTCAAATTTAAAGGTTTATAATTTACAAATCAATACTAAAAAATGTTAAGTTCTATTTAAAAATAACGACAATTTGATCTTTATTCTTGTATTCATATATTATAACTTACAGCGAAACTATATATTTTATTTTGCACAACGTTATTTTGCGAGGTATTTATCTTGCTCATTTATTTTGCCATGTAATGCGTTGAAAATATTTATGATCTTCTTTCATTGTTTTTAATAAATTTCTTCTTCTTTCTGTTTTTACTTATGTGATGTCCTCTTACTATTAAGAATATTGTAAAATATACCTATAATGCCTATTGCAAAGGAATCAATAGCTCTGTAATTTGTAATAACGATAAAATAAATATAATAATTTACTAAGCCAATCTCTTATGTTGGAGTGAAATCCAATCCCCAACAAACTCTAAGATGACGATATTTGTCGATATAAACATTTTAAAATTATTGTTCAGAAATTCGTCCCAAAGCAAGTGATCTGAAACAGAAATTTACCCGATGTAGCATTTTTCCATTGTTTATGGATTTGCTAGATTACGTGGGACGTTCATTAAATATTTCACCTTACTCAGTTGTATTTAATGTAAAAGTATTGAAATTTTACATTCGTATTTACCGATATCTGTATAGGTACTAAGGAAAATTTGTTGTTTTAAATTCTAATATTCACTGTGGTGCGCTCAGTAAATAAGACAAAACTGTAAAGATGGATCAACGGAACATCGAACAATGATCATGTTTCTGTACTTGAGAGGCCGTACACCAAAGTAAACAGTTGACCAGATGAGAGACACTTTTGAAGGCGAATCCCCAGTATATGTTGTTTTAAAGCACTGGTATCTCAAGTTCAAGTATGAAAGGATTTCCGTTAAAATTACACCCATTCATGAATGGATTTCCCTTGAATGACCCCTATTCCAGTGCTACCTTAGTTCATATTCTTGCAAATAACATTGCGAAAGAGTAGATCACCATCTCCGAGGATCACCACATAGCCAGTGGCCAACTAGTTGAAAATTTCAAAAGAAAACTATGATCTAAAGAAAGAGAAAAGGAATAATCCATGAGCATTTGTCCAGCCAAATGATACTTTTAGACACTTACTATTAGAAACGTTTAATACTGCAAGAAAAATCCGGAGATTTTTTAAAAAGCTAGTAACCGGCGATGAAATGAGTCCATCAATATAGCCCAGCCACTATAGCCCACAAGTGAAAGCAGTGGAAGTATACTTACTCACAAAGTCTAGAGAAGGCCTTAGGCAATCAAAATCATTCTGTGAGTTGTTTGGGACCAGAATGGGATAGTAATGATAGATTTCTTGTCGTAGGGAATTACAATTTGAGGGATATACTATGTTTGACTACTCCACAAAGTAAGGCACTGTATCAACACCAAGACACATGGAATGATGACAAAATATTTATGTATAGTTTAAGACAACGCTCCAGTTTACAGCTCGCATGTTGTTCGGAAGAAGCAAAATAAGCGTGCATAATATCATTACTTAGTGCCCGTTTTCTTATGACTTCGCAGCATCTAAATTTTTCTTCTTAGCTATGAAGTTATTTTGAAGGGAAATTATTTCAAACTAGATGAAATGTTTTCGGTTGTGATTTTTTTGTGCAACAATAATAGTATTTCTATAAACAAGGTTTCCACAAGTACATAAAAGAATGGTAAAATTATATAGCTATTGGAGATTTGTATGTAGAGAACGATTAACATATCTACGCAATTTCGTTTATCTTAGCTTTAAATCTAGGAAATCGTTCAATGGACGCTTCAGTGTAAGTTTGTTACAGAAATATTTATAACGTTCATATGTACAAAATCAACTAATTTGTTTTTTGAAAATTCATCTCAGGTAATCCAAAAATAAAGTGAATTTAAGCTTTTTTAATGAGAAGGAATTAATTTTATATTGTTCGATCATCAATGGAATATTTATTTACGAAGTATGTACATAAGTATTGAGGCATTTAAGTAAATAACATTCCTCAAATACTTATTTCCGGGTATACTAATACAGCCACACTTATTCACGATTAATAAGCTATAAAATTAGCAAAACTTGTTAATGAAATGTTGATTTGTAAAAACAATAATTCAAGTTGTTTAAGGCATTTCTTTTTACAAAACCACACTTTCAGTTTTCTATTTTTACAAACAACCATTATTATTGAGGTGAATAAAAGAAGAACCCTACCCAACAAAAATATTATGTTTAAGTTTTTTAAAATAAAAAAAATGAGTTTTATGTCCGACGATTATGCCTTCTATGCTAACGAAAACCTTGATGAAGAGAAATGAATGAATTGAAGAAAATGCAAAGAAACGGGAAAATCCCGAAGAAACCCACGCAGTCGGTTTTTGTCCACCATAAAATTTCACTTCGCTCAAGCTGGTATCGAACCAAAGGTGAACGCTCTATCACTGAGCCACCGCAGCCTCAGTTTAAATTAAAGATAAATACATTAAATGGTGTTTCGTGTAGCCGAGCGTACGTGAAAAAGGAAGGACAAGTGAACGGACCTATATCAAAAAATAACTTTCCCCATATGCAATGCAATGAGACAGATGTAAGCTGTCGTTCAATCAATTCTAATAGTCAAAAATTTTTATTTCAATCAAATAAGGACTCTCAAAATGATGAGAGTACAATCGAAGTGAAGGTTTAGCCACTTACGACATTTATTTTCTTACCAATTTTTTTCAAAATTAATTTCGCTTTTTAAAACAATGGAAAACAAGTTAGTTACACTAATAATTAAATTGGGTTTCCTCGCACCCTAATTTGTTGTTATTATTTCTTTATCTTTAGCACGCTAGTCTTACTAGGTACTGAATGGTTTTATAGTTATAACGGTAACCAAGAAAGTTATGTAGCTTTTTGTGGAAGCCTGAGTCCAATGGCTCTCTCACCGTGACTTGAGTGCGAACGGAGATAAGGCGAACGTCAGTTCTTGGCGTGGATATATCCAATATACTGGTTATGGAAATTCAATTACATCGGGAATATGAGTAAAAAGAGGGTGAACTTGGAAGCTAAAGCGTCAGCGTCTTAAGGGCGTGAATGTTTTACGAGTTCAAACTGGGGCCAAACTCCACAGCAGCTGGGCGGAAGATATGCTGAGGGTTTTGTGACTACGTGTACAATGCAGCAGTGGTTTAAGAAGTTTTTGGACAGTAACGAAACACTCGAAGACGTACCACGTGCCGGAAGACCAACACATGTACAAAATGATGATATTCAGGCAGAATTGAGGCGAACAGTGGCCAGGGTCTGGGACTGTGAGAAACTGGGACTACACCTCAGTGGAAGTAGACAAACCATTCGACAGCACTTCCATCAACTTAGGAAGAACTACATGTTGGGTCGGTGGGACCTGCATTATTTGATTCCCGACCAGAATACAACGCACGCAGACACCAGTCTTTCTTTCCTGTGTCGTCTGATGAAGGAGATATTTTTCGACAAGGTGCTGACAAGTGACGAGAAGTGGGTTCTGTACGAGGCTATACGGCGCTGTCATCATTGGTTAACATCTATTAACCGGTTCCAAAACAGACGATACCTGCACTGCACCAGACGAAAGCCCTCCTGTGTGTTTGACTACTCGCGGCGTCGTGCATCGGGAACTGTTACCAGCATGTCAGAGCATTAAAGTAACTGTGAACTGTCTTCAGTTTAATCATGTCCAAGAAAAACTGAAAACTCTGGAGTCAACTCTTCTGAATCGCAAATGGTTACTCCTGTTACAGGATAACGCTAAGTCCTATATGGCTACGATGACCCGCGACTACATACTACGCCTTAAATGAGAAACACTATTGTATTCGCTCCAATATAACGACCTTCTCTCGTCCGATTGTCACCTGTTCCATTCCTTGGACAACCACCGTAGAGGACGCGAATTGAAATTCTTAGTAGAGGTGCAAAATGTACTTGATACATTCTGCGCTTCCCTGAAAACCCCATTCTTCCCTCATGGAATGCTTGGCATCATTCCAGAACGTTGGTAAATTGTCGTCGATGCTGATATGGACTATAATTGATTTTCCAGGTGCCTCTTAGGAACGTATCGATGGTCCAAGACGGTAGGTGGAAGAGCGACAGAACTTTTATGTTTACCTTTAATATGTCTTGTTTCTATAATATAATGCTACAAACAACACAATAATTGCTCTTTATAAAAATATTAATTACATATGGAGGCTATTTTAATTATATCAACTTTTCGGCTACTCAATCTGTTATGGTTATCCATGAATAGCTTTTCTCAAGCAACACATATAAGAACAGTCTGGTGTCAAAGTAGAGGATCAATTGTAAGTACACAATTCTTAACAAAGGAGTAACCAGGCTGAAATTTTTCCCTATATGTGTTACCTCATATCGAGTAAAATTTCTTCGGAATTCTTTTCCCAAATTCAAAGATGTAATGAATAAAGGAGGAAACATTGGAACCCCAAGCAAACATTCGGATAAAACATTTCTTCAATACAATATCTAGTTTTGTTAGCTGTAATCGAACCATGACAATTTTAATCAATAAAGTTGTCATAAAGAGAATGAGCATTATTTGCACTTGTGTCCCCCTATGAAAATGGTTGTGGCCGATTTTATGATTCCTAATTATGACAATGCTCATTTGGTTGATAACAGCTCACATCACGGGCAGTTTTAATAAGATATGTGTAACTGTCAGGCAATATCTGATATGAAACAACTATAGCTGTAAAAGAGGCAACTGAAAATCGTTGTGACTGATAAATAGTCTCTACTTTGTAACGTAGGTTAAGAGGACAATAATTCCTAAAAATCTATCGTCGTTGGACCTACACTCGCAATAATTCACGGAGAAAATGCACTTAGATTTTGTGTAGATTGAAAAATGTATATATATATAAGTTGAGGTAAAAATTAGTTATTACACAAATAAAAATATCCATTATCAAAACTGAATATATCATTTGTAACCTCTGCAGATCCTAGTCTCAAAAGAAAAACATTTGAATTAACGTTAAATATACAAATAAAATTGGAAGAAATCAGTCAATTCACTCCGAAACGTGTGTAGATTTCGTACAACAGCAACAGTGAAATATATCTAACAATCTGTATGCAACTATCTCCATCAATTGTATTTATAACAACCAATTCAAAATTACAGTTATTAGGAGGATTTTACGGCAAAGTACTACAAATATATATATATATATTTTAAAGCACAATTACAATCTTTTCAGACTACCAATCAATATTTTAACACAACAAACATCACTTTTTTTTCACAGAATTCGCATATCGTAAGTCTTTCAAAAAATATGCTCTCGTAACACTATATCTTAATCACAATTACTATTTCCAGTAGCTAACAATCCATCATTTTGAATCACTTCTGGAGATCTTAAAATTGTGTCATACTAATGTCGCGCAATAAAAACACCTACCTACGTACACCCAATGTGGAACGCCGTTGTAAATGACACAAGGAATATCTGACTTTGTCATTTGATATTCTGCAGAAGCTTCAGAAGTGGGCCTATAATATAAATTATTCTCCTTCACGAAGAACATGCTACTACCACCTGGGTCCAATCGTACGTTTGTTCCTATCTCCAGCTCCGACGCTAAAGTAATTGCTGAACAAAGTAAAAAACACCAGTAAATTCATTATTTTTGCACAATACTTTCAAACTTTCGTCGAAATGATTACAGCAAAAAGATCTCCTCCAGTTCCTTACCAGAGGGTAGCGTTCCCAAAACTGAAGCAACGTTCCCACTTTGTACTGCCATACTAATGCGTTGTAGTAGAAAAGAGCTTGCTTTAGCGTCTCCTGACTATAAATAAATGCGGTGACCGACTACTTTTATAAAGTTAAGGCCTTCGGGACCCCACGAATCACGTGATTCGATAGCTATAGGGACAAAATTATATTTGTCGAGTTAATTGCTGTACTTCTTTCGTTTTTCTGTTCCACGGCGAGCAGCTTGTGCTGACGAAGAATGTAAATTTGAAGGGGCGAAGGTGTCGGAGCAAATAAAATCCCATTGAAGTGCCTCTCCTTTCTTCCACGGTATTAGGATCTGGCCTCTTTCGGTCTGCACGACTGCATCACAACGGTTCGCTTATAGAAGGAACGCCTCCTGAAATTAGTGCCCTCATGACAATGTCGTTGAAGCTGGAGTGGCGTGAATGTCTGCCCGCACTCTTGCCACAGGAGAGTCCATGAAAGCACATTGTGTTTACGGCACTTCTACAGGCAGGACATCTGTGTTGCTCCCAAACGCAGTGCACTGGCAATTCGAAAACTTTCATTGGGAAGATGTAATCCTAAAGAAGGTGACGAGATAGCATGGAGCCAAGCGCCTGCTTCTGGAGATGATGTAGCTAGGAGTCTGGCCTTATCTTTTCGGTTATTGGATGATTGAAGTAGAGCTGAAAAGTGATGATTTATAAGAGGATCGTCCCAAGAGGATTGTAGTCATCTCTTATCAAGATCAGTGGGATCTGATCCCACTATAGATGACCGCTTAGTAATGCTATCATTGATATCCGAATCCGATACTAAACTAAGATCTTGTAGGAGAATGGTCTCAAACAATGGCTTAGCGCCATAGAATGAAGACAGAAAGGATGAAATAGCGCGGCGCGGCGCGATCCATGGCGCGGCAAATGACAAGGCCTCCGCGGTTAACAGGGAGGGACGCCTACAACCTAGAGTTATTGTAGAATGAACAATTCAGGATAGATTATATAACAGTTTTCAAGGTGTTGTCATAGCATTCCAAAAGATCCCATCCCGCCAAGAAGGAGCACAGCGAAGAAAGTATGGCATGATATGGACAATGATGCACGTAGTAGGCAAATGGCAGAGTGAGGTGAAATCAAGGAAAGACGTGTAAAGAAGAATTCTAATTTGGAAATTTTGTCTTTGAATATTGTTTGTGTTGACTCATTAAATAATGCTGCTCCTAATAAGTTGGCGTCATCTGTCAAAATTCTTTGAATCCCAGACGCAGCTTCGTCAAACAGCTTGAAGACGTTATTGGACTGCTCATTGGAGACACTGAGAATATTAATTTCACATTTGGAGAAATTCATTTGCAATCCGATCTTAGCCCGTCTACGGATCATTTCTAATGTCTCTAGTACTGTATCATTGTCTTTAGCAATAGTCCTGTCATCCAAATACCATATGTTCTGTTCCGTATTGAAAATGTTAATGATGGATTGTAATGTTAGTGCTAACAAACCAGGCCAGGAGGGTCGTCTTGTTGTACGCCACGCTGAGAGATGATTATTTCGTCTCGTAAGTATAAGTTGCTCGGTTGCGGGTAGCACTGATGGACGTATCAATAAATTGATGGAAATCTGTTTTTTGTTTACCTGTATGAGCATAGAGTCACGACTCTACTCGTTAAATGAGTTTCTGAATTATATTTTCAGAAACACTTTCTCTTGCTGGTGTGGAAAAGAGTAGTATATACAAGCAGCGTGGACTGCTGCTTCTGCTCCATGTCCGACGCAAACTCCCAGTTGGTGTGAGGATAGAATATGTGTTAGAGGTTCTGCAATTTTATGGCAAATCATTTAGGCTGATAATCTCCTCCAGACATTGCCTATTGCGTTGGCACGAATGCCGCCACTTTTCTTGCACAAAGCTATTAGTGATGCTCCAAAGAAAATAGGTCTAATTTCCGTGGGCACATAACCGGAAATAATCAGATGGAGAAAATCGCAGATGGCGTTAGTCAAGTGGTGTTTAGTTTTGCAGTCTTGGGAGAGTAGGAGGTCCTTTAATATTGAAGGACAGAGACCTCTCTATACCTCCGGATGACAAGGAAGGAAAGGATTTAAGTGCCCTCGGAAACTCGTCAGCTGATTCTCTAGGCGCTACAATACTGGGGTCAATGAGATCGGGAGGTTCAAATGGTTGGCTGTGAGCCGGATATTTCTCTTTTAATGCTTCTAATATAGATCCGTTCGGATAAACTATAGTGTCTTCTGAGATGAGAAGCTGTACTGCGTTGTGGACATCACCATCTATTAATTTCATCTCTACATTCTTAATGTTAAAAGTGGAATTTACTAGCCGTCGAGGTTTGAAGGATTTTTACTGTGGTAAGGAAGGGCTTCGCAACGAGAACCTGACCAACATCGCACTCTTTGTTTAACCCATTATGTTAATTATTCACTTTGTCAGCTTTTGATGGAACGCACAGGGTAACGTAAGGAGAAAAAGAGATCCATCGAAGCTTCTGAGTCGTTTGTATGTACTATCTGTTGCAATACCTCGCACAGAGAGTCTGCCACTGTAGCTCTAGTCCCTCGAGGTACCTTACGCAACTTTGGAGTAGAAGACTTTAATCTTGCTAGAAGCTTATGGCATTTGGAGATCAATTCTTTTGGCTGATCGACATTATCAGTGGATGATTTGGACTTCGGTGAAAGGGAGCATGAATTGGTTTTATTCGGACCTGGTATTGTGAATTGCTAGGCGTTTTAAATTAAAACACAATTTGTTGCAAAGCACACAGGTAGTCTCGTTAGGCCTGTTTGAAAAATCAATGCTCATGTTTAATGCAGTATTATTTTGGATTTCATTTGTTTGGCTAAATTTTGATCCTGATGCTTTGCTCACATGGGAGAAATCTGCATTTATGGATCTGCAGTCTTTATTGATATCATCACTAATAGCAGTGAAAGGATTACTGGTTTCATTAGAAGAATCTCGATCATCTTCCATAGTTATAAAATTTTAAATTTGAATTCTAAATTTAAATTACACCCCACTGCATTGTTGGAAATGTAATATTATTGAAAATAACGACCATTAATTGATAACAGTAAATTGAAAATAGCAAATTTTCAGTCAATCATCCGAACCACTGAAGCGATTCGAAAACGGATTTCACCAAAAGTCCCACCAAAACCTCAACCACACAACACTTCGCAACAAAGACCACAAAACCTCACATCACCTACACTAACAAAAGAAAATTTCGCAGAACACGAATGACACGTCTGCTTCCAATCACAAAAATCGATTTCCTTTGTACCTTTTCAGATATGAAACTCTTAGGCAAAATTCCTATAATTTAATAACAACATATATTTTACAACACTTGCAAATAAATACAATTCGGAACTCCGAAAAATGCCTTCCAATTAAAGATAGCTCATATATAAAGGTCAAAATGAAGCTTTTCTTCAATAGATATTTACTATTTACTTTAAATCACTTTATGAGAAGAACCCATTTTTTAATACCTACAAGCACTAATTTCAATAAGAACGACGAATATTAATTTTTTTCAAATATACGCACCATATTTTTTTTTCTGATTTATAGAACCTATCACAATTAAATAGGTGGTCATGAAGTCGATTTATATCTCAAAGAAACGCATGGCAAAAAGGAGAATCTTATTCACCTATAAGCACTGATATCAAACTTCATTTAATCGTCGGAAGACCAGGGGGCTATGAAATGCCTCCACTTTTTAAATGTGAGTTTTTACTCCTTCATTTTTAAGATCCATTTCTCCATACTTTTATTTTTATTCAATGAGTGTTAAAAACGTTACTTTTCATGGGGTAGATAGCCTAATTTTCCTCCGTCGTATTTCTGAATATATAGAGGAAATCCGACACAAAATGACCCCCACTCGGTCCAACTGCGGACCTTGGATTATATGACTTTTTTGTTTAGTTATAGTCTTTACTGGCAAATATCTTGATATATAAATGACAAATGAGTCTACATATTTTCTGTGTGCTTTGGAAGGATAATACTATTTTTAGGACTATTTGCAGTGTTGCAGGCAAAAGAGTGGGTAAATAATTGTCAGAAAGAAAAATAGCAGATGAACTGTCTCATTTCAGTTAAGGTGAAGAAAAAGGTAGCTTCGAACAAGTTTTAATTGACTCCGAAAACCTATCATGATTAGACACTGAGGACATTGACGGTTGTGATGATGAAATTTACAACGCGAGTGACTCGAATCGATAAGGTCGAACAGTAGTGATACTACAACTGTGAACAATATTAAGAAAACCCGTGTATGTGGAGGAAACTTCATAAGTAAATTGTGCAGAGTGCACTTAGGGTGCATAAAAAACTTTTTTTTAAAAAAAAAATCGATAACGACTAACACTGGAAAAGTTGCTCACTCATAACAGCAGTCCACTGATTTTTTTTTTTTTTTTACATTTTTCGGACGTTGTCTTCCGGTGCCGCAATCGGCCTAAAGTTTTGGAAAAGTCAACGTAGCCAACACACATTACACAGTATGTAGACACTCTCTTTTATATTTCAATACGACTTAGATGTAGCATCTTTCTCTACGTGATCTTTCACAACTTTATGCGCTGTACTGACATCACCAATATGTGCAGTTCTTTGCTTATTTTAACCATAAAATTGTTTTAAGTGACCAAGAGCTGACCATGAAGAGGTGACTGCACGTTGAGTTCCGAAAATACACATTATACATGTTGTTAAGGCCTAGGCCGTATATGATGAAATCTTTTTTCGACTCAAAGGTGGGAATATTTTTCGTGGACAACAGTATTGCCCGAATGAAGCCGTCTCTTTCTTCAAATACACATTTCTTCTCGCACGCTACAGCAACTTCTCATACCATCCTTTCCACGCCATGAGTATGATATGGAAATTCCGTTATTGATGTGACAGCTTCACTTTGATGTTTTCTTCTACTTCTTGCGATGTAAATGCTTTAGTCAAGTGTGGTTCGTTGACTTTGACGGAAAAACAGTTTATCATATCATAATAGTTTTCAGTTTCAAAGTTAATACCAGGCACGAAAAACTGTCGAATTGGTTTCTTGGGAGCCATCGTGCGGGCCGTTTTTACCTCTACACAGTCTCATCAAGTAATTTTGGTCAGCGCTAAGATCATCTTATACTTTATCATAATACTCCAGCCAACCAAGTGGTACTGCCAGGTAAGATCTTCTGGCTTACTCTTGCACGAGTTGAGTTTCTGCCCTATTGGAACTTAGTAAGCCCTTGGACCAGAGTTGTCTCCACCAAATGTTGAAACAAGTGAAGCAGTGGAAGCTCCTTACAATGGAGAAGACATACTAGCCACTAAATATCCCTACGAATTCGTTTTTCGATACTCACAAGGCCACTAATGTCTTTACCGGTGTTGCTTTTAGTTCCATCGCTGCCCGCTGTAACCGTTCTTGATAAGTCCGCTTCTTTCGCCTCCATAAAGTCGATTGTAGCTGTCGCGATGTCAAATCCGGTACCTGATGGTGGTGTGACGTGCCCCAAGTAAGCTGAACCACGTTCTTCCAGAATGGTGACTTTGTACTGTTTTACTTCACGACGATGGAATTTGTTCCTCCTTTCTTCTTGCCCAATAATCTTGTCATTTTGATCATTGAAATACAGAATTCTAACAGCGTGACCAGATATATCTTCATCATGTTGTACTTCAAAGTTGTGTTTCTTTTTCTCTTCTTACTATCAATCTATCTATATTGCTGTGGGGAGATTCTTATGAGATAACACCTGCTTCCTGAAGCGCAGCTGAAGCAATGAAAGCCGCTTGCCTGTCAGACACGTCTAGTTATTTAACACGCAGAAGATGTTTTCGAAAGACAAATCCTGGTTTGTGTGGTAATCTGCCCACGAATGTAGGCTGGTATTTCAAAATCAGAACCGACGTAATGATATCGAACTCCTCCGATGCATCATCAAAAGTCGTGGGTACTTCCAATTCAATCTGTGACTTTGAGGTGGGATCAGTTAGCACCGAAGATGAACTTTGTTGCATCTACTTTCTTCTTTGGTGGGATGCTTGCAGATGTAGTCTTAGCATTGAGACAGCCTATAATAATGTTTGCACTGCTCGTCGGTCTTCCAAGAATGTTTGTTCCCGAGTTGGAAAGCGCAGTTCTTTATTGTGCACGCCATCATTCAGATCTTTGCACCGGCAGGCACATAAGTCAAAAAGGCGATCAAACGCATCTTTAGAAAACTTCTGCACTGCTTTACTATTTTTCCGTTTTGATTATTTGGGAACATGTCGACACTTAATGCATTACCTCAAGAGTTTTGTTAGAACAGATGTCTTCGGAATAATGAGAATTGGTGATTTTTACATATGTCTATCACCGCTGTTGGCAACATTGCACCTAATGGCAAGTCACGGACATTGCTCTCAGAAGACAACTGTAGTTTCGCCCAGTTGACAAAACGCATGACGTTACCAAAAGTCCGCAGGTGAGGGTTTTTTTAATTCCGACGGCACACCGAACCGATCACTATTCACACGCTGACTGGATGTCCTCAGAGAAAGCTGGTTGCCTTACTAATAGTAAAGGTAACCAATAAGCTAAAAACTGCGCTAACACTGTAGCATTTGGAACCAACAGTTCACTCGTTCCCGGCTACTTACTTCTTACTAGGTCGATGCCCTTGTAAATTGTTAAGCAATATGTTACTATAGTTAAATAACACTCAACAACAGTCATCAAACAGAATACTAACTGCGCACACACGAATCACACATTTCAACGTCAAATAACGCCCGCTCCGTCAAAACGTTAATCGTATCGCAGGCGACATCGCACTAAAGCAAAGCAGAGCCTCTTCCAGCAACATAACCCCCTTCGGCCATGCCATTCATTCAATATGAACACTCCCACTACCATAACCAAACACTATCTATCGCTTTGCGCTTATGCACACAACAATGGAATCGGGCTTCCATTTATCGTTCCTATTCTTTTCGCAAGTTCGACGTTAATAAATTCAATTTTATTGTTAAAACAATCAAGAAAGTGTACATATTAGTTATGTTAGTACAGCAAATAAGGTTGAAGAATAATTACGTAAAGAAATATGCTACTTCCGAAAATAACGAAAGATAAAAAGGACTGTCTACATACCATGTAATGCGTGTTGCCTACGTGGCCCTTTCCAAAATTTTAGGCCGATTGCGGCACAGGAGGAAATTACTAAACAACCGACTCTCGTACGAAGAACAAAAAAAATTATTATACGAGAACGACCTGGACTGAAGTCAGAATTTCGCAACACTGCTGAAAATGGCGTATTTTTGGAAAATATTTAAAATAATTATTGTTATTCACTGCTGTTTTAAAGCATTACAGCAACAGCTTTTAGTAGTTGGCATTACAATAAGTTCTCACAATTACATGATTTAAGCAGTTTTGCAAACTTTATCAATCTTTATAATATCTCCGGAATGGTTTGTAACATCGAAGTGCTGTAAACGTCAAAATTATTTGTTTGACAATTACAAACAATACCAGTAACTAAATGTTATACTTATCTAAACTCTTTTCAGAAACAAAACCTCACAAAAGAAAGTGTATTTCCATGCAATTGTAACTTTGTTCCCATTCATTCGAAACAAATCATACCATAATCATGGTATTGAACGTTAAGGTGCCTTCGATGTCCCTCCCTGGAGTGCTATGTGTGTGATACAGGCTTCCAAACTTTAGATGTATGTGATACCATAACATCCTTAGTTCCAACACTGAATAATAAATGCAGTGTTTTAAGTTTTTGTTTGACATGTTGATTTGAAATACCTAATGATCTGAAGTAGTGACATTTAAGAACATAACTTTATATCGTTCTGGCAAAACTGTTTATTGGTAATGTTGCAAAGTACCTAGGACGTTGTTCTTTTCCTGGGGCCGCCGTGACTCAGTAGTAAAGCGTTCGCTTCTCGTGTATGGGGCCCTGGGTTCAAACCCTGCTCCAACCAAGTGAACTCTCTGGTATACAAACATCGTGTTTGTGGATTTCCTGATATTCGTGAGATTCTCCGTAAGCTAATATACAAAATAATAAGCATATACAACTGACGTTATCATGTCAGTATTTATCAACTCATATTTGTATTAAACACCGTGTGCGTGGGTTTTCTCGGGGTTCTCCCGTTTCCTCCCACTTTCTTCATTCCACCATTTCATTCATTACTCATTATCACCGTCTCCCTTAGCCTAACCGGCATAAGCGTGGAACGTAAAACTGAAAATTTCATTTCATTTCATTTCATATTTGTATTGCCACTGCCCAAATTTCGGTTCGAATACATTTCCCGAAACTCTATGATTGTCAGCTTTAGTACTGTCAAATTATTGTCAGTGCAATTTCAGTCGTTTCAATGCAAATGTGTTCGGATATTTGAATTCAAAAGAAATGCCGTGCAAGTTCAGATCCACTCAAAAACAAAAATGTTTTAAAACTTAAAATATATCTATAAAGTAAAACATATAATTCTGGTGTCGGATATTACTGTTTATGTAGCGAGTTACCTAGGTAAAATTGTGTCTGTATTTTGGCATCTCAGAGTATGGTAACCCTATATAAAACGACACTGAATTATTACTGTAAAAAAAAAACTTTCGGAACATAACACTAAAAGAAAATAATAGTGGAAATTTTATCGTATTGTTTCCGATGTTTATGAAACATTACCACCTCTACTATTATTTGGAATGGAAATTAATCACATATGTGTGGTGTATTATGAGAATGACGTTGTTCTGTGCTTCAGTTTTATATTTTGCCTGTAACTGATAAGAGCTTTTACTGTGCAATATTATTCACAGATATTAGATCACACAATCTTTAATAGGAATGAAAGTATTCCTAACGAGGTAAACTTGTTTTCTATTATTTGTTTCCCATAAAGATTAGCTTATAGATTTGAAGATTAGCTTATATTGTTTAACGGCCAGGTATTAAGTATAAAGATGTAATACTGATATACTTCATCCATTTGTGCCGTTTGTTTATTTTTCTAATCCAAAGCTCAATTTTTGTATGAAAGGATTTTGAACAATTGGTCAAAAATATGGAGTCAAGGATATTTTATTTCATTTAAGTAGATTATTTTAATTTAAGTTTAATTTTACGTACAAACTTTGCTACATATATATATTAAATGTCACTCAAAGCGAAAAAGAATAAAGACAATTTCATATTTTGTTGATGTGCTTGTACTGGTGTCGAAAGTTGTGTCACCTATTATTTATGAGCAATATATGAATGTAGAGATCCTTATCAGTTGTAGAAAACTTATTCGAACTTTCGTTCACGAGCAGAAATTGTGGCATTTTAAATACGGTTATAACTTTTCACCCGAGCATCCCATTAATTCGTTTTCGAAATAATAGGAGAAAACGAAATTTCATAAAAATCACGATACGTTAAATATTATATTTTACTATTACTTTTATCAAACATTGCGTTATATCTACTTTAGGAATGTTGTTAACGCAATAGATCCGATTTCATTATACATAAAATATGTTTTCGAATACCATACGCAAAATTATCTCAAACGGTGAAAGGGGAAGGTTCAAATTTATATAATTCCAAATGTTTGTATAAACATTTTAATGTCGTAAATCATATTTTTGTAAAAATGGATAAGGGGGATACGTATTTTATGTAATTCATGTATACTTAAAATGTGAGAGTGAAATGAAATGTTTCAGTTTGACGTCATGTGTGATATATAGGAGGGGAATATGATGAGAATCAATGAGAAAGTTAAATGAAGGAAGTGTGATAAAAAGCAATAACTCCGAGCAAACCTCATGAACCAAATGTTTGTTCACTACAAAGCTCAGTTTCCACGAGCTGAAATCAAAATAGGAAGATACACACCAGAGGTGAGCATCTATCACAGATACAAAGCGGTCAAATGTGAAGGAAGTTAGTTATCTGTTGATGTTAAGTATTTATATGTGCAATGCCCACCCGTCCTTTCACTATAATAACACCACATGCTAATTTTAGTGTGTTTCAAGAGTATTATGTCAGTGAATCGCATTCAAATCCCACTTCTCACGAGAGCAGAGAAGTCAATGGGTTTTGGGTTTCATCGGAGGAAAGATGGATGGGTATTTGTATACTCAGTTAATAGTGTTAGCCTTAAGACGTAACGTCTTGCGGAAAATTAGAATGCTACTTGAAAGATAGAAGTACCAAATTCCGATTTAGAAAGCTAGCATTAACAAGAGAATGATTCGAAGTACTGACCACATGCCATCCCAAAGGCACGGGTGTTACAATCTGACCAGGAAAGACTCTGGATCCTAATGGCTGTGCCTCAGTAGTTTAGTTTAAGTATTTTAAAAGTTAGCGAAAAGTATTATTTGTGTAAGTTTCAGAAATTACAGTTTAAAATTCACCATAAATGAAGAAAGATTAATCAAATAATTTCAAGACATTTGTTAGGAAATGTGCAATATTTTGTTGATCTTGTTCAAAGGTTATAGTGTTCGCTTAAGTAGAAGTATGCGTTAGTAATTTTACGTGCATTAAGTATATTTCCTTAGCCAAAAATAAGATATTTAGTGTATTATTTAAAAATGAAAAAGATCTGTAAATTTAAGTTAAGTCTAATTACCAATGATGTATTGCATTGATGAAGCAAGCGGTCCTCCATCTCAGTATCTTCAACTAGAAACCATTGAATTAAGTAACTAATATACAACAAAATACAATATTCTATAAACAATTGAGTGTGATTATTACACATTCAAGACAATATGTTAATTGGAGAGAAGGCTTATCTTATTAGTAAATTCTATTGGTAAATTTTTGCATATCTTATTGGTAAATTTCGGCATACTGCAACTGAGAGCAATGGAAATTAGTAGAAAAAAGTGGGCTAAGTTGTGTTCCTTACGAATGTCATCATATAATTTTCACTTAAGTCTTCATAAATCTTCGGGTATAAAGGTGGATACTCAGTCCTCATGTTTATTAACTTCTATTGCAAAAGTGAAGATTAAGTAAACACCTCAATAAGCACTAAACCATATTGATTTTAAAATGAACTAAGAAATATAATATAGAACTAACTAACTAACTAACTCTATGGCCTATAGAACCCGGAGGTTCAATGCCGCGTTCACAAAATCTTTCCACTCATTTCTACCTTTAGCTAACTGCATCCAGTTTCTACTCTGTATTCCAATCTCTGCGAGATCCATCTTAATATTGTCCTCCCATCTGCGCCTAGGTCTTCCTAATGGTCGTTTTCCGATTGGTCTTCCAGTCAAGACTTTGAAAGCGATTCTACCTACTTCCATTCTAGCTACATGACCCGCCCACCTAAACCTCCTAGACTTGACGACCCTAACAACGTTGGGTGAACCATATAAATTATGTAGTTCCTCGTTATGAAGTTTCCGCCATTCCCCATTCCCGTTCCACTTGGGTCCGAATATTCGTCTCAGGATCTTGTTCTCAAATACTTTCAGTCTGTGTTCTTCCCTCAGAGTAAGTGACCATGTTTCGTAGCCATACAGAACAACAGGCATTATTATCGTTTTATATATTTTAAGCTTCAAATTCCTCGACAGAATTCGCGACGACAAGAGATTTTGAAAAGAATAGTAACACGAATTTCCTGCTTTTAGTCGACATTTAATTTCTCCGTGAACATGATTTTCGTCTGTTAATACTGATCCTAGATATTTGAAACTATCCACTTTATCAAAAGTATTATTTAATATTTTAACTCGTCCATAACTTGCTCTGTTCCGATCCCGACGCACTTCCTTGTATTTAGATTTCTCTGCATTTACTTATAAACCGATGTCCCTGCAAGCGTTTAACAAGATATCTGCATTTCTTTCTAATGTTCTCCTATAATCTATTAAATTTACATCATCAGCATATGCCAAAACCTGGTGAATACCGTTGAACTCTAGGCCCTGGTTGCTTTCTTTGATTTTCCTTATAGTGTATTCCAGAACAAAGTTAAATAATAATGGCGACATCTCCTTGTTTCAGGCTATTTTCGACGTGAAAGCTCGTGGACAAAAATTTTCCTACCCGGACTTTACTTTGGGATTCATATAAACATATCTTAATTAATCTAATTAGCTTTCTCGGTATTCCAAGTTCTGTAAGAACGTTGTATAATGTTTCTCTCCTAACCGAGTCGTAAGCCTTTCTAAAATCAATAAATACTTGATGTACCGGGGTATTGTATTTCCACTTTTTTTCGAGTATTTGGCGAATGGTAAATATTTGGTCGATAGTTGATCGATTTCGTCTAAATCCGCACTGATAATATCCAATAATTTCATCTGCATATGGGGTCAATCTTGCTAATAGAATATTTGAAAGGATTTTATAGGATGTTGACAGAAGAGAAATGCCTCGATAATTATTACAGTCAGTTTTGTCGCCTTTCTTGTTAATTGAAACAATGATTGATTTTTTCCACTCTTGTGGCAATTCTTCCTTGTTCCAGATAAGAAGAATGAGTTTGTGTATCTTGTTCCACAATTTTTCGCCTCCAGCTAAAATTAACTCAGCCGGAATTACATCTACACCCGGAGATTTGTGTTTCTTTAATTTCTTTATAGCGGCTTCTACTTCTATTCGGTTGGGTTCTGGAATATACGGTTCTGCGGTGTGTATCTCTTTTTCTTCACTAACACTAGTTTTTGGTTGCGTGTTAACCAAATCGTCAAAGAAATCTTTCCATCTATTTAAGATGCTATCCGTGTCAGTGAGAACTGTACCGTCAGATTTCTTTAATATATAAGCAAGAGGTTGATAGCCTTTCTTAAATTCGTTGATTCCCTTATACATGTCCCGGATGTCTTTAGTTTTACTATTATTTTCAAGTTCCTTAATTCTAGCTTTCAGGAAATCGCGTTTCTTTGTTCTAAAAGTTTTGGAAATATCCCAACTGATATCTGCGAAATTTTGTTTAGTTATTTCATTCGGGTTTTGTAGCCAGCGTAATTTTACCTGTATTCTTTCTCTGCTAGTTTTATGCATTTCTGGCCGAACGATGGTTTGTTCCTACGTATTTCCGCGTGTCCCAATTTTTCTTTTGCTGAAATTTTAATGCTATCTTTAATTTCAACCCATGTATCCTCAACACTAGTGCATTCCGAATCTTCTAAAGCCGAAAATCTATTCGAAACTTTAATTTGGTATTTCTATCTTACCTGGCTCTCTTATAATTTCTTTAAATTGAATCGCTCCGTTTTTGGACAATGAATATTACCTTTAATCAACGATAACCTCTCTCGTATTATCGCTGCTAGCAGGTAGTGGTCAGTGTCACAATCAGCCCCTCTAAACGATCGGACATCAATTATGCTAGATTTCCTTCTTCTATCTACTAAAACGTGATCAATTTAATTATGTGTTTTCGCGTCTGGTGGTCATTACTTTCCTTATGCAGACTTTCGTTCCCTATAATCGGTTTGAAAATATCCTCCCGTCCCACCTTCGCATTGAAATACCCTAATAGAATTTTCATATGGTATCGCGGGAGTTGGTCAAATATCCGTTCCACTTCTTCGTAAAAACTGTCTTTTACATCGTCATTCTTGTCTTCAGTTGGAGCATGCACATTTAAAACAATGATATCACACCACCGTCTTTTAAGAGTAATAAAAGAAAATATGTCAGTAACAAACTCAACCCGTTTAATTGCTGGTAATATACGTTTATGAACGAAAAACTCTGTTCCTAACTGGTGATTTTTATTTCCTTCCCCGTAAAAGAACGTAAAATTTCCGGAATTCATAGATCCCTTTTCTTCCCACCTAACTTCCTGAACTCCTACTACGTCCATCTTGTATTTCTCTAACTCACTCGATACGGATTTTAACGCGCCTGCCCTATAAAGACTCCTAATATTCTATGTTCCAAATCTCATGTCAATTTTCTTTTGGTGAGGTCGTGCCAAGTTATCGGTCCTTGTCCGAGGCTTTTGTGAATATTTCTGAACATGTGCTTTTTTTTACTGGATGAGGTTGTTAGCCCTACCCAAACACCCAAGCTGGAGGACCACTCCTAGTCGGCTGTCAACGACTGCTTATTCAGTATATTCGCAACTAACCTCTATATCTAGAGGCCTTCTCCTCGATCCGCAACCTGATGACGTGCCATGCCGTGGTGACAGGAACCCACGTTAAATATAATATAGAACATATTTTTAACCTGGTGCTGGACATTCATATTCTAGTTCACGATTGATTTTAAATCCATGTGTTGCGGGCGATTAAGAATCCTCATAAAGGATACACTATATTCAAAGCAAATCTAATGTATAACGAAACATATCCTGGTTCTCATGTTCCAATCTCAAAGAGGAGTATACATACAACATTGGAGGACAAATTCCTCGGTCATTCTTGGAGAATTTCAATCCCAAGGCTCAGAAGTTTATGGGAAAGAGTCAAAGAAAATTTTCAATATATTAGATCAAAACTGAATGGAATTTAGAAAGGTTATCGGAAACTTTAAAACAAGTTTGTTTAGGAGTCAAGAGCGTAAAGTCACTTCCTTATTTTCTACTGACTTTAGCTTGCTTCATATGCGATTAATGGAAACTCTCAAAAATGTACAATATTTTACACTAAACTCAATTTTTTTTTAAAAAAAAATAAGAAATGTTACTAAACATACTTTTAACATTGAAGGGAAGACAGTGAATTCAAAGTTTCCTTCTTGATAATTTTTGACTTTAAGCTTTGGTGATATTTAGTGAACAATAAAGAAAATATACAATAAGTTTCGAGGTAATCGAATATTATTACGTAGTTTACATGTGAAAATTCCCTTCCATGAACACGTATAAATTTGCAACATAAGGTGAATTGTACTCCATCACTTAAAGGATTGCAACTCTTACCAGCATAGTTACTTTTACGCAAACAAGGAAGGAATATATACCAAGTTTATTCAAAAGCAGGTAAGTTTTACGAGACTAATCTCGGAACAGAAAAATGCAGATCATGTAAAACATAGTAGAAGCTTCACTTGCACTTGCTTTAATAACAGATAGGCTACTTAACAGCAGGGAAATTTGGCTCCAACGCTTGAACGACTATGAATCACATATGATAAAACTGATAGAAACGAAAGCCAATGAACACTACCCAAGATTGTGTGAATTCCTCAACGTTTTGAAATCGATGCCCCCACAGATAGTTTATACTATGATTATAGTAATACTAATCCGAAGTTGCAATGTCTAAAATAAAAATGAATCCATGGCTTAATTTAGCAGTACATGTCTTTATGCTTTTCTAAACCAGATAAATAGAGAGAAATGACTGCGTAAGTGTCATAATATTCCAGTCGAATTGGAATTAGCTCATGTAGTGCTAATAAACAAAATTAAAAAAAAAAACTCTTTAAAGGTTTACTTTTTGTTTGTAATTGTTTCTCCATACTGCTTAAATTTCCTTTCTGAATCTTATAGTACTACGGATGATACATTTTATGATTATTTTCTGTAAATAGTTAACAAATTACAAACAATATTTGAATTCATCTTTACTATTGATCCGTGTATTTCCGGTTCACTTTTCAGATTTTGGTTTGGGAAACTACCTTCATAATCTAGTCCCGTGTTTGGTTAAATTTCTTTCCTACAACGGTGGTGCTGAATATTCCTTCACTTCTCCGAGTTCACATTCCTTTCTTTTTAAATATTTATTTTCATTCTACTCTTCGCAGTCTTTCCTTAACCCTGCACGTACACACTGGGGTCTGTCGGACCCCAAGGCATATTTATTTTAATACTATAACAATTCTATTTATTTTTGCAGTTTGGGCCATCAATGTAAAATAAGTTTGCAACACTGTCTATGCGGAATAATAGAAGTCTAGCTAGTTTAGTGAGGCTCATTGTTGGAAATAGACGTTATTTTCGCTCTTGCGTTTATTGGGGTCCAGCATATTCCAGTATGTACTTTAAGTGAGTGAATTTATTTGAAAAACATTTTGATAAAATGTATTTGGAAACAGTTTAGAAACTCTAGTTGTGTCTAAAATGTCCCGTTTACATATATTACTTACAACAAAGTATCTCAAAGTCTAGTTTCATAATTGTCAGAAAGGTCATAACATTTACTGCTGTTGGGGGTCCCACAGACCTTAGTATGTATTTTAAAGGAAGAATTATTTTATAAATTTCCCTCATTTTGCAAAATAATACAGTAATTACAAGAATGGCATTAGAAATACTATTTTCAGTAAAATGTTGGACATTTGTTGATAGATATTGTGTAAAAAAGTATGAGTTCATTAAATAAAAAGAAATTCCATAATTTAGAGAAATATGATTGGGGTCCTACAAACCCCATTATGTACTTTGTGAGTAAGAAAATAAGTGTGTACGTGCAGGATTAACCTTTCAAACATTTTGTCAAGTGTTTCATCAATTTATTCTCTAATGCTCTCATTACAAGCAATATGTGCCCTTTAGTCGTGTCTCTGAATGCTGACTTCACCTATTAGGCTGAATATTAGGCTTCTTCTTATTAGTTGTAGACGGATTATCAACAATGACGAGTTAGAAAACTCTTGTATAAAATTCCCTTTCGACTATACTTAGTATGATATTTCTTCTCCTGTCACCTATCACAGGTGTTACGATCATGTATCAATACATCTTCCTTACATATTTTCTCTCTTTCATATGACATTTTTCATACTACTGCTCATACTACTGCTTTCATATGACATTTTTCACATTCTATGCTTGGTTTTGATCTCCGGTGTTGTCAAACTTAGTTTGCATTTCGAGTGATGTTAGTGATCCACGTCTCCCATAGTACCAGTTCTAAAAAAAGAGTCAAACAATAAAACTTCAAGCAAGATATATCAGCTGACATCATCAAAAGTACTTTGTTTCTAATTCAATAAATAAAACGTATACTTTCCCCCTTTTTCATTAATCATTTACGTAATTTTCACGGTTTAGCTAGAGATTTCTATTGTTCTTCTTCATCATTAATATCATAAATTTTCTCTCCTCAATTACCCATTTTTTCTAGCATTCAATCTCCTATTAAATACTTTAAGTACAATTTTAGCAGCATGGTGTCCTATTCCACTAACTGTTCCGTAACCTTGGCACTTTTCTGTACTTATTTTGATCTCTAAAATATTTAAGTCTTAATAGTCTGAATATAACAAATTTGCTATTCGCGTTTAACATATAACTTCAATCAATCTCCGCAATAGTTCATTTTTCTTTTCTTCTCTTATAATATAAATTAACCCACTGGGTATTATTTACGTGAATGAAATCAATTTCAAATTTTTGTATGTGAGGCAGTGAAACAGCAAAGAAACAGTGATGTATTCAAAAAGGAAACGAAATGAAATCTTTGGGTTTTACGTCCCACGCATATGCCGGTTAGGCTAAAAGAGAACGGTGATAATGAGTAATGAGTGAAAAGGTGGAATGAAGAAAGTGGGAGGAAACGGGAGAATCCCGAGTAGACCCACGCACACGGTGTTTGTGCCCCACAAAGTTCACTTGACGGGGGCTAGGATCGACCCCGGGACCCCAAGCAGCAGAAGTGAACGCTCTACCATTGAGCCACCGTGGCCCACCAGTGATGTATTCAAGTTTCTTTGCTGTGTCAATACCTAGTTGAGTTACGTACATTATAGAGACAATTATCATAGAAATAATAATATTGCTTCCATATTGTTGATATTTGATTACGTGTTTTTCAACAAACGGGTACATTTCTTGGTAACGAATATAAACCATAATGCAATAATAAACGTAAAATTACAAATATATATATATATATATATATATATGTTTCAGATAAAACGTCCAGTGCTTATAAATCCTAAATGGCTGAGAATAAAAAGATGAAACAAAAACTGAGATAGGAAAATGTCATAGGGCGCATCACATGGTGTTGTTCTGGTGACCCCCAGGGCCCTCCTTCAAGGGGACCCAGGGACCAACTACAAATTTTCAAATAGGAATATGTATTGAATCATACCTCCGCCAATAGTACTTGAAAAACGAAACAACTTTTGTAGGAAACAATTTTCGATTTGGGCCACCGTTTTAAATGGCCGCAAAAAGTGGGTCCTATATCAGATAAAACGTCGAGTGCTTATAAATCCGAAATGGCTGAGAATAAAAAGATGAAACAAAAACTGAGATAGGAAAATGTCATAGGGCACATCACATGGTGTTATTGTTTAGATCCCCAGGGCCCTACTTCAAGGGGGCCCAGGGGCCAACTTCAAATTTCCAAATGGGAATACGTACTGAATCATACCTCATTCAATAGTACTGGAAAAACGAAACAAATTTTGTAGGAAACAATTTTCGATTTGGGCCACCGTTTTCAAAATAGCCCCAATAAGTGGGTCCTGTATCAAATAAAACGTCCAGTGCTTATAGGCCTAAATCAGAAACGGCTGAGAGTAGGGAGATAAAACAAAAACTGAGATAGAAACGATGATAAAGCATATCAAGTGGTGTTGTTGTGGTGACCCTCAGGAAACTCCGTGAAGGTCCCCAGGTGCCAACTTCAAACTGATACAGGAGTTTTTGCGGACATTTTGAAAACGGTGCCCCAAATGGAAAATTGTTTCCTACAAAAGTTGTTTCGTTTTTCAAGTACTATTGAATGAGGTATGATTCAGTACATGTTCCTATTTGAAAATTTGAAGTTGGCCCCCGGGCCCCCTTGAAGGAGGGCCCTGGGGGTCACCAGAACAACACCATGTGATGCGCCCAATGGCATTTTCCTATCTCAGTTTTTGTTTCATCTTTTTATTCTCAGCCGTCTCGGATTTATAAGCACTGGACGTTTTATCTGAAACACCCTATATATATATATATATTACTTTGTATTTATTTCTTAAAAAATAGTTTGCCACAGGATACTAATTCGAGCAAGTCATTGCTGATGACAACGTAATGTAGGATTCTCATTTTTTTCAGGTCACGTAAAATGTAGAAATAATATGAAAAATGGTGAAGATGATATATACCACACTTTTCACTCCTATAGTCGGACATAAATCTAGCTGGACATGGATATGTGTGTCCTTTCAAAAATTTTAGTTTCTAATTTTCTGAATCACAGCACTGGAACACGCTTAAAGTTCTCTTCTTATTCAAACCTATTCATAACCATATGCAGGAATTATATTTTAGACTGACTTCTGACAAAGCACCGTTACAAAATTTACACTTAATTTCAAATTTGGCTTTCCATTGAATACATTAACTCCGTCTACATGCAAATAATGCATTAATGCTTCCGAAAAATACACTGTTTTCACTGAATAATTTCAAGCCTTTAGTATCATCTATGAGCAATTTTAAAACCAATAATTTCAGTTTCGAAATGAACAGCTTCAACCAATGTTTCAATTTCAAGTACACGACTTTCACAGGCAATACAGTAGGCATTTACCAGTAACCATTGTCGAACTGATAGAAATAATTTCATTGCAGGAGACGAAGCGTATAACACTAGTTAACAAATTTAAACTTTTTGTTTGTTACATGAGAAAAATCACCTGATTTTAAAGGAACTTTTTGCGCTGAATTCGAATATGCACTCGGTTTCTCTCCATCACGTACAGTTTTCCCGTAACAGAGGGATTTTCGGGAAATTCCCTAAAAAATTTCCCTTTTTCAGATATTTTATTCCTCTAGCTCCTGTCCCCTTACATATAGTAACATAGAAATTATACCTAAGTATACCTTGATTTATATTTAATAAACCCTAAAAGTTTCGTAAAAATTGCTTTGTTCTTTCTAGAGAAATAAATATATTTGTATGTATACTGTGTGCACTGTTTATTGCACCTGATAGTAATGCTTTCAGATCTCCTGAGTTGGGGTAAAAACGATTTGCTTTATTACTACAAACACAGACATAAAAATGAATATTTACAATAGTCAACAACACACTTGTATTGCTCTCTGTAAATTAGAAACGTGTATAAAAATAGAATGTACTTCCAACGTATATTTTTTTAAACGTACAGTATATGTATATCTTAATACGTATATATACTATTCTCCAAGTTTTTTCGTTTTGTTCATAAAATGGTTATCAATATTTGTTATCAAATGTAACAGAATGCAAAAGAAAGAAAGAATAGAATACAGACTCATTGTTGACAACAATGAACTAATGCAGTCTGAAGTTTCCACTACGGTATCGTTTCCCCCCTCCCCCGCGCATTTCTTTATTTCTTGTGTTCTTGACACCTGGTGAGGGAGTTTTGTACATTTTTATATTGACGTGTGGTTTAACACTACTTCACTTTCAAAGTTGTCTTTGCTGCTAAGAGTGCTTTCATGTTTGATCTTAACGGCATTATACCCAACTAAGACCAGAAGTTTAGTTTGTGATCAGTACAATGACGTCAAGAGGACGGCGTTCGTGTGTTAACTCACCAAATAGTTTTTGTTATGTGTGTGGCCAGTTTGTAGTTAAAGGACAGTGTAGATCCATTACGCCATCGGTGGAACTAGCATATTATGTATATTTCGGATGTCGTGTGGGAGATCAGGACAAAACTTGGGCACCCAACATAATTTGTGCGTCGTGCTACGTCACTTTACTTGCATGGGCCAAAGGGAAACGGAGGTTCATGAAATTTGCTGTACCAATGGTGTGGAGAGAACCCACCAACCATCTGGATGATTGTTATTTTTGTCTCACAGTAGTTAAGGGACATTCTAAAAAAAGCAAATACACAATAAGTTATCCCAACGTTAAATCCGCAATTAGACCTATTCCGCACGGGGATGAACTTCCACTTCCCGAGCCCCCTACCAACTGGGAAGAGATATGGCCAAAAGACTCTGATGATGATCATGACCTTGATGAACCATCGACATCAACATGTACATCCAAGGATCCAACGTTCATCGCTGACTGTGTTCGCGAGCCACATTTCATCCGGCAATGTGAACTTAATGACCTAGTCCGTGATTTGCACGTGACAAAACAAGAGGCGGAACTTCTGGTATCAAGGCTCCAGCAGTGGAACTTATTGGATTCAGAAACGAACATATCAGTGTACAGGAAAAGGCATGTTCAATTTTCAAGCTATTTCTCAATGCAAGATAATGTGTGCGTATGTAGGGATATAAATGGGTTGATGGCGGAGCTAGGAATTCCTTACGTTCCAGAAGAAAGGAGGTTATTTATCGACGCGTCAAAGGTCAGCTTTAAAGCTGTCCTTTTACATAATGGAAATAAACCTTCTATACCACTTGCGCACTCAGTGAAGATTAAGGAATCCTATGACACCATGTCAACTTTGCTAAGTGTTATAAATTACAAGGACCATTGTTCTCAAATATGTTGTGATCTCAAGGTAGTTGGTATTTTATTAGGACTGCAGTGCGGTTACACGAAGTACCAATGTTTTTTATGTTTATGGGATAGCCGAGCTGATGACAAACATTATGAAGTGAAGGAATGGGAACCTAGAGTGAATTACGTACCTGGAGAATGCAACGTCAAATACGTTCCTTTGGTAGATCCTAATAAGATATTACTACCGCCACTTCATATCAAGTTAGGACTTATGAAAAACTTTGTCAAAGCCATGGACACATCTGTTGAAGGTTTCAAGTATTTGCGAGATAAGTTCCCTAACCTGAGTGATGCTAAGATTTCAGCGGGAGTGTTTATTGGTCCCCAAATTAGGAAATTAATGCTTGATGATAGCTTTGACAGCAAGTTAAACAGTGCTGAGCTAGCTGCCTAGACAGCATTTAAGTGTTGTGCGCAACTTTCTGGGCAATAACAAAGCTGAGATTTACACAGAAATCGTACAGGACATGATACAGAAATACAAAGAGTTGGGTTGTAGGATGTCTTTAAAAATCCACTTTTTGCACTCCCACCTCAGCTTCTTTCCTGCTAACCTAGGTGCTCTCAGCGACGAACAGGGGGAAAGATTCCACCAAGATATAATGGCAATGGAGAAAAGGTACCAGGGACGATGGGATCCTTCAATGATGGGGGACTATTGTTGGGGTCTTGTTAGAGAATGCAACATTTCTTACAAAAGAAGGAAGTAGTGTACGTTTTTGTAACCCAATGGAAGTTTCATATATTGTGATAGTTTTGATTGTCTTTTCATGACCTTTTGGTACATTTGTATTATTGTTTATTGTAAATTGTCACACTTGTAAATTATATTGTATTATATTTTATATATGTGTTTGTGGTAATAAAGCAAAACGTTTTACCTCAACTTAAGAGATCTGAAAGCATTACTATAAGGTGTAATAAACAGTACACACAGTATACATACAAACATATTTATTTCTCTAGAAAGAATAAAGCGATTATTACGAAACTTGGAGGGTTTGTTAAATATGAATCAAAGTATACTTAGGTATAATCTCTATGTTAGTATATGCAAGGGGACAAGATCTTGGGGTGTAAAATAAACGAAAAGGGAAATTTTTGAGGGATTTTCCTGAAAATGCCTCTGTTAGGGAAAGCGTACGTGATGGAGAAAAACCGAGTGCATATTCGAATTCAGCGCAAAAAGTTCCTTTAAGGACAGGTATTTTCTTTTATGTAACAAAACCTTTGTTAACTAGTGTAATCTATTTATGATAATTTTCATTTGATTTTACTTCATCTTCCTTTTCATTGATTGTTTAGAATTATTCATTTTTATTGATTCTTTAGAATTAGGCCCTACCCATGTTTGAAGTCTTGCATAAAAACGGCTGTTAAAGGATACAAATTTCCTTAAGTATTGTAAGTATTTACTTAATTTAGTATTACTTCCGAAGTTTAACTGATAAATTTACTGTGTGCACCGAGTTATTTTCTTTATAGGAATGACAGTTATCACGATTTTGAAGCTTCGACTCTCCGCATTTCACATGTACCCTGTCACCCCGGATCGATTCTCAATGAGAGAACGTTATCGTTACAACGGGTTGCATTTCACTTTAAATTGTATAAATGTTACATTCTTCCCTCTCAAAGGTTTTCGAAATTTTATAAAACAAGGAAACAACTTTTAAACTTGGGGGCATGATTGATATGCTGATAATTAGTGTTCCTTGAGGATTTGGGAGAGATCGATGGAATCCGAAAATCTCTATCCTGCATTATTAATATCCTATTTTTAAAACGTGATCTCGCTTCAAAACGACCATTTCAAGATGTTGATAACAGCTGCAAACCGAAATCCATCAACCATTTCATCTTTTTGTCCATAGGAGGCACAATTTCAAAGCCTGTTATAAGCATATTACAATCCTGCTTCCGTAGAAGCCAACTTTTATAGTCTATAATATTCTTATATTCATTACTATATTAATTCGAATGAACTGATAATAATTTTTTCCCACAAACGTATTTAGTAAATATCCAAGGTACTATGTTAACCGGGGAGAAGGCGCTCCTTTCTTTTCTTCAATTTTAGCTGTTGGCAATTAAAAGGATTTTGAAATTTTTAGAAAAATAGACCTTGCTGGACAAAGTTATATAATCTTACGAAATTTATCATATAATTTTATGTAGATATTCTGGGAGGAGGAGGGTTAGTGAATCGTCACAATTGACTGACTTCAATTGAAACAGTGGACATTACGTGAACACTTCAGTAAACACGTACAGCTGAATTGAATTAAGAAATATATCATAGAACACACTTTGTACCTGGTGAGGTAAGTTCACATTCTAGTTCCCGATTGATTTTCAATCCATGCACTAGGAGTGATTGCAAAGAGTCAGTAAATATACACCATATTCGATGTAAATGTAATATGTCCACGAAACATATCTTGGGTCATATTTTTGAAACTGAGAGGAAAGTATTCGTACAGCATTAGGGGATAAATTTACCCACTCATTCTTCATAGATTTTTGTTTCAAGGATATGGGAGTATGGGAAAGAATCAAAAGAAAATGTACATTGCATTGTATGAAAACCTTGTTAAATTTAGAAAAATTATCGTAAAACTCTAAAGGAAGTGAAGTAAGGAAGGGGTACAAAGACTGCCTTATTCTTTCCTTGTTTTAGCTTGCTGCGTGCGTAGGCAGTGTTAAGAAAGCTTCAAAAGCGATATATTGCACAAGCATCAAATGTTCTTTATAAAAGAATATCAGTGAATATGTTTCTGAAATTGACAGGGGGAGTGAACTCAAGCATTCACTTCCGGCATATGTTAACTCCAGATTTGTTGGTATTTCGATATCTATATTAAAAATATGCTCTAAGGTTTGTCATAAAAGAAAATTTTACACATTTTATATTTGAAAATTGTTTTCCACGTGTTTGTGTAAATGTATAACATGAGATGAATTTTATACCCACAATCTCCTTACACTTCAAGGATTGCCATCCCAAACAACGGGGTCATACCAAGTTTAATCAAAATCAGATACATTTTACGAGACATATCGTGGAACAGACGAATATACAGCCAGTTAAAAGCAAGAAGACGTGCCTCCAATGATCGGGCGACAAGGAAACAATTTTATTTTACATGTGATTAAAGTCAGTTTCAGACTACTTCAAATTTTTAATTCATCAACATACCTGTACAACCAGTAAGGTCCGGAGATACTGGCCTTCAACAAAGTCATCTGGTCTTTCTCTTAACATATCAATTGCCCTATACTGGCCAAATTTTATGGCCGCATACCACACAAAGTAAACATTGACAACTATACAATAAATTCAGCCACTTTTGGATCATAAGCTGTTACAAACAACTTGAGCCACTTATGACTCCATTCCTTCATCAATACAAATACATAATATTGATATTATATAGTGGTCTTCATCTGTTTTTACAATTTCTCAATACCTTGTATGATTATTCCTAAGAAACAAGTCGTCCGATACTTTTAAATAATGCTCAAGTTTAACTCACTAAGCCTTAACAGTTCCATACTCTCTCCACCTCTTTCTGCTTGAAATCTTTTCAAAGTAGGTAACTTGGTCACTAAAAAATCAGTTAGCAATTACAATGTTTCAAATAATTTCAATGAATATACAATAGTTTGTTTTCTCTTCTCTCAAATTATTAACTAACTCGTGGGGTATATTGTTTAAATCAATTTTTCATTTCGTGTTTTCGGATGAGCTTCTCCGACATGAATGGCATTGCAAGAATACAATTCTATCCAAAAACAAAATCAATGTTGGTTCCCATTCTACTTCCGAATACTCTTTAAACATCCCTTAATATCGCCAACCCATTATACATTGTACAGGTTTGTCCAACTTTCTTTGCCTCTGAATACAGTTTCAATACCTAGTTGATCTTACTTACGTTACAGGCATGAGCGGCGATTAGGGGGGCAAAGGGGGCAGTTGCCCCCCCCCCACTTTTCTGAAATGACCTATTAATGTATATAGTTTCAACCAGGATTATGTACTTTCCAAAAAATACATAAAGTTCTTGATAAATATGTATTGAATATGAATAATAATTGTATGCTGAACTTTAAGTGGTAGTATGTATGACGTTGTATTTATTTCTTTAAAAAATAGTTTGCCAGAAGATACTAAATCGAACAATTAATTCCTAATGAGAAGTGCTTTAGTGATACAGTGTTCCAAAGTCACATAAAATGAAGTAAGAATATGAAAAATGATGAAGACGTTATAGATAATACTTTTTCTTCATATAACTGGGCAAAGATATACTACATCCATTTGCGCCCTTTCAAAAATTGCTATTTATTTTTTTAAGGTTAAGAATCCCTATCGGACTCTCTCTTCTCTAACACGAACAAGATATTTCTTTTCATTGAATTCTATTCAGAAAAGCATATTGAGAAATATTATTTCAAAAATACTTTTGACAAATTATTCATGTAAAATTTAAACTTAATTTAAAATATTGTTTTTCGCTGAATATTTCGACTCTCTCGCTTCAGGCAAATAATGATTTGATGTTTGCAAGAACGCATAATTCTGAATGGATATTTTCAATGTTCAGTATCATCTATGACCATTTTTATAAAACAATAATTGCAGTGTTGAATTAAAAATACATCCTACAATGATTACCCTTCAAAGAGAGCATTTGTCTCCTTAATACGAGGGTCATCCGAAAAGTGGTACCCGTTTGTGCAATAAAGACACAGTAGTACATATTAACAAATATAAACATTTTTTATTGGAAAGAGCATACTTTACACTACTTCTCCATATAATCACCAAACAAATTGAGGTATTTGTCATACCGTGTGACGAATTTTTGTATTCCAGCGTCATAGTCCTCCGCCGCCAGCGTATTGAGATACGTAGTCACGCCTCGTTTAAGTTCTTCATCTTTTTCCCGCCAGAAAGTCTTTAAGCCTCGTAAGGACATGAAAATCCGAAGGGGCAAGTCCGGGCTATTCGATGGATGGTCGAAGGTTTCCCACTTGAATTGCTGCAGAAGTTGTGTTTTCGCAGCTCCATGGGGCCTGGCATTGTCATGAAGGAGAATGACGCCTGTAGAAAACAAAACTCACCGTCAATTTTTATTGCCCGCCGTAATTTCTTTAATGTTTCACAATACGCATTAGCATTAATTGTGTCTCCACGGGATATAGCAGTGCACCTCGTCGATCCGAGAATATAGTTGCCATGAGTTTCCTGGTTTACAGAACTGTCTTGATTTTCTTTTTTTGGTTTGGTTGGTGAATGAGCGTGATGCCACTCCATGGACTATCGTTTACTCTCAGATGATGCATAACAAACCCATATTTCGTCCCCTGTAATGATGCGATTCAGGAAAGAGTTTCCTTCATCGGAATAACGTCCAGAATAACGTCAGTGCTGCAGCCAAACGCTTGGTTTTGTGCTCATCTGTGAGCATGCGAGGGACCCACCTTGATAGATGTTTGCAATGCAGATGGTCTTTGACAATTTCATGAACAATTGTTCGAGACACATTAGGAAAATGTTCACAGAGTTCATCAATTGTGACGCGCCGATTGTTCCTCACGCATTCGTCTACTGACCTCAGCAGTTCGTCTGTAATGACAGATGGTCTCCCTGAACGCTACTCGTCGTATACTCCCCTCCCTATTTTGAAGTTGCGACACCAGCGCTGAAGAGACGAATCGTCCATCACATTGTCTCCATACACCTCCTTTAATAGGCGATGAATTTCACAAAGTCGAATTTGATGCATTAAGAACTTTAATCACGGCCCTGACTTTACAACTGACGGGGTTCTCAATTCGCTTAATCATTATAAACGAGCACATACACAACACAGGCACTGCTAGCGTCACGCAATCTCGCACAGAGCAGGCGGACAAGCCACTGACGCGGTCTGACCTTGCCCAGCTGCTAACCGAGTCGTCAGTGCTTCATGCGGCGCAAACGGGTACCACTTTCCGGATGGCCCTCGTACAATGACATTCACTAATAGCCATTGGCGAAACAGAAAGAATCATTTCATAGGAGGAGATACAACGTCTAATTATCGGTCTATGATATCTTTGATTAGATTTTACTGGATCTTACTCTAGCTCTCATGATTGGTTCACATTTTTCATCTTTGAAGTTATGTATAAAATATCACTGAGAAGGACTTTTGGTAACTTCATTTAATTTAACACGCATTCGTAACTTTATTTTATAACTTTGATCTGTGTTTTTTTTCTTACAACAATCCAGTGATCACCACCTAGAACTTAGGATTTCTCCATTGGTCTAATATCTTGCACGTGTGACCTTAGTGCACAAGGTAGCAGGTTCGATTCCCAACAGAAGGGCGTTACAATTACGGTGGGTGTTTCATTTCACTTTAAACTGTATAATCTTCAGACTCGTCTTGCTGAAAGAGATACTAAATTTCATCACAGACACAACGTTTAAACTTGGATGATATGTGATTGACATATGAGTCCACAGTGGGAGCACAAGTGAATATTAAAACAGTTGGTCCATATTTACGAGTCTACAATAAATTATTGTTCTATTTTTGTATACAATAGAATTGTTGCAGAACATAGCTTAGCTAGTCGGTAATATAACGCAACAGACAGCAGAAGGATTGAAGAAGGATATATCACCCGGGCAAGATGAAAGGAAACGGTAAAGATTACATTACAAAGCAGGCGTGAATCATGGGAGGGAAACATAACGTGGGTGTAACTTCATTCATTTAAAATTAAATGTATTTGAGTATAATTAAAATGATTGTGTTCCATTCTTTGTTACTTGAATTTCGTGGCCCAATCTACGCTCAGTTATAATTTCAGAATATTTCTCTCGGGCAGAATTTCAATACTCTGCAGATGAAAATTAGTAGGACAAAACCACAGACAATCCACATTAAAGGCAATGGAAGATTTGACTTCTAGGGTAATTTGGTACACTCCGATAGAAAATTCCACTCCTGATCATCTCTGAAGCGGTCCCTTTTTATACTATATTTTGCATTTAGAGTTGATATGTTCTTTTAATATCACTTTCTTCTAATTTTAGTTATCTTTCATTAGAGTTGTAAGCTACTATTAGATTCTCATTAGTTAGTAGTACACTGTCGCTTCACAACATAAACCAAACTCATTTGCAGTTAGATTATTTTCAAATCCCCATCCACTCTTTTATTAATGTATTGATAAGTCGTAACTTGTTACGCAGTGTTCGTTCTATTTGACATAATGTGATGCATTACGCTAAAGATATGTAATACATTACGCTAAAGGCAAGTGTTGATTCACAGCGTAAATTTCCTTGACAGGGTACAACATCTCAAAGTGCACCTACGTTAAATTCAATGTTTCTATTTCTAGAACACGCATGGGAAACTACTATCCCGCAGGCAGACATGCGGCCTCGTGTTATTTGTCTGCAAAACCTAAGTTTATCCCGAGAAGAAAATTATATAATGTACTTATTTACAAAAACACATGAATGGTTTATTTTTGTGTAAAACCGACATTGTAAACACTAGTCCGTTTACGGAAGGAATTGATATAATTTCAGTGTGCCTCCGATCAACACTGAGGCTAATATTCAGTGACGAGGAAATCCCAGAAGTTTGCAAGCTTTGTCTCCGTAGTTCCCAGAAACCCTAAATTGGTACCGTAAGTGATTTCCATGTACGGTAGTACTTACAATGTGAGTAAGTTTTCTTGTTTACGAAAATAAAAGAATCGCAGGAGATCCAGGTCACTACACTATCCTAGACATTGAACTAATCTCTACTCTGAAACCCGCTAGTACAAGCAGCACTTCGCTTAATATTCGTAAGAGAGGGACAATAAACAGATCTCAGGTGAATCTAAAGAAGGAATGAATGTTCACCTACTGCCCAAACTCCTTAAGTTAAAACGTACAGTGTTATATGGGATTGTATGCATTTAGGTATTTTAAACTACATAATAAAGTATCAAAATGGGTTTACTGAAACAAGTACTGTTATCCACTTATGACTTTTTGAGATACTAAATTTTACAAGCCTCTTTCGAAAAAAGTTATAAATGAAGCGTCTTATGGAAAACTATCCTCAAATGTCTCCTTCAAATCAACATGGAGCTCATAAAATAACGAATAATAAGGTTCAGCATTTTTCATAATAAGTAGAATATGTGCTCGCATAAAATTTTTTCAAGGGTGTCATAAGATTTTTTGTCATTTCTAGTTTATTGTTTATTTCCTTATACATTTATCGTACCAGTAATCTTATGGAGTAATCGTCTTTAAAATGCACATTGAAATACGTAAAATATTAAAAAGAAAATACTTTTTAAAGTTAGAATTACACTACAAAAATAATGAGAAATAGTATCGATGAAAGTCTTCTTTCTTGGCCGGACTGAAGGGGTAGAAATTTTGGGGGTAGCTTTATTTTATTTACATATGTTTCTGCATATTGAAAAAAATAGCTATTGGTTTTCTTACTTTAAGATACTGATATTTCGGAGGGGATAAAATGAGACATTATCTTCGCCAACTTCCCTCAGCCTCCGTGTAATGTCGTGCTTATTCGATATTCATTTGTCTCAAAGAACGTATACCAACCTATTATAGTGGACAGAAAATGGGTTTATATCCCATTTAATTCACTAATATTTGATAATGTTTCCGCATCTGCACTTTTCATAGAATTCTCTAGTATGAATATTACATCTTGCTAAATTAGTAATGGCAGGGTGCCACGATGGCTCAGTGGTAGAACGTTCACCTGTGGTGCTTCTGGTCCTGGGTTCGATCCCAGCCCCGCCAAGTGAACTTTGTGGTGGACAAACATCGTCCGTGGGTTATCCCGTTTCCTCCTACCTCCTTCATTCCACCATTTCACTCATTACTCATAATCACCGTTTCCTTTAGCTTAGCCGGCATAAGCGAGGGACGTAAAACTCAAAGATTTCATTTCATTTCATAAATAAGTAATGGCAGATAGTGCATGTCAGATGAAATTACAACATAGAAGAGACACCGTAGTTCTTGGCTTTGTAAAGTGCATTCATACGGTAAATACTGATAGCTAGAAATATTTTAAGATATATATATTTTTGATAACGTACTAATGACTGAGTCAGTTGCATTGAATGACATATTAGGTTTAAAAAAATATATTTGCTACTATCTATAAATGTCAGTAATAACTACAGCCGATTTTTGAATAATGTATTAAGTAATCAAATGAATGAAGCGGATCTGACGGAAATCAGTTCGAATTTCAAAATTATTAGATAGATTGGAGCCATATCTTGGAAAGGAAGTAATGATTTCAAATTTTCTTAGGGGAATAACTTATATCTACTTAGGTGAGTTGTAGCATTGGGAAAATACTGTAAATCTACATTAAACATGACGGGATATATATTGTCTCAGGCGGAATCTCATGGCTCTTGGAGTAAATATCCCCTCCCTAAGTCACTCGCCAAATCAGCACTGCTTGTTGCGTTAACGGAAGATATATATATAGTATCAAACTCACAAATTATGGGAGACCGAATTCCTAGTTCAGCCCGTTTGATTCTCCCTGGCTATTCATAAATATACACAATACATATAATTCAGTATCTTTCATTACCTAATTTTGCTAAAAGGAACAAGACACGGGCATACATCGCCCATACAGTGCCTTTTCAAATATTGGTTTGTTTCATTTGTTGTTTTGGAAACTTACGTTCAGTTCACATCAAGGTTGTGAGTTTTTCAGGGAATATCTTAACAACAATTCACAGAAAGTTAAAATTAAGTAATTCTAAAATCTATCTACTATGAACTTTTTTTAATGAGATATAATATCTCCTGTAGCAGGTATATCTATTTGATTTGATTCGTTCTGCAAAATAGAATTTACCCAAAAAAGGTTATAATAATTAGAATTAGTTTTCATATTTACTGTCAGACATCTATTAACAATTGTTACATATGTTAGTGGTATCAGGAAAAGTAAATGAAGTTAAATTTAATCATTACAAATATAACAGTTGATAGAAAACATAAATATTTAAGGAATAATATTTGTACATTTAATTAATTGAATTAATCGAATTGACTTTGATTTAAAATATCTTTTTTATGGGGCGAGGATCAGCCGTTAAAAACACATTCGATGTTTTAGATCCTAGAAACTGGATGTTTCTAATGAATATTCTAAAAACGCATAAATATTTTCTCAGTGTTTAAAATTTAATTACATTGGGTATGATAGTTTTAATTTTCCTAAGTGTAATGTTACATTGACGAATTCTGAGACTATCTTTAGTATGGCATGTACGCATATATTATTTCAGGAAGTTCAAAATCAGTACTTCAAATTTGTAAAGTAATTCCTTAAATGAGACTAAATTTACACAAGAGGTCAAAATTCTGGAGTTTACATTTACGGAATCCACCTATTGCACGCGCCCCCTACAAACCGTTATATTTTAAGTCTCTTGAATTGAAAAATGAAATGTCATTTTTAGTTTCCAGTCCTATAGTAATGACTTTTAATCTAAAGGAGACGAACAATTAAAGAAGTGAAATTATTATGGAATAATTAGTGTAATGAGCATTTGGAGAAAGGAAAGCACTAAAAGGAAGCTCCCAAAATAAATATTGTTCCCGACAGGCTCGTTTCTGTGGGACCAATAAGGACCCTCTACATCCAAGATGAACGGTCTTTCGTTAGACCGCTGTGCTCCGATTTTGAGTAAGCTATAAGCAGAATTTACTATTATATTACATTAGAAAATCTAGAAAGTAGACAATTTTAACAATAGTTCAATCTGCTTTCTAGAAAGGATCTATCAATACTAAAATTCATGGTTTTGTTTTGTCAGCTTGTATAAACTATAAATCATTACAAAAATGTGAATGTATAATAAAATAATATGTTCTTGAGAATGAACATCAACCTTGTCCATCTTACAGTATAAATAATTGTTTAATAATGCTGTTTAATACAGCTTTCATTGCATCCATCCTTTCTTTAGGAAGTCGAAACAAGAGTGATACAAATCGCCTTTGGGTAAACTTAGACTAGTCTAAAATTTCACACAACTCAGGAATAAATACTGTGGAAATGATATGAAAATTTAATGGTATATTTGTTCTTGATAGTGAAAATGCCAAAGCATGACTTTGAGGAAAGTACTCTATAAGTATTTCCACTTTGAACCACAATTTTTAGGATTCTTTTTCTTTGAATATATTTAGGGTATTATATATAACGATAATTGTTTACTCATGAATGGAAATTATACATTTATTTTAATTTTTATTAAATTCTACTATTTTTTCTAATTGTCACTGTTCTTATTAATTTCCAGGTGATTTTATGGTACCAATACGTAGTAATAAGACAAAATTTATTCAATACCTCTATTGCATTATTGCAAGTAAAAAAACTTGGGGAAGACCATACGCGCATGAATTGAAACGTTAGTAAAGTGAATTCTGCCACCCAGAATCTCAAGGACAGACAAAGCTTAAACAGTAGCCAACAAACATGAAGGTGATGACGATAATGTCATACGACCACGAAGGCATTTCGTGTCACATCAGGTTCCACCGGGCGTTACCGTCAATGCTGCATACTTTGGTTTATACCTCAGTGACCATTTGCGACTAGAATTACGGAGCAAACGTAAAGACCTCCTGGAGTCTGGACCAATTCTCCTACACGACAATGCCAGATGACATACAGCCAATCCAGTAGGCACTCTTTTACGGCGTTGGAGTTGGGGGGTACTGCAGCACCCGCAATACTACTTGGTTGTGAGCACCTGCAATTTTGATGCTTTCTCAAAATGAAAGAACCTGTCAGTTGCTAACGTTTCACAGACATTCCCAGTGTTGTTCGTGTCTTTGGGCGCACTGTCAACACGTTCTCTCAATGTAGAGCCTTGACAGGTATTAAACGGTTACCAGATACCTGGCGAAGGTTCAACAGGCTCTGGCGGAGACTATCTCGAAGAACTGTAAGCTTGCTTAGATAAGTGATTCACTACATTCCATTTCACAACTATTTTGCCACTTCGAGTTCAATGACCTTCGTATTTATAGTATTTTACATACTTTTGTTTGACAACAAATAGTGGTTGTAAGTGTTGTAAGTATGTTTACTAGATGAGCATTGCGAAAAATTGGAGTACGAGTTCTAAGCATGATCTCTGTATCATATGCCATTAGATAATAAACGAAGAAATGTTGTGTGGAAAGAAGGTGTTGTGTGGAAAACATACTAGCATAACGTTACCTTAAAGAAAAATAACCAAGCTGAAGCATTGCAGTCACTGGAAAAAGGAGTTCACATTGGAAGCTGCAGTAGCTTATTCAAATATGGAAGGGCTAAGATAATCAGAACATAAATGTTTAAGCTATCGGAATCATTCTTTATTGACATAAGTTGTTTAATTCATCAAGTGTTATGTCATTTTTGGATTCATGCTCTTAAGTCATACTATTTTTTTTTGAATCAGCATTTTCATATGCACAGTAGTGAATGCCTAACCATCCATACTACAGCAGAAGATGTGGAAACTTTTTTAGCCCACCAGCATACCGGAATGAAAAGGAATTTTATTCAAACAAAATGAACGTTAATCACCGAATTAATTTGTTGCCTAAAGAGTTGGGAGTGAATTAACTTAATTAACACAGAATTATGCTGGCATGTTAATAGTTTATATTGCAAATGAACTTCATTCGTAAGACTATACAAGCTACAAATACATTGGATCGTATACGGATGATGATGATGAAGTATTCACTGGGTAAAATATTCATTAAATGTCTTGCAAAGCAAAAGAGACATTAATAGAAACCATAGTGTGATGTCAGAAATATCAAGTATTATTTTGATCCAATTACAGGGAGATGTCTCCTTGTATTCATGCTGTTTTCAAATGTGATTCGTTAACAGTTTACAAATAAGTAAAACGTCCATTCTGAAGACAATTTAAAATAACGTAACAGTTCAAGAACGTGAATGAATATTGCCTTCAAAAACAAGAATGTGTTGTTTTACTTTCTTGTTCAGCAGAGCATAAAATGATGATCTTTCTCTGCTTCATTATATAACCTACATTCGCATCATTTACAGTAGCAGAGAAACTAGTTCCTGTACAACTCCCAACAGCACATAATGAAGTACACCTTTATTCCGTAAGAACTTATCTGCTAGTACAGTAGTGGGAAACGTTATCAATGGCAGGTGCAGATTAGTTTGCATGGGGATAGGTTGTCAAACGTTGCGGAGCAAGTAACGCAGTAACTCAAGTAATACTTTCCATAACACTTGTCGGAAACACAGTCTACCATGAGCTAAATTAGCTGGATATCACTGTTAATTGTCATATCACCTTAGCACGACATCAACGTGCTGCAAACAAGAAGCATGGGCCACTGAAGACCACAAACCTGAAATGTGGTCGACTGTCATAGATCACAGATTATTGAACACAGCGGTCCATATTTGAGGAGAACAAAAGCAATATGGTTTACACAGCAATATGGATGCAGCCCTTTGATGCTGTGTACGGATAATTTTGGTTTTCCGTAGGTCCTTACCTAGTATTTGAGGACTGCATCACCGCACGTGACTATGTTGCAATTTGAGGAAACTTTGAGAAACCTGTGTCCCAAATGTTGTTTTAGCCCAATTACGTTATGTTAGAGAATAATAATGCATTCATTCACACAGTTAGAGATATTCCATGTGGTTTGAAAATCATCGAGATCAATTTAGAACCTCCCAACGCCCGGTCAGACTCAGGACGTGTGAAGATGTTTAACTGATCCCGATAATCCTGAAAAATCTATACTCCACCATTTTCTGGGCCCAAAGCCTACCCCAAATCTTGTCTTATCCTTCCATTCTCATGACTCATAAACTGCAATGTAATAATTTAATATTCCAGTTATTGCTATTTATGGTCTCTCTTGTTCTACTCAATGCTGCTTCAGAACTCTCCAGGAGTCTAAAACTGGCGAAACACCATATTATTTCGATAAGTTGCATATCTTAATGTTATTAATATTTCCATAACCATCTATATATCCACTATAAATCCTGAAGCCAATCAAACGTGCAATGTGCACGTGAATCAATGTTTCCGTAAAATCAATAAAAACATCACAAAATAAGTCACACATTCAAACTAATCAATGTCAGTGAAAATCAAAATTCAAAATCTTGATCTTCATCGTAACTAACATTATACGTCCATGTTTTCTGTTACCTGAACTTACCTTCATTATTTACATTAAATATCATTCTAAAAGTCTCTAGGTTTGCGCATTGAAATGGAATAAATAAATAAAATCACGGTACCCATCTCCACATGGACCTACAAATAAACTTATGCTCATGCCCCAGACAATACGATACCTTCTGTGGCCTCACATTTAGCATGGGAATAAAAGTGCTGTGTAAAAATGTTACAATAATGACACTCTCCCGTTGCAAGGAATCTATCTCTTTCCGCAGTGTCAAGTATATCACAGCCCAAAACAAATATTTTGGCACGGTCCTAAAAGTGCAACATATTTTCAAAGCTAATAAAATATCCAATTTATGTTCTCTATCATAGTTCTAAGCTTCCTGACAGTGGCAAAACTTGTCTTTCATGAAATCTTTATCACATCTATCCATTCTACGTGCATTTAAAAGTGCGTTAAACATAACCCCTGACTTTGACCGCCTATAACACGGGAAATACAGATATCCACTGCACCTATTTTGAATGTGTGGTTCCTTATAGCGCAGATGCTTACACTGTCGCCTTTTGTGGGAGTGATCCGAGGTTCGATTCCCCGTGGAAGCATTCGGTGTAAAAACATTTTACATACCAGCAATTTTGAGTGAGTCTTCTTTTGATTTTCCTTATTTACATCAGACAAATATCGGAATGGTTGCTTATATGAAGGTCCCTGGCCGATTACTTCCTTCCTGAGTCTTTCTTTCTTTTGCAATCCCCCGTGTAATGCGATCTGCAAGGAACGTCATCCCTCATACATGACTTCATAAAATGGCTATAGACTCGGATTTCCAGAAATATAATTATTTATTAATATCCCAATTTTAGTGTTTCTCGAAATGAAAAATGTATGTCCTCGTCTCTAAAACGAAAGAAAATATACTTTCTCAAAAGCGAGACGAGACAAAAACATTATAATTTGCGTCTTGTTTTCGGGAGAACACACTTCGAGTTTACCTGGTCTAAGAGTTCAAATTCTAGTGTTCCAAAATTCATATTAAACTTCATAACATTATTGCTCTTCCCTTTTTCCCTGGGAAACTCTACTAAATTTAAAGTAGTGGAAGACGTTGGAGACCTCTGTAGAACTGATAAATTGTATTGTGGTGTCCAGATTTATTAATTCACGAGATATTGTGTATAATAGAATAAATTACCAATGGATATATTTCTCAATATGAGCGATAGTTGCGAATTGTTTAATGTATTTTGCTGTCTTGAGAAATATGATTGTCAGTTGACGAATTGCATTAAGTGAAATGAGATCATCCTCTTAATTGATGGTGTATGAAAATTTGTTATCGTCGGATTTCAAGAAGAATTTAAATTACTCAATTGAATCATTCAATTCAGTTACATTATCCTTCAAATTATCAGTTCTCTGTACTAGATCTTTATTCCTATTTAGTAGTTAATATTCTCTCCATGACAAAAATCGACAAATATATGAATCTTTATTCATATATTCTAATTACGGACATATTACTTTTTCAAGATTGCGTTCTTTCGTGTTACAATAGCTTTGATAATTATTAGATTTTTAGACATTGCCTTTATTACTGAATTTGCAGAAGATAACTTAAGAACGTAATAATCTTGGGGACTGACTATATATTCAATAGACGTAATATCTGCACTACTGCATGAAGATTTGCTCTTTTTCTAATAATATGATTTTCGAAAGTTTGAAATTTATCATAAATATATTGCTCAATTGGATTTGCATATCAGGTATCATATACTAATATGATTGAAATGTTTGTTAGATATGTAACAGAGCAGTAATGTTAGAGCTAGACAGTTTACATGTTGAGAAGCCTAAAGTCTTGTTGCTACTTATACAATAAATGTAGATTTTCCGTTTTATCAGTAATGTAGGAGACATTAGAAAAATGCATCATAACTTGTTGTAAATTATTACCATATAAATGGGAAATACAGTTTCACGCAACAAATCGATGAAGCACAAATGTGGCTGTCGTTACGTTAAGAACAAAAGTTCAATTGCAAATTGCAATTATTACTGTGTAAAATAAACACGTATGATAAGTGAGTTGTTTCCGTGTTTTAAAGCATTTTATAGTTCATGTATGCTCAAACATATACTATGTGCTACAGGTGTAGTTCTGTAATGAAACAAGTGTTTCCATTTGTCTAACTTACATAAGACTATAAGGAAGATACAATTAAAAAAAATAAAACAGCATTACACCCACAAGATAAAACAACCCTTACACTTACGGAATAAATATTGTTGAAAATATCATTACAATCTATTTCTAGCTCCCTCGTTTGCCTTCTAAACTTGAAATTACGAACTAACCCCGATAAATCATAGACATAACCATACACGTTGACAAGGTGAAGCCAAGTCTTCTAAAACAACCTTGTCTCTCCCATGAAAGTTTATCTTAGTGGACAACAGCGTGTTAAATTTGTAGGGAATTTATATCTCTTTTGTTCTATATATATCTATAAAAAGTCAATCTCTCCCCGCGAATGGATAAAATACATATAGTTGGGACTACTTTCCTGAAAGTGTTGTAAACTGGGGTGTGTGAAAAGTGAATATCGAAGTCACAGGGCCGTATCCAGGGGGTCTAGGGGGCCGTGCCCCTTTAAAATTTTCACGGTAGGCTTGCAAATGAACTATAATATGGTTGCATCAGTCTTCGTAACTTCAAGCCGGGCCGACCCACGTTTTTGGGCTGGCTACATGCCGCGAAGTAAGAACAAGGCAGTGTTTGAATTATTATATCTTCTATGATTGAACTGGCGTCACGCTGCAGCAAGTATCTTGCTCGTCTCCTATTGATATGACGATCACCTCTTCTCATTGGCTATGACAAATTTTGTCGAAAACATATACATTTATAGATTTTGAGAAAAAGTAAAAAAAGCATAGTGATTGTTTCTGCTAGTTTGGTGATCCTCCACAGTGGAGAGAACAAATGTAGAATGTCACGGTCCGACTGAGGAGACCCCTAGGTTCTTGTGAAAGATGCGTTTCATGTAGAAGATAAGGGTTTTCTGAGGTGGTACAGATCTACAGGGTGGGTGTCCACAGTCAGCATTAACGTATTCCAAATGATAAATTGCTGTAATATTCACTGCTTCTTGAATGAGATGCTGGATCATGTCCATATTAACTAGAGATGGAACATTGCATTCTATACCAAGAGTTTCTTCGTCTTGATGGTTCCTCAGAGAGCCGGAAACACTGGTGTGAGAGTATCTGAGGCGGAGTAAGTGACACCTTGATCTGACTTATTAATCCACAATACATTTTGATGAGTATTAATATTTCATATATCGTTCTGACAAGACATTACACTGATAATTCGGAGTATTGTTGTTGAGATAAGCAATACGAAAATTATCTTATTGCTTATAGGGTTTATGTTACTAATATTGAAAAGCCAATAGGTATTTGACGAATTATATACAGTAGAAACTGGTAATGGAGACGAATTATTAGAGTTTCATTTCCTGTACACAGCTTTAAAATCTGATTATTACAAAATAGCTAGCACACATAAATACATAAAACCTCAGATTGCACCTTGGAAATTCGGAGATGAAATTAAACATATACGTGGCAAAGTGACTGCTATTAAATTGAAAATTATAGAACAATTCTAAATGAAGTGTTTGGTTCAGAATTAGTAATACTCACAATACTGAATTTCCCTGACAAGTTACGAGACGAGGCAGGCCTTTGTCAATAGAAAGTTGCAATCTTAGCGCCTAGACTGCTTTCACGATACCTTTTTATGAACGTGGCTATCTTAAATCTTGTCTCATGAGCAATAATATTCAAAACGAATCTAAAAATATCATTATGACAAGGTGTTCTAAAAGGTACTTTCAATTTGGAGAAGTAAAGGGTAAGAGTGAATATCAAAATCTTCTAGTCGCATCAATGATCCGAATTTAACCCTATTAAAATGTCCTTACAAGGGACATCACCCACATGTCCGGGTCCGATTTCAATGAATTTTTCTAGCTGATAGAGGACATATATGTATTATTTGTGATGACAGAAATTTTTGCCATGGTACATTTTCTATTTTTTTTATAATTTTTAAGAATTGTGGTATGGTTATTAGAGATTACTGCAAAAGTCCTTTACTAACCTTTGTAAACAGAGCTTTAATGAAAGAACAACCATGCAAATACATATAAGCCCTAGGGGGAAGTTGTATGTTAGGTATGACCTTGACGGCAACCATCTTAAAATCCGCCATTTTGAATTAAAGTCAAGTTTTTAAAATAAGAATAGGGTAATATGATACATTATTTCGGACTAGAATTTAATCAGAAAGACAATGGTGAAACTAGTTTTGAGATACACCTATTTGGGGAAAAGTTACAGGCATTTAATTATTCACTTAATAAGTGCGGTTGGCGAATTTCAGTATGTTAATGAGAACATTCCCCAGATATTTCCAATAGCTTCCACCAGTGTGTTTTTCGGAATGTCCGGATCAACGCCTAATTTATAGACACTTATATTTGTCAGCCATATTAGAAATGGCCGACATTTTGGATGAAGCGAACATTGGACAAGCGGGAACTTTTGGGTTTTGAGTGATCTTGGAAAGGGTATTGCTCACCGAGTTACGAAAATTCACTAATTTTGTATAGGTTTCACTAAACGTTTTACCTCTACAAACTAGTCTTTAACCCCTACAGCATCACAATTAACGTAATAAGAGATTACAGGTTGGTGTACATATTTTTTGTACCTCCGTTAGTTATGCAGATACAGAAACGTAACTAGGATCGTTGGAAAGCTCGTGAAACGACAAATGACAATTGCTTGAGAATATATTCTCGTATATGTACCCCTTTCCAAGTTATAATACAGTTAAATCTCAAAAAAGGAAAAAAACGAATCTTAAGTGCATATTATTTTTACTTTGAGGTACTCTATTTGAAAGCAGTGTCAATATAAGACAAGTAACCGTTGTAAATAGTAATTTTCATTGTGTTTTCTTGCAAAATGAAGCAGAAGCAAATTTCCTATCTTGAAATGCAAAGTAGATATAACGTTTTAAAGTTTAAAGGTTGAATTTGGTCGACGGCCATATTGATGACGCCACATCTCGGTTTGCCCAAGCCGAAATTTTTGTGACTTTCAGTGAGTTGATAGGGATAACATTCTAAACACCTCCACCAATTTTCAGCTTGTTTATCAAAATGTCCGGATTGGGTCATTTTTGGTCTAATTTTCCTGGACTAATATACCTGAGTAAGAATATTCAAGTACACCCAAGACATATGAAGTTTTTAACTAGGAAAATTTAAACACTTTTTTTCAAGAAGTGCAGTGGATTTTTGACTTTGTTCTAGATTAATTTCACAAGAAGTGACTCATACAATCTATTTGTTTTTTCTATTATATATAACGTGTCTATAATCGAGTCTTGCAAAATTATAACGCAATTGCACAAACGGTAATGTATGTCTACTTTTCATTACAACTCCAAGAACAGAGGGTACAAGAATTGAAACCATGAAGAAACGTAATATATAAAATCTGGAACATGTTGGAACATGTCCAAAATTATTGTCGCATATCTGTAACTGTCTTCTTGTAAGAACATAATTTGATAATGATTTTGCAGGGTACGTTTAAAACTGATTCTATATATATAATCGGGAAATGTATATTTGTGGTAAATTTCGTAGGAAAAGAATAATAAATAGGAGAATTATTACGAGTAAAATAAAATATTGCTAAATGGACCAGAACGTTTTATTTTTGTTTTATTTTTCTTATTTACTGCTCTTTTGGCATGAAATTTTTCACATATATGTCTTTGCCGATTATACCCATACTAATATTATAAGAAATACCGGGCTAATTCGTTATCAAATTATATTCCTTCAATAACATTTATAGACATGCGACAACAATTTTGAATATGAGTGTACAGTATGAAGTTTTCGAAAATCAACCTTTGAGGAGAAAGAATTTTCTTGGCTCACATCAGATCTCTGAAACTGTTACTCTTAGTGAATTACAGTTATTCGTATATAGAAATGTTGTATATGACCAATTATTTAATTTCTATGGAATGTTATTCTAAGCAGAAAATGAAAATTATAATTTATCACGTTCTGCAATTTAGTTCCGATTTTGTTATAAAAAGTTAGAGATATTGTATTATTATTTTCAGTCGCGTATTTAGGATTTCGTTTCGAGATTAGTTATACACAACATGTGAATAAGCACTAATACTATTTCCTTTTTGGCGAAGACAAATTTTTAATAAAGTTGTGCATATAACAAATTTATTCCGGGGTGGCTTGGGACAGGTAGCCACCCCCCTAAATATGCCACTGCGAGCGCTCCAGGGCGCAAAGCATGGTGTATAAAAAAGTGAGATTCTTGAGGGATATAAAAAGGTTTAATTTGTAATTGTATTTCACCAGATTCTCAGAACCATTCGGACTTGGAAGAAAAATTTTATTATTGAGATATTTGCACATATCATAGACATAACGCAAAATATAGATATATTCAGAATTTTTACTTCAAAGGATTACTAGTGAAAATAAAATGTTTCCGTTGTAATTACATGCTTCCTTTTAAGCCCTGGGAGAACAACCATTGCTTTGTTATATTTCTACTATTACATAATGATGTCATTCAAAGATATCTAATGACTCAATTTTTTATCGTTAATCAAATCCTGGCACTTCTGACCGGGTGAAACACTGCTATTTCACGGCTTATGTGTGCAACTTTATACTCAACACTTCTATATGCCAAACTCGTTGGTAATAATAAGGATGAATGTAATTATTTTTTTAACATTGCTCACATATATTAATAGTTTCCAAATCATTCTTGAAGAATAGAGAAAAATCATCATCTAAGTCGATGGAGTTACGTGAATCTTGAATCCCCTTGCAAGTTGATTTCAAAATTCTCAGACAGTGCTCTTCATTAAATATTATTAGTACAAAATGTAAGATATATGTTGGTGTCTCTACAGATAGTTATCGATTTCTATGGAACGCATTTATATTAATCTGGCATCGCTACAGTCTCGTTCGTGTTGTCTTCGCAGACAATATACACCTCAGTCAGTTTTAATTATTGTCAACAATAAGTTTGACCAGTGATGACTTCCAAGACCAAAATGGTGCTTCTCCTGGAAGAGTGATGTCATCAAAATAGAATGCGATGTACTTTTCGCATCTTACTCTACTATAGATACCCCAAGTACTAGGATTGTATTCGTATCTTTCATACGAAATCGAGATCGTTGCCTAATGACTTGTAATAAAACACCCAAATATAACATTTTTATATACACATATTTGCATAAAGATGTATGTTAAAATATTAGATACACCTGCAAAAAGGTGAACTTACCACCTGCACATGACATCGGACGATATTTCGCCATCATAGCGGCTGCGATGCAAAGTAAAATGATATCATAGTAGTTGTCAATTGCAGTAAGAAAAAGATAACAACATTCTGATTGCAGTATTTCACCAAGTTCCTTGAGAAAGAACGCGGACGAAGATGTCCGCTTAATATGTTTCTTCAAGATGAACCAAAGGTCCGGTTCCGGGATTTGGTAAACCAGGGCTTCACGCTAATCCAGATGCTCCTTAACAGTCTCAGCAGTGTAACTATGCGCACTATCGGCTGGAAAAAGCATAATAGGCCTGAACGAACTACAATTGATTATTATATGCACGTGGTGCCTTGAAATCAACATAATCAAGGACAGTGACATAACCTTTAAGTGTATCGTAGGGCCCACTAAAAAGCAGAAAATTACAACTCACAGCATAACAAAGCCCGGATCGCGTTCTACGGTTGGACAGAGACAGCGGAACTTACAGTCAATAGAGTGTCTATCATTCATAAAAGCAGCCCATGGTTTTGAACTAAACGATGACACTGTTCAATATGTGGCACTTTTAAGTAATTATTGGCCTATCTAACAAATAATTTTATCCGTGTAACCCAAACCCATGTGACCATGTTGTATAACTCGCGTCGAACTATGGTTGTCAACACGATCTATGGAACGTGTTGTAAAGTTTCTATATTTCTTTCATTGCAGTCTCATGACGGTTCTGTGTAACAGTCAGCTTAAATGCTTGGTATGATCTGCCATTGATGGAATTCTTCAGATTGTTGTTTCTCTTCGCAGATGTGTTCGGTTGTGAGTTTCGTAGTTTGTCAACAACTCAGATAATTCTCCTCAAGACACACTCAATACAGTTACAACTTTCATCTAGATCACTTCACATATCTGAGCTTCAAATCCTTTCCCCTTTTGAAACCAGAGATTGTCCATTTTAATTTAATGTCATCTACAAATTTCACTATATGCTATACTACTTTTCACATAATACGATGTACGAACTAACACTCCGCCAATATGAGTTCAGAACCGCAGTAGTTGTCTAGCTGTTGCCAACCAAATAATCTGACATCTTTCGAACTCAGTTGTTATCATCATTAAATTATTAGGATCTTATATAAGCTACCTTCTATTATTTTAAAATTAGTGTATAGGTAAACTTAAGAAATTGTTGATAAATCAGTTATGTTGTATGACATCGTATATGAGGAACACGGAAATCAATTTCTATTACTTCATTACTTGGAATAATTTTTATTACTTGGAATAATTTTGTCCTTTGATACATTTCACAGGATATAATATTCTGTATAACGAAATTTCTCTTAACAAGATTTACTATAACAAACGTTTGCCACGGTTTTTATAAAAAAAAATACATCGAAATATTTTAGAGTTCCATCATATTGAAACTTTTATCCATTTATTACCATAGTCCAGTATTAGCAATACTGACACTTTAAATAGCAGGTCCTGTCTCATATATTCCGTCTCTAGCTCTAAATGCGTTGTAAATTTATGTCATATAAAATATTGAGTTATGATTCAAGTTCATAAATTATTTATCAATATATTCTATGCCATAATCATCTACTAGAAATAAGAATTATTTGCTCCTAGTAATTTCTAAAGCTCAAATTACTTCAGGCTTTAGATATCCATAATACTTAATCCACTAAATAGATCAATATTTGCTATATTTGCTATATTAGAATGATGATGTACCTAAACTTTTAATAGTGATAAGGTAGGTGTACGCAAATTCGCTACGTTAAGCTTTGAACGACCGTTGCAAATTCCTGATAGGTTTGGCGAGCACATCCGTATTGGAAATGGATAGTATACGGCCTAGGTTAGCTGTGGGAGAAAAATAACATATGTACGCTACTAGTATATTACTGACAAAATACAAAAGAAAGTTTGTGCACCTGGCGAAATTCCATACACTTTCTTCTAAATTTTGCCACCCCTACTACAAACAAAGATGACAAGTCAAATCGCTAGACAAAACAAATACTGGAGTACATATTTTCACCCTATGAATATAATGATAAATATTATGTATAATCATTAGTAAATATATATTTATTTATCTTTTGGGCCCAGGCTTCATTTAAATGCTGAGCTTTTCTTTTCGCCACTTCAAGATGCCGTAACAAAAATCCACGAAATCATGTTAGACTTGCTGCACCTTGTATATTGTTGAAAGAATAAGCACTTTATTTTGTGTACAAAACTAGTGGACACATTTTTGTAACAGTTGAGGTGTGCCAGGAAATCCTACCTCCGCCAACCTGACATCCTTTGGAATAAGACCTCTTCCTCTGCTATATTTAACAGAGGTTTTCTATCAGGGAGTGTACGCTGAAAAAAAATCCTAAGATGTAATGACGAGCACTCCTTAAATCTGCACATCACGTCCTTAAATACGTAGAAAACGAAAATAATGGTAAATCTGGAGGGAACTACATTATCGAGAATGTATTGTGTGAACTGGTGTTTAACTCCTCGCTGTCAGGAGTAGCTATAAGTGACTTTTTGCGTCATTCTGACGTCATGGAGTGACGTCAGTAAGCAATTTTTACAATCATGCCAGCTAGTATTCTGGGTCCTTCCTTTTATGTAGCGTAAGTACGGCTGGTAAGTAAGACAATTACGTATGTAGTATCTTTATTGTAGTATATCTCCTGCCTATTAGGACGGATATCTTGTACAACAAGACGTTATGTACACCGTGTACAGGAGTGACCTACAACAGGTAGATGTATTAGAGGGAAAGGATGGATGATACACCATTATCGTAATGTAACTGCATGGAACGTTCTCCTGCTTCGTCGTACGTCGCGTACGTCTTGTACGTAAAAGTGCTACTGCCAAGTGAAAGATTCCTTGTGCTGACCTCTTGACTAGCAGGATCAGAAATCTTCCTCTTCAGGACGTTCCATGAGAAAGGAATGTATGATACTTACGTATGTATGTTCAATGAATGTCGTTTCCTCCTGCTGGTCCGCAGTATAGTACATTCTGGACGTCGTATACAGTATTCAAAGCAGTGTGTAACAACATGCATATACAACATGAACGAGGTTTCCTACGGACTTTCCGTACGTGCAGTATGTACTAACAGTAGGGTGCATCGTGGAAAGCAGGGTACAAAATCTTGCCTATAATGAACCGTGTAAAATAGGTAAATTTGGGAGAGGATTTGAGAGAGTAAACATCATTACAGCTTTGTACTAGCTATTACAAATTAATTTTGGAGCAGGGTGGCTTACTAGTAGAGCTTTCACCTCTGGTATGTATGTGTCCCTGGTTCGATTATCCCTCGCCCGACGTGGGCTTTGTAGTAGACAAACCGTGCGTTTGAGTTTTCTAGGGATTCTTCCGTTTCCTCCCATTTCCCTCATTGCACCATTTTATTTACTCTCATCATCACCATCTTCTTTAGCCTATATGGCAAATGCCTAGGATGTAAAACTCAAAGATTTAATTTTTTCTCAAGCTACTTTCTGCAAGATAGAAAGTAATATTACCTTTCCCGATATGAGAGAGAGAAAAATGAAATAGTTTACTGTCTCACATTTATGTTTTTAGGATAAAAGAAACTACGATAATAACAAGTGAATGATAATAGAGATAGTGACAGATGGAACATAACAGAAAAAAAAACAGAAATCCAACGCACATGGTGTTTGTTCACTAAGCCCACTTTTCGCGAGCCTGGATCGAACCATGGACCCCAAGCACCAAAGGTGAACATTCTATCACTAAGCTACCGCAATCCCCGTGGGATTGCCAATGCAAACATTCAATGCTTTTTATTATCTCGATAAATCTTTCTTTTCCGTGTGTATCTATTTTGTATTGATCATTACAAACAAGAGATTCACATAAGCTACTTTTATTAACCTACTATAATTGTTTAATTTATATTCATAGCATTGTCTATTAGCCTATCTTCACAATATGTGATAGATACACTAAGCATGTAATATGTAAATTACTATGAAAAATGTACTTCGCATGAAACGTAAATAAAGTACAATAGTATTAAATATAAATTTCTACGAACACGAATTTTTTACTACTTTATATAATACCTAAAGGTAGAACTTCTTACAAGAGCGAAGTAGTCCGTAGGAACACATCTGGCAGTTCATACAATACATACAATATTTACACAATAAATACAATCTTACCCATTGAGTGACATATTTGCAAAATATGATTCAGTTATTTCGTCACGATGCAATTACTTTAAAAATCAGTTTAGTTACTATCACATTTCCCGCATTAAAACATCTACATAAGATACAAGAACAGCCACCTCAATCCTCAATTATTACGTCATCTGTTGGTAAGAAATGGTATCTTGAATAAAACTAATAAACCCAACCTTGTACCTCGTATGGATAATTCATTGAAAAGTTAATTACCTGGAAGGATTGTATGTTCCGTGCAAATCTTTTGTCAACCACTTCAAATTCCACATTACTTTCACTGATTCAAATTAAAGTTATCCTGTATCAGATAGTATCTGATGAAGCCAAAGAGTTAGTTGGCGAAACTGTAACACGTGCTGAATTTTAACGAAATTATATAGTTTTGATTAGCATATAATTAGTTTATATCAAATTAAAGTGAAATAAGAAACAACTTGTTGTCTCTCCTGATTTTATTTAAAGTTTAAGAGGTTACTGCATCATAACGATAGTTTGTTTCTCCTAACTCTAAGAGAACTAGGCTATGAACGACTTATGATCTGCTGGCTGAGTGCATTCAAAAACGAGAGAAAGCACAACAGTTGCTGAGATACACCTAATATTGTAAATGAAGGTGTTACATGTTTATTTTATGTTTTTTGTATATGTGGCTAAAGTCAAGAAACGAAAATCTAAGGGTCGTTGAAGCTTTCATCAATGATACTTCCATGTATTCAACTGATGGAGTTGCGAAAAGATGCTTGTGGATAGGAGACAACATAACTCTTCAAGAAAATAAGTTAAAGTTGGAAGTTTGCTCTTCAGTACTTTCCTTAAACAATGGAAGAAATGTATTGAAGGACACACCCCATATGAATGTATACGGATCTGAAGTCGGAACGCAAAGACAAGGTAACGGTGACAGAAAGTTATCCCGGATGATGCCCGAAGATAATGCGGAGCAGTTCATGAAGTGTTTTCCAAAACATACACAGGTCATATTAAAGGTACATCTGTGACCTTGTTAGAATGATCACACAAGCAGCTATGCGCAAACAGATGACCGTAAAGATATTGAATATCTATCTGAAGTGTGGTATTCCAGGTTCACTGCGCCTTCTTCTCTTTTTGATCTCTACAAACAGCCTGCCCTTTATAGGTACATTTTGTGTAGAAACGTTTCGGCTGCAACCATCATGACTTCTGTAGGTAGTTTCTGCTTTGAGAATAGTGGTTCATATGGAAGATGTATACAGGGTGTTCTTCAATGCATTTCCATGTGTGTAAATTCGAAGTTCAGCAATATGCTACCTACGAAGGAATGGTATGTAGAAAAACTGTCATGAAAGGAGAACAAATGTCGAAAAGCATACGTGATATAATACCTTCATTTACTAAAGTTTTCAGATTATAGATGCCATAGTGAACATAGACCCTGATGAAATGCATAATAATTGTAAAGAAATACTCAAACATGAAAAACAGTACAAAATAACCTAAAATTCCTGTATTTATCTATAATGTTTACAGTGTTAAATAAATAAAAGGTCTATACTTGTGGCTAATCTGTGCACTTGTACAACATTTTATAAACACATATTTTTATGTGGTATTTGATGTAGAAATGGAGATGGCAAAATACATACTGTATACATTTAAGTGAAGAATAATGATCTGCGTATATATACAAAACTGTATTATAATCTATCCATAATTACAAAATGTGTTTGTCTTTCGTGGATGGGAAAAATATAATTCGTAAGAAAGTAATTCCATCACATAATTCGAATATAAACTGATACATATTGACCACACACTGTTTTTGAGCCTGTTGATTTTAACAAGTCTATATTGACTGGTTGTTCCTTGTGCTCCCTATCGAAAAGAATTGACGTGGATTCTCCAACGTTCACTGTATCTGTTGCAAATTTTGTTAGATCCTCTTCTGCTCCTGTGGCTCTTAAAATACTGCTTGAAAACTCGAGGTAATAGAGCTCTGGGGAAGTTCTCGAAGTACCTAAAAATCATATAGTAACAATGAACAAACAAATAAAGAGTAGCTATACACAGGAAAATTACATAATAACTGAGCAAGAAAAGCCAAATCGTTATAAAGGGCCTAGCGAAATAAGCATGTGAAAACTGCCCCCAAGCATATCTGCACCAAATTTACAGTATCGATTAACATTTATGAGAAACTCAGTTTCCAAAAGTTTCATACGTCCAAGCGCTTTTGGAGGGATGTTAGGAGGGGGGAAAGAAAATTAATGTTTCTCCTGAACGGCTGAACCGATTTGCATGAAATAAAAAGATGTTAGGTGTTCTCAACAAGAGAAAAGTCGGAAAATATTCTTTTGAAACTTCCTGGGGTTGAAAATTGAAGTCAAATTTTTTCTTGAAATTTTCAAAAAAAATTTTTTTAGCGGAAGACTAACTGGAACACCCACAACTTTTTCCAGTTTTGTCTTCAGAGGGTCCCTAACAACATATATTGTTTTCATTTTGTTTGCAAGTGTACTTCATAGTGAAAAAAAGGCAAATGTGCATAGGTCAGCATATATGTGGTATACGTATGATACATACTCTACAAGACTAGGATAACCAATACCTATGAATGAAGTTGCTATAACATTGGAATCTTATGATAAGTATTTTTTGTCTTAATGGTAATTGGTCTCTGATGATGAAGAGGGTTCACGACCCAGTTCGTACCTTCCTTGGCTACGAAACTGCTGTACATCAACTGAGATTATACATTCTCGTATTTTGTGTTAATTGTGCACATAATCAATGTTCTATGATATATATTGTTGAGAGTTGATAAAGAGTTGAGAGATGAGAAAAAGACTCATAAAATGCTTCGTGTGAAGTGTTGTACTGTATGGGGCGGAATCGTGGACATTACGTAAAGGTGATGAAAATCGACTGGAAGTCTTCGAAATGTCGGTGTGGAGAAGAATGGTAAGAATTAGTTGGCTCGAGCGGAAAACGAATGAGAGAGTGTTAGAAATGGTGGTGAGAAAAGAACGCTTTTAGATATTATTAGGAAGATGAAGAGAAACTGGTTGGGACACTACCTAAGGAGAGATTCTATCATGAGGGACGTCCTAGAGGGTATGGTGGAGGGAAAGAGAGGGAGGGGGCAAAAGAGACTACCATTAATGAATAATATAAAAACAGAAGGATCATACGCGAAGACGATGAGGTTAGCGGAGGACCGTGTAGCATGGAAGCTTCTCAGCTGCGGCAAGTGACTTGCCAATAAAGGCAGAATACCTATGATGATGATGTTGATGATATATATAGATCTTTGTTTAGTAATTGTTCTTGTTCTTGGTTAATAATATGCCTGTAGTTAATAGGTATTTATGTGTTTAGTTTGTTTCGATGGTATTACTGTGTATTTGTGTTTAATATGTTCAAATAAAGAACGAATTAAAAGAAATTAATCCTTATCACTGTTTTCGTTCACTACTGGAACAATTTCGCTTTTCGTGAACAGAACTGTTGGTTGGTGGTGCTGCTATTGTGTATTATTCATCATATGCGAGATACTTATCGAAAATCATTCGACCAGCTGATATATTCAGTGAAATGTTAAATTATCAAATTATTGGCATTACTGTAAACTTGTCGAGGTTATAGCACTGTATGATTAAGAAATTAATCCTCCTGTATTAATAGGATACTAGTCCTATATTACATGTACTGAGCTTACTAACTATAAATGAAATTCCCCTGCGCAGCATGATTTCAAGAATAACGACAAATTTTAGGACCTATAAGATCTCAAGTAAAACGAGTTAAAAAGTGTTCTCATGGGACACAGCACAATTGCTACGTACTGCGACTATACAGAACCAAGCACAAGCACCAAAAGTTGGGCAAACCGGGCAAATCCCCGTGACGCTAACGTCAGAGGGCGCCCAAACGAGCACCGCAAAATAACTTTTCGAACGTATTTTCTAACATCACTGTAATAAAATGTAAAATATATTCTAGACCTAGGTGAGGGGGTGAAAGACTCATTGGCAGGGTGAAAATTTTGCCTTCGTTCGCTCCTGACATTGACTGAGATGACGTGTTAAATGGATGAGGACGATACTGGCATATTTAGGCTTTAAACTCAACATTATTGGAAAGTAATAATTAACTGATCTTCTAAAATACCGATTGCAATATCCATATAACATAACATATAACATGATATCCATATAAAAAGATATCCATATAACATAACATATAACATATGAATATCTTTTTCTATCGATATTATAATTAACATGTATCTTATCCTTTCTCTTCTTCGAATTACATAATCAGCCTAGTATATATTTTAAAATATCTTACGCCCTAAAATTACAATAAAATAAGGATTTTCAAGTAGTAAAATATACAACGTACTGTTATATATTATGGCGCTCGACGGACTTTTTATTCATTTACTCAAAAAAAAAGAAAAATAATTCTGGACCGTTTACTTTTACATGTTAATCATTCGAGTTTTCGGATGCACCTCGTATACTTGAAAATTACAATTCATATAAATATACATATATATCATATTCAAATTTATAACAATATTATTATCATATTTATTTTAAACTTTATCATGTTATATATGTTTTAAATAATAGGATTTTGGAATGTCGTTGTTAGGACAACAAGAAATAAATAGATGGATTTGTTCAATGGAGTTTGCGTATTAATGGCTCAATAAATTTGAAGTGAACCGTTTTAAAGTAACGCACTTAAAACACAAATTTTAATTGAAAGTGCCTACAAGTTAATTCAATTCGGTGTGCTCACTACGCTAGAATAATCAGTCTGTTTCCTCAGAGTGTCAAACCGTGATAAAACCGTTGATTTCGGATACTATGTAAAGTCCTGGAATAGGCTGTGGATTTCGTTTAAAAATAATAACAGTGTACAAAATTCCAATTTTCCTACCCCGAATGCATCGTTCCAGAGAAAATGAGGATTGAATTTCTAACTAAACGCGATCGGACTTTCTCCATTGATCTCAGCAACCTCAAAAACTACGGAATTTACACTAATATCGATAATTTTAAACAATTTTTATATGTCCCGATAACCCTCCTTTGGAATCCCCTTGTTGGAAATTAAATAAAAAGGCTTCATCTTGTTCTCGGACCGGGATCGGATTACCCGTGACCAAAATTTTGTAACTCTCGGTCCATTCGTCTGGCCACATTGTAGCACACACACAAATTCTTTATTTTATTTATATTAGATCTGTACGCTATAATTTAGGCATGCGCCTATAAAGTAAGAATGCAAAATGTATTAGAGAATTATTTCAAGAAAGAAAGATGATAAAATACTTTTTTAAAAATGAAAATTAAATATTTCACTTTAACGTTATACCCTTTATGCTAAAGGAGACTACGACTAAGGCAAGTGAATGATGGTGGAAGAATTGATAGGAGAAACTGGGAGGAAATGAGAGTACCCAGAGAAAACGCACGTACGCGATGTTGCCTATCACAACTTACTTGGCCGGGGAACGAACTAGGTACCCTACGCGCCAGAGATATGCGTTCTACCACTGAAACATAGTGCCCCCTATTTTTAAAATTGTTTACCAAATTTGCGACTGCACGAAAAGTTCCCCAGTGGGTACGTCTTTTACAATGACCTTATGTAGATTGATTACAGTGTGCTCGCTAGTCGGATGCTTCATTAGTACTAACCTCACTACTCCTAACTTACTAAAGTACTAGTAGTAGTATCGCTGGCATTTTTAAATGAAATTCTTGAGAAGATGGCGGGTCTTAGTGGAACAAATTCCTAAAGGATTTCCTAAGTCATTCTACGCTGTTATATTTATGCAGTACCGCATGCCCAAAAAATTATGTAGATTAATTATATGCGTACCAAGTGATGAGCATAATTTCTGTTAATACCAATCAGACAAAATAATAATAATCATCATAATAATAATAATTATTATAATTATAATTATAATTATAATTATAATTATAATATGAGCAGCAACAACAGTAAGTTAGATTAGGTTACGATATGTTAAGATTAGTTAGTAGTAGCATTGGCGTAACTAGTATACTTTGCTGGGATGAACATGGCCCCTTACTTCTGAATATTGCAATGACTATGTGTAAATTGACATAAAAATATCACATTATTTTCATCAAATAAAACATTGGGGGACAGGACCCCCCTAGTTAAGGTTATAAGTAATGGTATTAGCACTAGTAGTAACAAGAGTAGTAGTACATTTCTTCCGTTAATACCCGCTCCATCCTTCTCCTCATAGTAGTATCAGTAGTAATAGCCTACGTAAGCGAATACTACGGTAGGTTCGATTCACGGCGAGTATTAATGGAAGTTAACTCGTATTAGTAGTAGGTTATAACTTTCGTTACATTCAGCTAAATATGCGAAAAACATATACTAGCTGACCACTAAAAGCAGCCGTTCTATCGGGTCCTTATATCGTGTTATTCAGACCTTAATATGAACTTTTGTATGTTTCACCGTGTATTGCAAACATAGCAACTCCTATTTAAAAACAAACTGTACTGAAAATTAACAACAGATAATACTTTCACAGAGTACTTGTAATAGTTTAACCCTTATCTTTTTATTTACGCGATGATATTCACTCCCAATTAGTGGATTTAACACGACTGTGATCTGTGGATCTGTGTTGTGAATTTAACACAATTTTTTTCTTCTCCGCTCAGCCAAATTCCAGTAAACATTTGAAGTCCACGTAGCGACTGAATACGGTCCTGCCAGACTGTAGTATGTTTTATTCTCGTGAAAATACTGTGTTTTACACCGGTACGTATGTATATTGCCTCTCTTCAGATTGTCAATAGCAGCGTTCTCCTGAAAATCTAGTTATATTGTTATTTTCCAGTTGTACTGCAGGAATCTCCTGCAGTCCACACAAAAATCTGTACGTTTTGCAAATATTGTCTTTATTACGCTTTCATTCTCAGCAGGTGATTGCATCCAGCTTGCTTGTATTCGTATATGACGTCCTATTGCTTTGTGTTACCAGTCGGCAGTATGTGCCATACATGTAACAAGTTGTACATGGAAAGATAACATGCATACGTAGCAAACCTCCAGAATTCTGAATTTCACTTTGTCATTCCTTGTAAGGTAGACGCGTCTAATCACAAATTTCACTGAACGTGAGATTCTAACGTATTATGTCAGTTTCACACGTATTTACGCGTGTAACCTACTTCATACTGTAAATGTTGCTTTTACATTCACGGTAATGTATTCATTTTTTCAGTGTACGTTGTGTCTTTCGTGCTTGTTCATAGGCACCTAATGTTCGATGTCGTAAGTTGAATTGTTTACTTGCAACGTAGACAGATAGCTAATGCTGGGTAATGCTAATCACGGCGTACTTTAAATCTATGGATGGCCACTTCCAGTACTTCCCTTTATTCCATTCTGTAAAGTTTGTGCTTTATTCTTCCAGTTTGTCTGTCATTGTCTGCAACTAAATCGAAGGAAATGAGATATCACTGCCGTTGCTTCATTACGTCATGCACATTAGCATAGGTTCCAATTTCGCCACACTTTGCTCAGTATGGCGAAATTGAAAACACTTTCAAAGACTACACAAATGGAGTGATAATATGACTCCCAATGTACAATACACAGTGTTACGCATATTGTAGACATAAAGCATTCATCTTCACAATGCAATATTTACCAGAAAGTTTTGAACATTTCTTTCAGAACAATAGACTGCACTTCGTTGTTCTTGATCTTATAACAGAACTACGTTTGTCTTTCGCGCTAGCTCCTCCAACCCATCAAAATGGGACATAACCCGTTCACTATGTTCTATCTACGTATACACTGGCCGCATCTACGGACTTAAGTCAACGTGTTTGGAAATACAGGTACCTGCACAATTGCAAAATTTGCGAAATTGCGCGCACCTACCTTATAACATTTTAATGATATTATTTAAAATGTTGAACAGTAAGATTATGAAGGACGTTTAGGCATAATCATTAATATGAAGAAACCGCATTTGTGGGAATTTTTTTCCATGGATCCCACTAGATCATGTTGCATGACAGTTCATGAAAAAGAATAAAATTCTTTCTATAGGATTCTATAGGAAGATTAACATTTAATAAACTCTCGGCACGTTCTAATTCCTTTTAGATACACTATATTTAATTACGAAAACCAACATTGTTGTAGTAAAGGCTGACGTTAGTCAGAATACTTGTAGTTATGAAGTGCATAAAACATTTCAAAAGGATGACTTAGGAATTGGAAACAAGCAAAGTAATTACATTTTGCATTTTTTGAATATAATTGAATCTTATATACATAAAATAATTTTTGTGTTGCTTTCCAAATACAAAAAATGATATTACCCTCTTAAGACGACAGAGTTTTAGATATTTATACTATCTGAACGTAGCGGAGACATGCAGCTGAATTAACTGACAATGTTATTAATATAATTCCTTAAATAAAATATATTGAATGAATCCGTATTATTTCTTCTTGACCGATGTCTTATATGACAAATGCAATGCCACCAGAATTCGGCCCAAGTTTCGCAATGTTCTTTCATTCTAGTGCCAAACATACTTAGAATATCACCAATCATAATATGAGAGCTGTATTCAACACGTTAGATTGTATTACACAAAACGAGTTCAATGTCACTTGTTTTTGTTTATTATGTCAGTTAATAAACGTTTTTGCCTCATACAGTATTAAATTCACCAATAGGAATCTGAAATTTTACTAAATATGGTAGATAGTATGACATTAACAGCGGTAACGAAGGTTTGTTTGCATATAAGTTAATTTAGCATGTTAGAAACTCAGTGCAATATTGTACCTTTTCTAATAAAAACAATTCACCTATGTAATAACATTTGATTCTTGCCCTGACACCTAGAAGTGATTTTGTAAACCAAACTGTATAATTAGTTAGTACTTTCCTATGCTTATTATTCTCCAACTTCCTCTGTGGCTTGTAGAGAAGCCAAAATTAATTACAGTCCGCACCCCAACTAAAGAATGTTACATATTCGAAAATGGCGATTTTGAGATAAACATATAATCTAGTAAAGAGAAGGGTGCTATTTCACCTGTATAAAATTTATAATGTTATTTCGTCTGGTTTCCACTTGGGAGCGTTAATAACGGTCATCGATTTTGGAAATATGACAGGCTACGAGCGTTTTGTAATATTATATCATTCTATATCTCAGTAGTCAGCGAGTTCCGAATGGTGCATACCGCTGAAGATCGTTACATCTCAATTGCAACTGTTTTCGGATGACGGTAAGTTAATTTTTGAGTTATCTTTAACAGATGAGTGTTACATGTGCAGATGCTACTACCTAGGTATATTCGTCCTATATTGTTAATTGAGTAATGGGTTGCATTTTGTAGAACAATGTTGTTTATATAGTACGTACAACCAAATTAGATTTCTTCAAAACAGTATTTATTTTCCATTTCATTCTTCTTGTAATATAACAGTCATCTTTTATAAGGATATAGATGTTTCTGAAAATGTAGCTACTTTACAGTTACATCACTAAGCATTATAACACGAAAAAATATTATTGCATCTTGAAAAGTGTCACTTTAAATTAATCGTACTTACTATTTTCGATTTACCAAAGGAACATGTTGCTTCCAACAACACATTTTACATAAATATCCCTTCAAAAAAATGCACTAAATATCAGAATGGTATAAAGGTATCAAACTTTCTGCTGGAACTCCCAAAGAATTAGTTCTTTGATTGTTTTGATAGGAATACTATTGTTGTGTATTTTCATTTACTAACTTACAGAAGCGGTATTGTTCCTATAAAGATAACCAAGTAAGTTCTGTCGCTTTTTGACTCACCACTTTCGAACATCGATATGTCACCTAAGATATACCTGAAAGATTAAAAATAGTCTTTATCAGCATGGACGTCCTTCTGCCAACGTTCTGGAAGGCTATGGATTCCATTGCGCTAGAACTTGGTGGACGAAGAAGGTACCAAGTGCGTTTAGCACCTCTACTAAAGATTTGAACTGGCGTCCTCTAACGTGATTGTCCAAGGAATGGAACTGGTGATAATCGGACGGTGCAATGTCCGAAGAGTATGGTGGATGCAATAGTGATTCCTATTCAAAGCGTAGAATGGTGTCCCACGTCATCCTAGCCATGTGGGGCTTAACGTTGTCTTGTAACAGGAAGATCACTTTGTGACACACAAATGGTTACTCCAGAGTTTTATGTTCTTCTTGAACACGTTCGACTACTGACAATAAATTGTTGCATTGATACTCTGATCAGCTGGTAGCGGTTCCCATGCACAATGCCGCCACCAAACACACAGCAAGACATTCTTTTGCAGTGCTGGTTTCGGCTCTTTTGGAACAGGTTCATGGTAAGCTTACTAATGATGACGGCGCCTTGGAGGTTCGTAAACACTCCACTCATCGCACGTCAACACTCTGTCCAGAAATGGTTCCTTCCTCAAACAAGACACCAAGGAAACACACGTGTCTGCTCGCGTTGCTTTCTGGCCTGGAGTCAAATCATGTGGGACTCATCGACTCATCTATTAGTGCTATCCCCGTTGATAGAGGTTCTGCCGAATGGTTTCTGCACTCACACTAGATTGTAGACCCAGTTTCTCACACGTCTGGCCACTGCTCGCCACAATTACTAATTAAGATCTTCATTTGGCACCTGGTGCATCTTTGAGTGTTTCGTCAAGGTTCTTAAAGTTGTTAAACCACCGGTACACTATCCACGTAGTCACGATACTATCACCAAATCTCTGGCTTATCTTCCGCCCCGCTCCAGCGGCGTTTGACCCCAGTTTGAACTCGTAGAGTATTCACGCGCTTATGAAGTTCTGTGGAGGACTCATGTTCACTCTGTCTTTACGCAAGTTCGTGGTGTAATTAAACTCCACAACCAGGTAGTGTGTAGGATATACCTACTCTAAGACTGGCCTTCTCCTTATCTCCATTCACATTCAACTCACGGTTTGAGCGGCAATTGAACACGGAACTCCACAGTGGCATGATTATGTTTGGCCATCGTGGCCTGGTGGTCTACCACCAAACTATTTATTGCATGCGTGTAGTGCATGCCGGTTCTGTTCAGCCAATTTGATGGACAGGTTCCGCCAAGCGAGGCCTCCTGCCCGTAGTTTCCCTATTATAGACCTTCGTCCTCGTGCACGAGTTGAACTGTCAAATCTGTCCCTCGATCTTGACGCTTTAGCGAGTAACCCGTATTCACCAAGGGAGTGGGATGAGCCCACTGCGCGGCAATCCAAAGTTTTGCGTGCCAGGTACCTACTGGTGAAAGCAAAGTGCTAGCGAGCCAGTCCTCTTATGCTCTGCAGGCTTGGTGCCCAAGCGTTTCAAGGCAGACTCATATCCCGCTCATGTTCGGTGTTATCTATGTTCCTGAGATTGGCTCCCATGAGCTACCGAATCCTACGGGTGTGGCCACAGCACGGCAGAGTCCAACCCAATCCGGGAACCCCGGGCAATGCCCGAGGAGGCTTGTTCAGTCCCGGCACTGCCTGCCTCTATCGTTCAAATAGCAACCGTCTTCGCGTGTAAAGTTACTACGCACACGTCGAGATACTCCCTATCTCACTCCGGATCTCACGGTACGTGTTATGTCACCATTTGACTTTGTTGTCAGACCATATCCCAGAGAGTTTTTCCCTTTCTCCGGGATCAGAAACCGTTGGCCAGTTACCTGAGATTGGCATTTTCCCGTGTTGCCGTTCAGTCCTCCTGCAGGCAGGAATCTGACACTCACCTCCTCTAATTACGGTAGAGGTACACCGTGATTACCAGAACCAATAACTGATGTAGACCGTCTATCGAACATACATCTTTATTTGGAAAAATGAAATGAAAATCCTTGAGTTTTACGTCCCACAGTTCGCCGGCTAGGCTAAAGGGGCTGTGATTATGACAAAGGAATGAAATGGTGGAATAAAGTAAGTGGGAGGAAACGGGACAAATCCGAGGAAACCCACGCACACGGAGTTTGTACACCACAAAGTTCAATTGGCGGTAGCCGGTATCGAACCCGGGACCCCATGCATCAGAGGTGACCGCTCTAGCACTGAGCCACCGCAGCCCACATCTTTATTTGGGAATAAGTTATAATCCTCCTGGTAGGCTCGCCCGAGCAATACCGGTTAACTCTCTTTAACGTGTTGAGGTACCACGATGACGTTGAGATACTTCGTATGTATTCCCAGATCCAATGGTACTTGTAAGCCACCATTTGGGAGAAGGGCCGTGACATCTATACTCCCCTGGTGGGGCGTCCTCGTAGAGCTACATCTCTTTTTATGGCGTTGGCGTACACTACCAGACTCAATGTTACGTGGTAGTCATCCATTTTGATATAGGTACTCTTATTCCCTGGTAGGGTTAGAAAAGATTATTGCTATATCGTGAAAAGTATTGAATTGTGTATATAATAAAGTATGTGTGATTCATGTTAGAGTTTCATTTCAACAAGGAAGTTTTAAACGATTATTTTTGAAAATACTTATAACAAAAGTTATATTTAATTTTTATTGTTTTCTGTTGTTTTCCCCTACTCTATTTTTAATATCTTATTTCCACATCACTATCTTCCAACCAATTATACCGTAGACGTTGAAGGAGATAGAAGTGGATCAGAGTCAATCAAGATTGTGCAAATTTAATAAAAATTTCAGTATAATTTTTGTTATATCTGCAAGCATATGAACAACTCCCTATTCCCATATTGTTACGTCCAAGATTATTATTGTTTTAAACTAATATAGTTATTATACTGGAGTATTTCCTGTTAGCAAATGATCTTTGATGTTTATAGCGAACATTATGATAAAAAAAGAATGGTTTCTAGGAGTTCGTTCTCTATCAATAAAACTGAAGGAACGTTCTTTACTTGCTGAGATAACCATGCGGGTTAAATAGTCTATCTTTGAGTTGATGCGATTATTTTGAACCTAGTTTGAATCCAGCACGATGCATTTATTTTCTTATTTTGTAATTTTTCAGTTATTCTTGCTGTTCAGTTTTATAGTATATGTATTAAAAAGGTGATGGAGAACTTTCTAATTCATCAAAAAATAAGAAGGTGTACAGGAATAAAATCCTTTCCCAATGTGTTTCCCAATTTGTGTTTATCCCAATGAGATTCCACCTTAGTGCAAATGACTTCTTGCGTCGATCTACAATATTTTCATAAACCTGTATATAAATCAGGAGGTCTAGTGTCCAAGAAATCATTATAAGATATAATAACAGCTTCATCACTACTAAAACGCAGTTCATATTATTACTATTACTATTATTATTATTATTATTATTATTATTATTATTATTATTATTATTATTATTATTAGTAGTAGTAGTAGTAGTAGTAGTAGTAGTAGTAATAGTAGTAGTAGTAGTATACGCGAGTTTCTAATGGGGGACCTGGGAGCTAATGTTTTTCGGGGAACACGTTATGCTGTAGGTCCACACCTCATTCAGCCTCGCTGCTGAAAGGAGCATTACACTCAAAGTCTAATATATTATTATTATTATTATTATTATTATTATTATTATTATTATTATTATTATTATTATTATTATTATTATTAGAAGTCGACTCTGGTGTAGGATACCCGGGTTCGATTCCCGACGGGAGCTCATGTGCTTCAGGGCCTATGGTAAACTATATTCTCAGTTTTCATATAATCTCGCTGCTGAAAGAAGCATTAAACTCTAAATCAAATATACAGTATTATTATTATTATTAAGTAGGGAAAAAAAGTTTGAGAGTACTAAATTTCGTGAGACTTTTTTTTCCTCCCAGTTTGTTCTTACAGCTATGGACTTGATGTTGTATTGGTATATCAGATGCATTTTAGAGTAACAATGAATGTCCTCTATCATTCTTTTTCTAGAAATCTGCAACCCAAATTCTCACAGTAGGATTAGAAGTTGCACTTTTCGTCAGCTATTGACACATATTAAGATGAATTTTTGAGGTGATATTCTTCTAGCAAAGGTACCCAATAACGTTTCGGTTCACTCTTCCTGTTCCTTGGTCATACCTATTCGCAAGTCGATTCTGTTTGAAGCGTTCGGAGTAAAATTAAATTGTGTAGACAGCGCCAGAATTACAAAGGGGAATACAGGATGTATGTTATAATCAAAGGGAATTTTCCCCTTAGCTTTCTTGTAATTAACACACTGTCTACACATATAGACGCAAAGCGTCTGGAACACTTTTCCACAAACGACTGTAACAACCGTAACATAGCTCGTGATATGAATATATTTACGGAAAATATTATATTTTATTGCTAGTAAAATTGGAACATTGAAAGGTTTTACTACTGATTTGAACATTTCTATTGTTTTATGCATTACATACATATGTTGAATTAATATTTTACTTATAGCTACAAATGGCTACTTTATTTGTTAAAGTAAAACACAATTTTGACTGAAGTGGGAATCGAACCCGGGATCTTTCCAACGTGAGCTGTAGTTGCTTCTCACTTTGCAACAACGTCAGATGTTAAATTGACGCGTCGTATTATATATGCGGTAAGTTGGAAACTTTAAGACACTTTCCTCCTCTATCTCTGGCTATTGCGCTCCCCTAGTTTGAAATATTAACACTTTGAATGTGCACTATTACTTCACGAAAGATTGCCCCGAGGTTCATTTACCAAAATCTGCTTTCCCGTTGTAAGAAGAAATCTGTTCTTCACACGCTGAGTCCAATAGAAATAGTTTCCAAGATCTATTACAGTTTTTGATCGAAGGGGATAATAATTGAAATCGGAAGTTATAGAAATGTCTAAAGCTTCCAGTTTCTCTATAAAGGTAATGCGGAAATACAACTTATTTCTACGATACTGAGTCGACATATCAAGCTTATTTTATTTCGAATTGATCTGTTATCATGTAAAAGTTAGCGAATGCTGTTCAACATATACTCGGTATTATTATGTAATGTTAATTAGCGGATGTTATTATTATTATTATTATTATTGTATCTATGAGACGTGAACATAAACTTAACGTAGTGTTCGAACTACATGAGCTTCCGTCCGGAATGGAACCAGAGTCTCCCATGAAAAAGACGCAAATAATAATAATAATATGAACTGCGTTCTGATAGTGATTGAAGTATTGAGCTGACAGTGACCTCCTCTACACTAGAACGTGGGAGTTATATTCAAGATTTTCGAAAATCTTACGGATCGACGTAAGAAATTATTTGTACTTAGGAGGAATCACATTTGGATGTATAGAAAAGGTTTTACACCTGTATACCTTATTTCTTTGATAAAAAAAAGTTGCCCATCACCTCCGTATATTACATATACAATAAAAGTGCACGTGAAGAATAAATGAACAAGTACAAAATCAAGAAAAGTAAGAGCATGAGTGCGATTCGAAAAAGGTTCAAAAGTAATAAATCCGCACACAAAGTAATAACTTAGCTCGCATGGCTACCTAAACAACTACGAACTTTCATTTCAATTTTATTGATAGATAAGTAATTCCTTAAGATTTCTCCTTTTTTTACCGAATTTTGTGGTTGAAATGCGCGGGTGCCTTATCTACCATCAAGTTTTCTGCATTTTCCAAATAGTATGATATTCTAAAAGTATCATTACATAAAGTTGGAAAAGGAGAATTGTGTATTTCAAACAGCAAATTTTGAGCTGTTTTCGAAAGTGTCGTTATTTTTTCCCTATGACTTCCCCTACCAAATGCTTTGTTGACAAACTTATGACTTTAAGGAACCTAAAAAAAAAATCTGGCATCAAATTATATTTTGTAGTATAGCATTGCAATTTACACTATTGTCAATTGTCTTTATCATTTGTAACATGAATCGCTAATAAACAAGGGATCCATTACTATATTTCAAGATTTAAACGAAACTATGCTAATATATCCATTAAAATAACTAGCAGAAAATTATTCTGTCTATTTCATATAATCTCTCGGACACGAAAATTAAAACTCATCTATACGATGGTGTCATAGAAGTGTTCTGCTAGAAAAAGTAAGTTCAAAAAGCATAAGCAGCAGATCTTGGTCAGAAATATTTGATTCGGAAAATATTTTCTTTATATAAGTATCTCCAAGCAGTATTGAAATAAGTTGCGGAATGTCTACTTTCTCGAAAATTCAGGAACATTCTCGAAATTCCGGTTTGCTTCATTTACACACGATGAATTAATTCGAAAGTTAATGGCGTACTAACATAAATCCGAGGTAATTTAAGGTACAAAGATGAATATTTAAAAGTTTTTTTTTTCATATGGAATTTGAAAAGAAAAACAGAAATTCAATGAACACGTTTTTTTCTTTCGGTTGTTGATAATATTGGACTATAATTTAAACTTCACAGTAAGTTGTGAAAAGTATTATTCGGATAATTTTCATGACTTTTTATATAGTATTTAGAAGTTGTAATATTCCTTTATAGAGATATTTGAAGTATTTTATGATCTGCCCGTAGTAGACGTATTATTTAGGGAAAGCATCAACATGTTAAATTATCATTGCTAGTAATGGACCTACTGTGGTATCTATTAGCTATGGCATGTATCAACAGCAAAACGAGAAGTATTCAAAATATGCATTCTTTCAAACAGTTAATTGTTAAAAAGATTTAATAAATATGTTAACAAGTCCTTATAGATTTAAATAATTAATGAAAAGACAACAAATACAAGAGCCACATAATTTTACACACTGTTTACTATACAATAAGTTTACAATATATTTGTAGCAGATATATACAAAGATAGGACACGTATACCAGTTGAAATCTTGAAAACCTTAACAAATTAATATATATGACAATGATTCCTCATTTGCAATTTTCGTGTAAATCTAGAAAAATATTTCTTGTAACACTAGAAGGAACTGTTGTTCTGCTAGAAACATGTCATCGTGTAAGTTAAAACGGATACCGGAGCATATCCTCATCAAGTTTTACTTTAAGATTCTAGCGGTATAACAGTATACATAAGTACAACCTTCTATGTAATAAGATTAAAGTAAAGTTAAAATAGAAATTAATTCTAAAACGTTATTTTATTTTTAAATATAATATTACCGAAATATAATATGGGTAATTCCATTTGAAATCAACAAATCAAGTGGCCTATATGTTTTTGATTTTCGTTAAGTGTTGTACAAATGTTGTGGTATCAAAATATAAAACACTTTTGTAAAATTTTAGTTCTAGCTCAAAGGAAATTCATGTAGGAGCCATTCAAAAGTTGGTGGTTTTGTAAAAAAAAAAAAAAATAGACGTAATTCCGCACCCTACTTACAATACTGAAACTTATAGATCTCTTTGGATATTGAAGCTATTTGAAAATGTGTTTCTCTAAAACAATCTTAGAATTTGTACCATTTAAACGTTGTAGTAATGAACTTCCAAAGAGGAGTTAATCTTATGAATTTCACCATCAAAACAAAAAAAGATAAAAATTATGTCAAAGTTTGGCAGTTATTTCTGGTAAAGCTCCATCTAACATCTACGTCAATTTTTTTAAAATAAGTAGCTCAGCTGTTCCTCTTTGACATATAAACAATTAGGAGAGTATGTTTTGGTATGTTCAAGAAAAACAAATTATGACACAATGTAAGCTGAGCGCCGATTTTGGCACTTTTTGCACAAATCCTCTAAGTTTCCAATGACTTTTTACACTTTTCTACGCTGAAAATGTTTTAATTGTCAAAACTGAAGTGATTTAATAAATGAATTGTACCGGAAATTTGAAACTTCAATTACCATTGCTGAAAGTACTCAGATTCTGTTGTTAGTTCAGAAAACATGGACTAATATGAAAACTGTTGAAACATTTCAAAGAACCTAGTATCTCGTTTGAAAAGCCCATAAGATCAGAGAGGAGCATAGAGTTACATTTTATGCTTTACAAGTTATTTTTTCTCAGTACGTTTAACGATGTTCTTCCTCAGATTAAACACGTTATCTATTTTAGACATGGATCTGAAGCCCGACATAAAATCTATAAAGACAAGTTTGTCAACTTACCCCCCCATGAGTGATTTAGGACTCACTTCTGAGTGGAACTGTCTTGCCACAAGCCACGGCAAAAGTGTTTGCGATGGCATAGGTGGGACGCTGATATGTCTAGCTAGACATGCAAGTTTACAGAAGCGATTGGATACCCGGATTGTTAAGGTTGCCGATTTCTTCGAATTTTGTCAAGCCATAACCAACGTCAAACTTTTTTTTTGTAACGGAAGATGTTGAAAATGTTCCTCCAATGTTTCAAAAGAGACTGGAAAAGCCATCACATTGCAAGGGACGCCTCAAAATCATCATTATAAACACATCAGCCTGTCAAAACTTGAAGTCAGTATTGTATCTTCTTCAAAGACAACATTCACTCGAAATACTCTAGCAGAATCGAAAGAGAGTAACCTTTAATGTGAGCAACTCATTTGATCAATTTCTTGAAGTTGTTCGTAACAGTATTTATTGCAGAAATTAGTTAATTTTAATGTGATTAAGTATGTATGATAAACATGCTAAATCATTCAGTGTTACATAAAGAAAACAACATATTCTACAAATAATTCACCGCGTAATTCAACATCTCGCATTAATGCTTCTATCCTGTCATCTGAAAATTAGTTACACCGAAATAAATCATTATACCGAAAACAGCAATAAAGTCTTTATAATATAGCGAATGATATCAGATAACCATTAACGCTAGAAAGGAGAAAATCCGTCGAACTATCCGCTTACTTTGCATATTTAAAAGTTTTGTTTTATTGTACGGGGATTGATACGCAAAATCCTATTGTATATTCCCGTAGCAACATCGTAGCAACTCGTATGGAGAGTTCCAATGGAGAATGAGGAATATAGCTGAACTTGTCTTGGATCATCGTGTTATAAGTTTCGAAGCAAGTTTCTGCTGTTTTTCCTATTTCACTAATTTATCTTTCTTAGAAGCCTGGATCAAGTATAAGTCTGTTTTAATCAATTTTTGCTGATTCGTGTTCCAAGTTGTACTCACAACTCTTATTTTGTATCTCAAATAATTCGATGATGGGTTTAACAAAGAGACAATGGTGCTAGGATTTTGCTCTCACTGTCGGGCGGAAAGCGGGTGGACATCTTTGGAGACGAATACAAAAACGGAAATGTATTTCTCGTCACCGATTTGCAAACATTGCGGCACAAATCCTGGGCAAAAATATTAATCTAGTTATTAGATCTAACATGAAGCTTAGTCTTGTAATAAAGATCGAAAATCATGGCCCCTAACACTCGAGATAATTTAGCTAACAGCGGTATGGAGAACATTATAAAGTCCACAAACTAACAGCATAAGTGAGTTTTTACATGTACAGATGGATAAAATACAGCAAGTGAGAACGTATAGATTGCAACTTCTTAAAGAATTGCAAAACTGAAGGGCAAAAAAAGAAAAATAGAAATGTATAAACCATGCTGTTGCTTTTTTTCAGGTTGGTCTAAATTTCGTTCAATATACGGCAGGAATAGATGTGTCAGTGATTATTATCTTCTCACATACTGGAGGTAACTACTGTCCCATGTGTACAGATGCACTGCTTGTGTTTTTTTCTTAAAGCACATTATGTAAACGTGACTTGGATAATCAGAAGTACTAATCTTTTAGATATTTTTTTCATAAAGTACAAGTTTTAAGTTTTTGCTTTTTTGTAGATTTACTTAGTCTTAAAGCCGCTTTTTCAGGATTTTGGCGTGCGCCATACAGTTCCCTTGTAATACGATTGTAAGTAAAATTGTATATCCTCTACAGAAAGACAAATAGTCCTTTTTCAGGAGTTTGGCTTACGTTTCACAGTTCCTTTCTATTACGATTGTAAGTAAAATTGCATATCCTGTACAAAAGGACACATTTATGTTGACTGGACGTAAGTAAAATATGATAAAATTTATTTCAAAATTTGTCTAACTTTCTTTCCATATAATATTTATTTTTAAGAACAAGCAGTACAGAACGCGAGATATATTTATAAAGCAACAGCCTGTCCTGAGAGGTCAGAAAATATAGATAAGAGCGGATTCGGTATAAAAATAAAATGTTTCAAACATACGAGTAGGGCGAAAGGAGAGCATTATAGCACTCCCTTTTAGATGGTTGGAAATTTTAGTAAACACTGCGCAGAAGGTTGGGTAAATGGTGCCATAGACAGAGAAAATGCAACTTAGAAAAGAAATAAGCAAATCTCTAAATTGATTATATTTTCTTCAGTGATAGTAATTAATTACAACATAGGATATCACGTACAGGCAGCAGAATCCCAAAATGGTTCATTGTTATTACCTCTAAAGCCAGCAGTATTTCACATATTACTTTTTAACTGTATCCTTCAAATACATTAGCATTTACTTTAAAATATATTTATGGCGCTTATTGAAGTTCACGATAAACGTTAATGTATGAAAAGTAGTCTTTGAATTTTACTTTAAACTTATCACGATCTCTCCTACGGTTACCGATTACTACGTAAACGAGAGATGAGAAGTAATTGTTTTGTAAAAACCTAACCGTGCGTGGATAATATTACAGGAGGCGGAGCAGAACCATGTTTAGAATATTCTCCAGAGTAACAAATCTCTGTTTCATGTGTTTAATTGATAGTACTACATGCATTAGGGCTATAGTTTTTCAGGTGTAATCACCAACGCAGGTCACTTGCTGGAATGTTCTACTATGACAGAATCGTTTGCTTTAATTTAAAAATAAGCGTGGTTCGAGTGAGTTATGCCTATTACCTCTTTCCAGCACGGTGATATCTAAAAGGGGGTATAATATTAGTACCACTATGCCTAAAACAGCTAAGTAATTCACTAAGAATAGCGACAGGACCTTAGAAACATTTGAAGAATAAAATAAATACTATTTGAGATTTCGCTTTTGATTAACAAAGCAAAAATAGAAAAAAAGCTTCACTAGCAGACGATGTTCGTGAGTAAGCATTTTACAAATGTAAAAAATATATTTTTTAGATATTACACAATCTCCATTTTGGTAAGATATCACACGCCGTAAGCGTCAGTGGACCACCGATGTACAACTAACGACCTATTGCCAAAAATTACTCTCCCCGCAGAGACGATGCGCGGTAGTCCCACTTGAACAGACGCGACGAATTCCCAATGAACTGTAAAATTGATAACCCAAATATGTTAAATTGCCAATATGCGCTCTTTGTTTACACTAAGATGAGTTTAAAAAGTACTGATAACTAGTGGTCCGCGGTTGGCGCAAAATAACAGCCTTATGATTACTATGCGCGTGTTCTTCCTACTCAACCACGGAGGCAAGGTAGAAAACCTTACTTTAATGGACAAATCGTTGAGATCTTTTTTAAATTACCCAATCAAACTGTTTTCTAAACCATGTGAATTGGGCTATAACCGTTTGAGATTACACCAAACGTATTCGCTATGTAATTTTACATCAAAATGATGCACATCTGTTTACCTTATTTCCTAGTTCTCCCATATTCACTTTTTAATGTTCGGCAAAATTTGCCATCTAAATTCACACAATTATACGCATTCATCTCAATAGTTTTCACTTGATTATTTAGAGACAGCTCTTGATTTCCGGAGCTCACTTTATGAAAAAATCGTCATGAAAAACTATACCCTCAGCACAAGTGCAGTCAGTGGAAACTTGTAGCGTGTTAATGCACAATTGAGTTGCAATAATTCTAAAGGGAATAAACATTATTATTAATTATTTAAACTATCGATACATAATTCGACTGTGGTATTGACCTACAGTTTAGTCGAAATAAACCGAATTCCTGTATTAAACAACTCCAATTACTTTTGGCTCGTCAATAATCTTTTTCCATATTGTCAAATCAAAACATTTAATGCGAGACACGGGCATAAATCCGCCCATTTGTGACTCTTTGAAAATTACTATTGTTATGGTAATGATAATATTAAAAGTGTTTCTTAATTCCATTCCCATATTACTTTAAAAGAAAAAAGAACTTTAGTTTGTATTAAACAATGAAACTTTATTTTATCTAACATTAAGATTCGGTAAGTATAGCATCAATTATAAAAATATATTGTAAAACTTATATATTTTGATTTATGCAATTTTAAAGTACCAGACCGTAGGCAAAAACTTACACATTTGTATATTAAAATAAATATAGTGCCCTCTGTGATCTTCGATGTATATGAGATTGTATATTGCTGCTGCATCTCATACTGTCTGATGAAGCCAGAGTTAGTTAGCGAAACTGTCGCAAGTATTTTGTTTTTTATGTAAAAATATACTGTCTCGCAAAGCGAATAATAAGTTCGTTTTCAATTGACCATTATTATTTGTGTTGTTAGTAGGGTTAGGTATTAACACCCCTTTTTAGAGAAGGGTATTGGATGTGAGTTTATAACTTTACTTGGGATCCGAAAGACGTGAGCTCTGCAAATGAGTGATCAATATCTCCTTGTTCCGCTCACTGATAATTGTATTTGGGGTGATGTGCATTAAGGACATTCGTACTAGTCACTAAACTAACACTAAGAAAACCATTCACATAGAAAGTTCATTTAGCAATGATTGTGAGAATAGCTATGATTATGAAACTACTTGCTAATCACTAGCTCATCAAATAATTATATAACATAATTTAATAGAAATTACTGTCATAAATTTTCAAACTTCATGAAGAGACTTCGTTGACAAACTATAAGTTATTAGTTTGGGCATTTTCTTTCGAGGAGGAAATTTCGTTAACCCTAATAATATCAAATTATACTTATTTGTATTATAAAAAGACACGAAACTAATACCTAAAGAAATCCGCAGAGATATATATACAGTATATACACATATACAGAGTATCTCACCTAACTTTGCGACCTAAAATATTTCCGAAATGACAAAAGATGTGACAAATCTAGTTACGTAAGAATGTACTCATTTCAGGGGCCTATAAAATTCTGTAAATTAACAAGTACCTCCAGATGTCCCATCATAGGTCTCCAAAGGCCAACTTGAAAGTTTTAAATAGCAATTACCTATTTTTATTGTAGATTTTGATTCTGCGACCGAAAATAGGCAAATTTTACTTGAAGTACTTTTCGTTATACGCCTAGAAGGCGCTGTAATCACAAAAAAGTAATGTCATCGTGCGCTACCTAGAATTGACAATAAGCTAAACAGCTCGAGAAATACACTTGCAAGTAAAATGCACGAAATATGTTTCCAATATTTTAAAAAGGCTTATCATAAAATAAAATTGTTTTCATTTACGTTTCAATGCGATCGTGGTAGAACATCTCGATATGGATAGAAAAGTTTTTGTGATTTGAAGCAAGAAACATCTTCCCTAGAATTATAAAGGTCAAGTAGACCAATATGTTTCTTAAATATCACGAGACACGGACAGATTAAATAAAGTCATTATTTCACACTAGTACGTAAAAGCAAAAATCACAAAGGAGATTTCACAGGAGAACAAATTTAGAAAACCGGATAAAACGCAAGGAAGCTTAATTGATATACAGGACTATTTTAAATGAACTCAAAGATTTCAAAGGTAAATAACAAAAGTGTGTTTAGTCACAATAGCATGCTGCTGATGTTAAATGACAGAAAACTCAAAATTAGTTTTGTTTATAAATACATGCGTGTCATGTTCCTTGTCGAAGTTGCTCAAGATAAGTGTCGTTTCTAATTCAACATACGTCATTTTGAAAGTCTAATTCTTAGCACACTCTTTTTTTATATTCCACATCCAGGTGATCCATCTGCTTCTTAAATACATTCTCAAAGTTCAGTTTAATTCTTAGGGATGGGTGACTGAATCACTTAGATTTAATATAACCCTAACTTCTTTGAAAATTCTGTTTCACATGAATGTAGAGAATAAAAAGAAATATTGTGCTGTCTTCGTTTCCTGATATCTAGTTTTCCGACACCACCTAACTGTCGGGATAGAAACGAGAGTCACCTAAGAGGTGCGGGATAATAATACCAAATTTGTAGCAATAAAACACATGCTAAATGGGGGCTTCTCCACCGCTAGTCTTAGGCGACTAGAACCATGAGCAAAATTAGACAGGGTAACGAATATGAATTTAGTGTAAAAATAATTTGCAAATAACCAATGCATTTTCATTGAGAAATGGTAGCAATAAGGGCGTTAATGGATGGATGGTAGAGTAAGGAAATAGCAACTAATTTTGAACAGTCTCACCCTAATTCGAAGTCGTTCCATTCTTCTCCTTTTACTCGTAGGTGATCTTTAGGCGCAGTCCTCGAAGTTCGAGTGACTTGCAGGTTGGGTTGTTCTGATGAAGTCCATCATGAAAACTTGTCCGACAATCAACCATGGCATTCAATGCCGGACCTCAAATGCAAGGAGACTCCGATGTGTCTCGCGTTGTGGTTGAGATCCAAAGACCCAGATCGTGCTCTCATAATTGCTTTTGAGCTGACTGTCCCTCTGACGTCAGAATGAGATAACGGTGACACCACAGAGTTTCCTGAGCGTGGTCGATTACCCAAAACTGACATTGACCAAGTCCATGTTCTACATGCCGTTGATTCAACACAAAGTTCTCAAACTTGCTCCTGAGATTGCTAACGTTGACAGGTAAACGAACCAAAAAGAGACTCACCTGAGTCAAAGTACTTACTTCTATATTCATTACTTCCTTGTTGTAACATCGTGTCGTGGGTAAACGAACGAAATGGACAATGTCTTGTAGTAGCCTGACTATGAAGTTCCAATGAGGTCGAACCAATTGAGAGAAGCAATTGATCTAACAAAGAAAATTAAAAGCGTCCCGTGTGAGACTGTTAAAGGGTGAAGATTCTGAAGGTCGCTACCACTTTTTATTACAAATTACAAGTACAAAGACTTCCTTAATAACAGCAAAGCAATAGTTAATTAATCTTTCGATGTAAAGTCAGATTTCGACATACAACAAAATAGTGGTTTTAATAACATCAGGCAGTGAACTCTTGAAGGCTGCTTGGCTTCCATTGATGGTTGGTTGAATCTCAACATTTAATAAAGATGTCCTAGCTTGTCCTTACTTCATAACCCGTAACACTATTTATACCATTACCCTAGTTACGGAATGTGTGACTACACATCACCTTCACTAGCCACCTAGTGTCTTCCCATTTTTTCCCAAAACTTTAGTACCATCAGTCTCCTTGCCTCTCACAACTTGGTTTTCTAACATTAGCAGATAAACAAAGTGAAACTGATGTTTCACAGCATGTGATCAAATTGAGCATCTTTCTTATTATAACAGTGAGGAATTCGATGGTACAACACAAGTACTTCATTCCTGATGACGTGCAGTTCAATAAGAGCAAAATCATCAATAACACTTTCACGAAGATTATCCAAAGTATTTGGCCTTGTGTGATATACTCAGATTTTTAATTAAACCCAGAAAAAATAGTCTAGTCAGGGGAACGGAAGATTAACTCGACTAGCTTCCTTCTTACCTTTCCGCATACCTTCAAGCACAGCCTGATACTTCCCGATTCATTGGATTCTTAGGTCATCATTCTTTAGCTGGACAAAACCACGAGGAACATAACAACAAAGGATATTCGACACACGATTAAGATCCCACCATTGGAGGACGACCGACTCCAAGTTTAAAGAATACCATTCTGCCGGTTCATCGCCGCAGACACTTTCGTCAGTTGAGATTAGTGTAATGAAAATGTAAAAGGACATCCTAAAGACACATTATTGTAGAGATGCATCACGGAGAGAGTTCGACGCCCCTAGCAGTCCAGCAGGATTGCATTCCAGCTGTTGGCTGTTACCAGAACATCCAGGTTAGTTCACAGCAAACCCTTCATCGTTCCAGATGACCAGGTCGACACCAGTCTCGATGGATCTATCAGGCTAGTGCTCATCATTTATCTTTTCAATCATAACCTATTTCTCTCCCTCACCTTTTACCTACTAGTCATCTTCAAAATTGAAACATTTGAATTTTATTTAAATTCAATCATAATTTAGTTGTTAAGTACCGTGTTGTAGGCCTACATCAGTTCCATCCCCTATTGCTATATTATTCTATGAGTATTTCTAGAGATTATTCTGAGCTACAACTGATGGCACAGCAGCGGCACATGATGGTAGATGCTGTAAGATCCCAAATTTTCAAATGTTTCCAATAGCTCATCACAGAATGATGGAGATGCTGTGAGGCTTACGCCTTTGTTACGATCCCAAAATATTTCGATAGATTACGATTGTACATATTTCGATAGATAAATCAGTTACTTTAGAGATTATAAAAGATAATGTCGATGTATTTTGAGTAATCAGTACAGTATAATTTATAGTTTTCTTTTTTTGTTGAGAAAAATTGAGTCGAGTTATTTTTAGCCCACCCGCCCACCCTCGCTACGTTATTCATTTGCTCAGTTAGAGTAATTTTTCTTTTATTGTTTTTTAGTTAAATGATTAAGTGGGTGAGAAGAGAAAATTTTGCCAAGTCATTATATTTTGTTTTTCTTTTTGTTAGTATATAGGAAGTGTTATTTACATTTCGGGATTGGATATATATATATATATATATATATAGTAGTGTAAGATATTTATTATAAGTGTGATTTTGAAAATAATAAATATGGAGAATACTAGTGCTATATCTTCTGCTGTAGATCGTTTAGTAAAACCCCCTAAATTTTCCGGCAAATTGAGCCAGTCAGTTCAGTCCTTTTTTTAGTTATTTTGAGGATTTTTCTGTCCTTCATAACCTACGTGATGTACAGAAATGTCATTTGTTCCCGTATTGTTTACAAAACGGGGCTCGTGCTTATCTGCTAGCTTTACAATCAACCGCAGAATATACCTCCTTTATAACACTTCATAAATTGTCACGTAAATATAACACTGGGGTCTGAGGAACCACATTACTATTTTTATTCTCATAAGCATGTTTATACATATTTAAGTAAACGAAATATTTTATATATATAATTGTTTCATTGTAAATGTATATTAATGACATTACTCGAAAATGTAAACTATCTTTGAGCAAGAAATTTGATTATATGTAGATAATGCTATATTACTGTTTTAAAACCCGAACATCTAAAACTATTTCTGTTACATTCAAAATTCTTTATAACCTAACAGCACACGCCACCAAAATGAAAGGGTAATACATTAACATTCTTCCAAATATGTGGCACCCTAAACTTTTGAGCTACATAACTTGTGCTAAACCTTGCTATGCGCTTCGCATTTTGCATTGTGTACTCTTATAAGCAAAGAATACTTATAAATTTTTTAAAGAAATCTAATAAACGCAAGGCAAATCAAACCGAAACTAGAAGTTCCTTTTTAGGGGGAGGGGGATTGAGAGTCATCTGTTCTTACTGAGAACAATCAATACACAACACACTAGGTGCTCATTACAGATAGGTATAATTCAACTGGTACATTGAATTTTTGTCTTCCGGTCCTTTGAACGTGGGCACAGACCACATCTCTGCTTCCTTTGGAGTGTTCCTTGATTCACTACTGGCAAAGGTAGATTTAGAATATCTTGTATTGCTAAGCGAATACTTCTTCGAAGTGTAGACGTCTCCAGTCTTTTGTGTAGCCAAGGTTTGATCTAAGCCATAGCCAAGTCCTCAAGGTACTTCCTACGTGGCAGTCGCGGATTCTGCATGTTCAAACTATACAAGACCGTAACGTTTATACCACATTGATCCAGCATTGCAAACAAAATTTTCTCATTGGCCACCTGTTTCTCTTACGCGAAACACTAAATGTCTTACAAAGCTCATCAAATTTGTCTGTTTCTCCTTTTGTGGCGTTATAGTAAAGAACAATATCTGGCTTTCCAGTAGTTTCGTCAATATCTGCAAAATAGTGCATGGATGACAGCAAAAGAACATTTTTCTTCTCTCTTGGGCTGTAAGATACCAGTGTCTTATTTTGGTCAAATGCAAAAAGACATTCCCCTTGCCGGTTTTTAGCTAAGAACTTAGGTGGGATTTTAGGTTAGTTGTGTCTCAGTGTGCCTACCATTGTCAATTTATGTTCAGTTAGCATTTCTTGGAAGAGAGGAACAGATCCGAACCAATTGTCAACAGTTAGGTTTCTGTTTGTTCCATGAATAGGCTCAGAAAGCTTTTTGGTATAGAATGATGGTACACTTTCCTCCTTTTCAGTATGAACACGACCAATATAAGGGATAGCATTTAGCATGTTGAGTCATTTATCATTACAATCTTGATATCATATTTGTCTGGTTTTGATCGCATATATACTTTAAACGGACATCTTCCTCTGAAACTAACAAGTTGTTCATCTACAGTACAGTTCTCATAAGGCGCGTACAAGTTCTTACAATTCTCAATAAATTGTTCCCAAATGTTTCTAATTGGCGCAAATTTGTCGTTTCTTTCCTTTATCTCGGGTAGATTTATCATCAAATCTCAAACACACACTCAACTATCTAAATCGTGGTAAAGACATAGTCACTCTGTAAAGGGAAACGCCAAATTTTGTATCCCACAAATCTGCCAAATGTCTTCGATTGTTTTTCTCTACATTAGAGAAATAAAGAAGACCAAAAATGGCCAAAATCTCAGTTGCATTTGTATTGTTGTGGTATGGCTGCATTTCTAACTTCTGCCGCTTTCTTTCCGCTTCTTCATTAGTTCTCAAAGTAATTTCTTTTATGATGTTTTCGTCAAACAACAATCGCCAAGCTTCAGCTGGAGTACTTTCGGTTTTTGCAGGTCCCTTTGCGCCTGGAAAATGAGAAAGCAAATTTCTTTGAAGTCGCCGACCTCTGCGATCCGGTTCCTGGCATGACCAACGGTAACCATTCTTTCCTTTCAACGAAGCACTTTGTCCTTGCGAAGCACTCGATACAACGTCATCTTCGTCTTGTGCACTTGATTCATCATCTTGTTCACTTTATTCTAAAACAGTCAGAATCCAAGTCTGAATCATCATTACCAAAATCATTTTCATCGCCGGATGAAGTCATCAGATTCTTCTAATAGCTGTCTTATGGCATCAACGTTACTTGGGATATTTTTGTTCATTTTTTAGGAAAAACTAAAATCACACTCAACGAAACTAGTTCAGTAAACGTAACCGCAAATGTAACATTGGAGTAAGAGAGACCCCAAACGCAATTCAGCCGTTCACTGCAAGTTTCTCGGTGCAAACTGAAATAAGTTTTGCCATGCATTGATGACCTAGTGTTGCCAAGTAAATTTACGTGGATGGAAAAAAAGAACTAAATAATAAATAAAGAAGTTACTAAAATAAGTGATTCTTGGTGGGTCCTGTGGACCCCAGTGGTACAATTAGGGGATATGATAATCTTATGTATGTTCAGATTATTTTGAAACGAATAATTAACTCAATTTCCAACTATCAACGTCCCAAAACAAAGAAACATGTCAAAAGTTTTTTAAGGATTGGCTTCTTTCGTTCGTTCGTATTTACCTAATTTTAGTCAATTAGGAGAAGCGTTATTTTCTTTGTTGAAAAAAGTCGCTCCTTTTTGTTGGAAGGAACTACAGGAGACAACATTCAATAATATCAAACAAGCCATCATTTCAGCTCCATGTTTGATGAGATACAAGACTGATTATCCTCTGTATGTCTATTTTGATGCCAGCAAAGTATGGACTAATCGCTCTTTCTGGACTAATCAAACAACCTTAAAATTCACCTGACGACAAAAATCTAGTTCCCATTAGTTATTGTATTGCAACGTCTCCTAGTGAGAAAAAATTACACCCATATCGGCTTGAATTACTAGCACTATTATATTCATTACATTCAGTTACGTATTTTCTCTAGGGACATCATTTTTATTTGAAGACAGATTGTCATAGTTTAATTTATTTGAAGCAAGCAAAGGAAGTAAGTAAAATTTCCAGATGGTTGGGTGAAATTGAATCGTATAATTTCACTATTTCACACATCAGTGGCTCCAGTAACATAGAGGCAGACGCTACTTCACGTTTTCCTAAACCCTCCTAGAGATTTGGAAGATGAGAAAAAGAATCAAGAAGATCCGAAAATGTTTACACAGAACACAAATTCATTCTTGATTTTAGATGAGTCAAATCTGGCAAAAAACAGAACAGCGTAAAGACCCGTTTTTTAAATATATTTTTTTCTTGGTTGGAACAGAAAGAAGATAGAAATCCTAAAATAGAACGCCAAGCATTATATTTCACTATTAAGAATGAAATTTTGTATATAAAAAAGAAAACTTCTCATGGTATAAAATTTTTGGTTGCAGCTCCTACTTCTTTGCGTTATAAAGTTTTTAATGTTTGTCATACGTCAACATTGGGATCATCTCATTCTGGTTATTCTAAAACCTATGATATGTTAGTAAAAACAGTGTATTTTCCCAACATGAAGAAATATATATATCAGAAGTTTAAAGAATGTACGATTTGTCGAGTATTGAAATCAAAAATTGGTTCTCCGTATGGAACATTGCTTACTTATCTTTCAGTTCCCCCCTTCTATCACGTGCACATAGATGTAGCTGGGAATTATTCCCCCAATATTATGTTAAATCACAAATATTTGGTAGTTGTACTAGATACATAATTGCAAATTCCCTTCCTGGTGTTACAGCAAGTACTTTGGCTTCATTTCTTTATCATAAAGTAATTTTGAAGTTTGGAATTTTTTATGAAATTTTCTTATGGTGGACTATTGGACTATTTAAAGAATTATGTGCTATGCTTGGTGCTAACATGCGTTTTGTAAATGTACATGGACATTATACTAATGGTGTTTGTGAAATTAGTATTAGGAACATAGAACAACGATTGAAATCAGCGACCACCGACTCCAAGTTTAATACCATTCTGCGGTTCATCGCCGCAGACACTTTCGTCAGTTGAGATTAGTGGAATTAAAATGTAAAAGGACATCCTAAAGACACATTATTGTAGAGACGCATCACGGAGAGAGTTCGACGCCCCTAGCAGTTCAGCAGGATTGAATTCCAGTTGTTGGCTGTTACCAGAACATCCAGGTTCCTTCACGGCAAACCTTTCATCGTTACAGGTGACCAGGACGACGCCAGTCTCGATGGATCTATCAGGCTAGTGCTCATCATTTATCTTTCAATCATAACCTATTTCTCTCCCTCACCTTTTCCCTACTATTCATCTTCAAAATTGAAACATTTGAATTTTATTTAAATTCAATCATAATTTAGTTGTTAAGTACCGTGTTGTAGGCCTACATCAGTTCCATCCCCTATTGTTATATTATTCTATGAGTATTTCTAGAGATTATTCTGAGCTACAACTGATGGCACAGCACCGGCTCATTATTATAAAATAAAAATAACAAACATATTCCAAAATCTAGAGACAATATTTTCCCATCGGAACAGGATAAAACATTTTGTTGATATTTTAAGTAAGAACAAAATTGTAGTTGTGTCTACGCAAAGAAATATATACGTACTTAACCATTATATAAATGGTTAAACATGGACCAAAAATAAATTTAGTAGATTTGCCCTAGTCCGCCATTGCATAGCCTCGACTTACCAATAGTCCAGTACTAGCTTGCTATTGATATCTTTTAACCAGTTTATTGAGGTATCTTTTTACCAGTTAAGTCTAAAACAGTACAGTAATTCTGTATAAGATTCCTTCAAATACACAACTAAAATTAAGCTTTTGTTTGTTTGAGTTAAAACGGTTATGCAATTGTTCCTGTTAAATAATATGTGGTGCCACACATCATATTACAGCTGTATTCAGCCTACGACTCAATGTTTACCAATCGCGCGGAATGCTGTCCGATAGCTCGGGATATACAATAATCTGGCATTGGCAAAGTCCCGATCGTACCAGATTATCAGAGGCTTATTTAAATCTCTATAAACAAAAATAGTAGTCCTGAGCGAGTGAAGCTGTATGACTGACTGATAATTACTCAGACGTAACTGCTTAAGCCGGAAGCTTGGAGCTTTGACAATGTGTAGCATTTGTAATGAAAGGTTACACTAAGATAGAATGTTATAACATTAGTGCAGGTAAAGGTGGCAATAACCATAATAAAATATCTAAACTTAGAATCTCTAAGCAGAAGAGACATTAAATTTGACATATTAAATTTCACTTAAAATAATTAGACATTGCTTCACAGTTGTTTACTATTTCCGATGGACAGGAAAAAAGGGCGAAAAGGGTAGATGTTAGATTTAAAGTTGTTATAATAGGATGAAAATATACTGAAATCACTTGAGGCTCGAAACAACATTTCGTATATAGACTTTTCATTTAAAATAGTTCAGGACATGTTGCAGCGTTTCATGAAATTCCATTGGAAAAGGTGAAAAAGGTGCAATGAAAAGAAGGGGTGGAAATTGCAATTCGTGTAATAACATTGACATATTCCGAAATCCTTTAAGACAAGAATTGATAATTTGTAGGAGTTCTAGCCTAAAAGGACGCGTTCCAGTGTCTTTTAATTTTTCTCTTTGAAAGGAAAGACAGTGCCGGTTGAAATTGTTATAAAAATGAACATATCTCGAAATCCCTTAAGAGTAAAGAAATGTTAGGGATATATAACTTTTCACATAAACTATTATTTAAACCAACAAGGAAAATATGACAGAGTTTCCGGGAATCCCTCTTTTAATGACAGAAGAGGATTTTATGTTTTAGAAATATATAACAATGACTCTAAGATTATCAGTCTCATCGTCATTGGAAACCATTTATGATTGATTTCCGAACCCAGCACTTCAAAACAAGAAGGGAAACCCAGCACTTCCCTTTCATTGCGTCATATAAATAAAATTGAGCAAGTGCTTAAAACTCACAAATTCGGAGCAAATACCCAGTTTCTTATAAATAAAAATAATTGTACTGAAGCTACTCGTGAACAAATGCTCATTATTCTTGGCTGGTGAGCAACTGCTCAACATTTGATATAAATAAAACCGAGCAAATGCTCATTTTAATTATGGGAAACATACTTTCCATTACTTCTTGTTAAGAGTTCTAAAGTCCTACTTAACACTAGAAAGTGCAGAAATAGTTTTAGTTTTAGAATTACATAAATCCGCAGCGTCATATTCCGTAAGAATCCATTTCCATAGTTTTGTTCTAATTGCGTAAATAGAGATCTTGGGACTCCCCGTCTTCAGTCGTTATGAAGTTCGTTGAATTGTATGATTGATTCATTTCCATAATTTAGTATTGGTCACTTATTGATGTAAACACCATTATCGCAGCTTGTTTTGTTACCTATAACAAAAATGGGAAGAATTAAAAAATGAAAAAAAATATCAAACTAATAACACGATGTAGGCAAGGTGCATGTAAGACTTTATTTTCCTCTTCCGACTTGAACCTTCTCCCAAGGATAGAGTCTTCTCACTTCATCAATTGCCGTAGTCAAAATTTCAGAGCCGGCCTACAAAAAGTTAATCTTGAACCATATTTATCAACATAGTGCAAAAAACGTTTACATCTTGAGAGGTTAATAAGAAAACATTACGCTTTTAGAGAATGTTTTATTTTCATTCAGAAATCATTCATGATTTTCAAAGAAAAATTAACAGTGTTCCAATATTTACCTCAGCAACCTCCTTCTTTGCTGAATTTTGAGTGATCTCGACGCTAATATTCAGTTGAAAAGATTCTGCTATTCAGAAGGTGTAATATTGCCGCAAGAGATGCATGCAAAAACATTTGGTATGGATATTGCACCTGTTAGAATTCTTATGTAATATTAACCCTCGGATGCATGTGTGGGGTCATTTTGACCCCAACATGCTTTTATTTCCTAGTATTACAAGGAAATCTCACTGAAAAATCCTGATGTTCTGTGACATCTAAGCAGGATGCTTCAACTACAAAAGAATGTAAACACATTTGTTTTGCAAGTTATTATTATTTATTTTTTTTACCATTTTTTATCATTACCCATCTATTACATATGTGGGGTCAATTTGACCCCAGTTTCAAAATAGTTTAGAAACGTTCAAAATAAAAAGTTTGGCCTGGATATAATGTTCAGCTATACCCAAAGTAGAGAAAATCTTTTAAAATCAGTATTCCCCGGTGGATAAGTGGTTACTCTCACCGCCTTGTAATCAAGGGGTCCCGGGTTCGATTCCCGGTGGGGACACATGTGATTCGGATCCCACGTTAAACTGTAGGTCCCGTCCTTAGGACGTCATCATCATCCCATGGAAGGCAATGAAAAACCACCATGGGCTCATCTTGCCCAGGGACCTTCGGGTCAAAGACCTGCATTAGGGCAGAACAACAATCATCATCATTCGAATTATCGAGGGATGATGATGACTCTTTTTGTAAAACTGGATATTTTTTATAAGTTTTGATTTCGAGATCTTATTTTCTCTGGGAATAAACTTATGCTCTTGTAAAATTTCCATAAATTCGCATATTGCTGCAAGTATAGTAAAAATTTGTCGCGAATAAAAGGTTGTTTTATCTTATTTGAAAATATTTTTTTCCACTGTAACCTGACAACACTGCAATCAGTTGTTGTTGACAGACCGCGTGTATAGTCGGACGACATTTCTACAGTGCTCCGCTCTCATGTTTGTTTGTGTTGCAGAAACAATTGCACACCGTGTGTGAAAGAACGCCGCATTTTAGGTTTGAACAAGTGCATGCTTATTGCTTTTACGTGATTTTATAAAATCCTGTTTATTAGACTGAAAGTGCCATAGACAGTAATGACAAAAAGAGGATTGTCTCTAAATGAAATAAACGAACTGCTTACGGAGGAGGATGATAATGGTGTTGCCAGCAACTTGGACAGTTTTGACGAAGATGATGGAGTTTCAGAGGAGGAAAACATTCCGAGGGAAGACAGTGATTTTGAAATGGATAATAGTGGTGATGATGATGAAGAAGAAGAAGAAGATGCAAGGGATGAGCAAGCGTCTTTCGGTATGATTTCGAAGAATGGAATTGAGTGGAAAAGCAAACCACCCGGTGTTCACCAGACTGCTAGGCACAACATCGTAAGGAATGTACAAGGTCTCCCGCGGGGCTTTGTCTTGACGTCACCCAAAGATGCCTTTGATTTGTTCATTTCCCGTAACATTTTGGAGGAAATTGTGCAGTGCACGAATTTAGAAGGAAGAAGAGTGGCAGTGAAATCAGTGAAAAAGTGGACTGACCTAACATTAGAAGAGCTTCAGGCTTTTATTGGCATCCTTCTTATCGCAGGTACTGAGAGAAGTTGGGATGTTCCTATTCGCGAACTTTTTCTCAACAAATTCGCTAATCCGAAATACAAAGCAACTTTTGGCGTGAATCGTTTCGAAGATATCAGAAGACTGCTCCGGTTCGATGACAAGCGAACCCGCGCTTTGCGTCTGGAAACTGATCACATGGCTGCATTTCGATATATCTGGACACTTTTCATAGAAAATTGTCGAAAAGTTATGGTTCCCGGAGTTTTCCTCACGATGGATGAACAGTTAGTGCCTTTCCGTGGGAGATGCAAGTTTGTGCAGTATATGCCAAGTAAACCAGGTAAATACGGCATTAAGATCTTCTGGTTGTGTGATGCTGAGAACTTTTACGCAAAAGACGGTTTAGTGTACTTGGGACGACAGCCAGGGGAACCAGTTCAAACTAACCTCGCCAGCAACGTCGTGAAGACATTGTGCTACACGCTGCGGAACTCCGGCAGTAATATCACAACTGATCAGTTTTTCACAAGTTATGATTTAGCTAAGGAACTGTTGGTACAAAATGTAACTATTGTTGGTACAATAAAGAAAAACAGACGTGAAATTCCACCTGCGCTGGTCAATGTTAAGTCAAGACAGCCTAGCACATCACAATTCGTCTTCAATAAAGATGTTACCCTAGTAAGCTACGTACCGAAAAAGAATAAGAACGTCATTCTACTCAGCACCATGCATCATGACACAGGCGTGGATGAGGAAGATTCCAAGAAGAAGCCAGAAATCATAAAATTTTACAACCAAACAAAGAGTGGAGTTGACGCCATGGACAAATTGGTTCAAACATACACCTGTAGGAGACAGACGCGTCGCTGGCCAATGGCCCTCTTTTATAATGTAATCAACGTAGGCGCTCTCAATGCATACACATGCTACTTATCACAACATCCGGATTATCATTCAGGGATCAGTCACAAGCGCCGTGTCTTTCTAACTGAGTTGGCGAACGAACTGATTCTTCCTCACATCAGGCTGAGGTGCCACAGTTTGAACCTAAAGAAACCAGTGATTGATGCGATGAAACTCTGCGGTGTAGAGAGGGAAACAAAGGCATTGGCTCCTACATCTTCGAACAAGAGAGTAAGATGTCAGATCTGTACAAGGGAAGAGGACAGGAAGACATCACAGCGTTGCAGCAGATGTGAGAAGTATGTGTGCAAATTTCACAGTAGTGTGTTCTGAATGTCAGTGATGTGTATTGATGTGACAAAGCCAAAACATGGGTACTTTCTTCATATTTAGTGTTGTTTTCCTTGCTCAAGAAATCTTTTGTTTCAAGTAAGATTATGGTGCTGAATTGCAGCTCGGATAAGTGTAAGTGAACTGTTACTCATATTAATATGAAGAAGAGTGAACTATTTTTAACTATTCGGAAAGCGAGGAAGAGGAAAACAGTTAAAATATCTGAACAATATTTGTAATTGGTTTATTCCTTATATTAATGAATAAAACGCGATAACCTGAACTATATACCTTGCCTAATGTAACCTAATCTAAACAAACTTAACATACCTCCGCATTACCTAACTTAACCAAACCTAACGTAATCTAATTAACCTAACATGCATACTATGTTATATTATTATCAACCAAATATTGCGTGGGGTCAAATTGACCCCACATATGTAAAAGTGTAGAAAAAAAGCGACATGCATCCGAGGGTTAAACTACCTGTGTGAAAATTTTAATTTTGTGATTTGATAAAAGATCTGCATCTTAACACTGTTTACTAAAAGGGATTATTTCTTTATATTTATTTTCTACTTAATTTATTGGTATAGTCAATGTCAAAAATAGAAGACGGCGCGATAGGAAGAGAATAGAACAAGTGATTACTTTTTTGATACCTGAGTACTATTATTAGTGATAGTATGATGTGTGAACTTGAATTTAAAGCAAGGTCAAGAATGGGAAAAAGTCTTTATCAGGAAGAATATACTATGTTGTGGGACCTTAAATAAAGTTTGGCGGAAAATACGCATAAAATGCTTCGTGAGGAGTTTTGTACATTATGGGTCAGAAACATGAACATTACGAAGAAATGATGGAACGACTTGGTCTTCAAAATGTAGGTACGGAAAAGAATGGAAAGAATTCTCTAGATGGAGCGGAAAACGAATGAGAGGCTATACGAATTGGTGGGGGAAAGAACAACTTTAGGTATTATTAACAGGAGGAAGAGAAATTGGTTGGGATATTGGCTGAGAAGAAATTTAATCATGAATGACGTGCTGTAAGATATAGTGGCAGGAAAGAGAAGGATAAGAAGCTACAATTTATGGAATGCATCAAACCAAAAATCGTACATGAAGACGATGACGCTAGAGGAAGAACTTGGGGCATGGAAGCTTCTCAGTTATGGCAAATGACCTACCAGAAATGGCAGAATCCTAAGATAATGATTCTCGGTGTATTTACTTCGTCGATGTCTATGTGAACCTTCACAACCATTTGAGTTATTATAAATTTCTATCGAAATAGTTATTACGTACACTGTTTTCCAATAAATACTTCCAGGATCTATCCCGAACAAATTTGCGATTAACATTTCTGTAAATGTTCTCATTAACACTCTCCTTGAGATACTAGTAGAAGATATAAATAGTAGAAGACAGAAGCAGTAGAAGATAGCAATTTTTTAAGGTAGAAAAGCGCTCTTTTACGGTTACAGTGGAAAGCGCTCTGCTATCATGCTGTATAGCGTCAGCGTGCACCATGTACTAATATAAACATCTTAAGAATGTATTTCTCTTCCTTTTCTTGCTAATTCAGTTTGTTGTGAAGTGAAAATCCAATTTAGAACTGAGGAATCCAATTTTATTTAAGTATGCTACAACCTTTTCGAAAATTGTCAAAACGAACGAAATAGTGATGGACTAGAAAAAACCTAAATTGGAAATGAATTTATGTAGACAAATATCGATACATGTATCGGATAAAGTTAAGAAACTTAAACCTCTTTACTTCTGTGTGAATCTGGAACACAGATTTACTTCACCCACATGTGTCCATTAAAAATAGAACTCTTCAATTCAAAACTTTAATAACGGCTGACTTATGCATTTTTTAAGAAAACTTATACATAACTTAGTTATAAAATGTATATTGATTATCTTGTTAAGATTACGTTAGTCTTCATTTTATGATAATATTGCAAGTCCAGAGAGAATCTGCAATTTAGAATAGATATTTTAAATTTTATGTATTTTTCGTGTTAAGCATACTCTTGAATTCCTTTAAGTTGTTTTAATGTAATTAACTCGCTATTTGCACCATCTATGAAGACTAAAAGAAAAAAACAATAGAATGCTATTTTAATAATGTTAAAAATACTGAATTCTAGTATTGTTACAGGTTAAATTGCATGCTTTTTTCGGGTAATACTATGCTTTTTATCTCCGATGAGTATATTTTTATTTATTTATTTATTCATTTATTGAACAAATTCCCAGATACAGCATAACTGTGTCATTTTACACAGGGAAATGTCAACAAGTGGGAAAAAAAGAAAAAAGAAGAAGAATTTAATAAAATAAACAACAACAGTAACATCAATAGTATTAAGAAAGAGTGCACAAGTAATATTATTTAGCCAGCACGCGTTTTATTGCTCTTTCAAACACCTTGTAGCTCGAAAAAATGTCCACCTCACTAGTTAGATTATTAAAATATTTGGGTATTCGGTGAAAAAGAGACCTCTGTATAATTGTCAACCTAGGGCGTGCAACATGGAATAGGTGCGTATTCCGGGTTTTGCGGGAAGGGACATGTAAGGATAGGTGTTGAATTAGGGTTTCTGATCTTAGGTTCCCATTTACAATCTTATGAAGAAACTTCAAATCAGAATTATTTCTGCGTACTTCCGGCTTCTGGATACTAAGATATCGCAAAATGTCCTCCTTATTTAATATTCGAACTGCAGAAAACGTACTATTGAAATAAAGAAATGGAGAACAGGCTCAAGTCTAGAGAGATGTGTAGGTGCGGCCATGGCCCATATGGTATTCGATCTTGGGTGCTATTAGAGTTTTATAGAATGTTGTTAATGATGCCACAGTACATAGTTCAGTGAATCGGTAAAGAGTTGAGTTGAGTTGATTTTAGTTTAGCGTCCCGTTCAGCAGCGAGGCTATATGAGACGTGGACCTACTGATTAACGAGGAATCCGATTGCATGAGCTTCCGCCGGGAATCGAACCCGGGTCTTCCACGCCAAAGGCGCGTACGCTAACCTCTTAGTCACAAAGGAGCTCGTGAATCGGTAAAGAACCCCACCATACGCATTGATTTCTTAACTGTTGAGGAGATGCGGTCAGAGAACGACAGTTTCGAATCAAAGATGACATTAATATCATTATGACATGGAGAATGTGTTACAGGGGAATCGTTAATATGGTATTTGAAGGGGACAGGAGACTTTTTCATAGTAATTTTAATACCGTCACATTTCTTACTGTTAAGATTCAATTGTCACATTTCACACTAGTCTACAAGATAATTTATGTCTTCCTGTAGGGCAATTGTGTCATGGAAACATTATATTTCTCTATATAATTTGCAATCGTCAGCAAAAAGCAAAAGGCCACTAGGATTAACTGATAGGTGAGAGTAGAGATCGTCCATATACAGGACAAATAGCAGGGACCCTAGTACGCTTCCATGAGGCATCCCCGAGATCACAGGTTCCCATGTTCTTGCATCGCAAACTCAGATGAGATACCGCTTAATAATGATTGTACTGGAACGTGGTCAATATGGGTTGACAAAGAACAGTAAAACAAACTATGTATCCAATTGACAATCGGAGTATCTGCAACAAAATTTGTAGTTTTATCATCTGTATTGTAACTGCTCATGAAAGAAATGTAAAGTTGACGGGCGTCCTACTTGCGAAATAGAGTGATATGTTCATTAAGGGATGTGAATTTCCAAACTTATTAGATTACAGTTATCATCAATACAACAGAAATTTTATAACAATAATTCATGCATTGAAAATTAATCAGAGGACAGCTTTTTAAATACTGAATTGTAATAGTTTAAAATATTCAAATTAAATATAGGCTTTTGTATTCATAGTTTCGATTATACGTTTGTGTAAATGCATTTTTCCTCGCAATTTTTCATCTCAGATTTTCAGCTAACATATGAATATGAATAGTTTTGTTAGACAGTAAATTGGTATAAAATAATGTAGAAACAGAAATTGAAAACAATAAGAGTGTTACACGTCTGTAACCTGGGTATGAGTTTTCGAAATAAGAACATTATAACTATTATGATCAATATCTCATATTAATGTTAAAACGTGTCGGATTTCGATTATCCTTTTTTTTAAAGTTAAGTATCAGATTATAGGATATCTTTTTTTAAATCATTTTTCAATCTAACGAGGGAACATATCCAAGTGTAACTCTAACTTCGAGTCGAGACTACGCCCGTTGGATACCTTCTCCATAAAGAACATAACACGAAAAGGGATACATCCTCAATCGCAACCGTTGCGAATATATACAGCATGAGTGAAAAGGTAGAAAATGTGAAACGTTAGAAAGTGAGCTCCATGCTATACATTACAAAGTCAGATTCCGGGTCAGATTTTTCGGAAACGGTCAGCTAAGGAAATTCAGCAAATAACTATCAAATTAGTGTGGGGAGCACATCGCCTCTTGAATGAACAATTTGTGTCCCCGGAGCACTCGCAGGGTCCCAGACGGGATCCAACTCGAAATTTGCAAACGGAACCGGTGATCAAGTAGCATATTGTATGAAAGCTATTGTTAAATAAAAGAAGATAGAACAAATCTCAACTCTCTACGATAACCCTGTGCAAACGGGCAACTGGCCAAAATATCAAAACAACCTACATCAGAACATCTATGGCCCGCATCTAAGTCCATTAAGTTGCAACAATAACAAAGCAGAAAGCACGTTTAAAAGTGTGAGGTATTGAGTGTGAGGTCTCTATCTCAAAAGCACAATCTGATATATTTTATTTCTGCACCATTATTCCAGTTTTCTCCTATCCCTCTTCTTTCCAAGTTGCCTCACAGTTTCTAGGTTACTACTTTTCGTCTTTACCAGCATGTTTCTCGTTCAGCAAATCCTCCGATACAAATTTCACAGTGCAATCTGTAAATTGTGGGTCCCAATGCGCGAAGCTAATAACGTTGCCTTTTGACCTCATCCTCCACATAGATTGCGATTGACAATATATCCTTCTTCTTCTAGAACACGAAATCCAATGGTCATGGTTATTCTATGGTCCATTGGTCATTTGAAGTCACACTTATGCTTGGATAAGGTCCGTTGTGCGACTCTGTGAGACACTCTTCAGCGGTTTGCTTTTCTTCAATACCTGGTACTTTCGAACGTGTTTTTCTGTTTTCTTATTGTAACAACTTAACGGACTTATTTATAGAAGTGGGAGATACATTTTCTGATGTAGGTTGTATTGACATTTTGACCAGTTGCCCGTTTGCACGGGGTAATCGTACAGAGTTGAGATTTGTTCTATCTTCTTTTATTTAACAATAGCTTTCATACAATATGCTACTTTACCCCCGGTTCCATTTGCAAATTTTGAGTTGGACCCCGCTTGGGATCCTGCGAGTGCCCCGGCGACAGAAGTTTTTCATTCAAAAGTTGATGTGCTCCCCACATTAATTTGATATGTATTCGCTGAGTTTCGTTACTGGACTGTTTCCGAAACATCTGACCCTTAATCTGACTTTGTAATGTATAGCATGGAGCTCCATTTCTAAATTTTGAGACTTATATCTACGCAACGGCTGCGATTGAGGATGTATCCATTTTCGTGTATGTTCTTTAGGGAGAAGGTATCCAACGGCCATAGTCTCGACTCGACGTCAGAGTTACACTTAGATAGGTTCCCTAGTAAGTAGCACTAATTTTGTAAAAATACAAATGTAACAACATAATCGTGCAAGTAAATTGGATAATTTAAATATTCTGGAATACTTATACATCAAAAGTGATAATAATCAAAATTCAAATTCTATCTTTGGAGTTTGTTTAGAAAAAAAATATAATTTTTGAATGGCCGGTATTTTGAATAGTTACCTTACACAGATGTCTCTCACCTATTTTTATGTTCACGAAAACCCACTAAATAATTGTTGGTAGTTTTCCGCTGTCTTCCAATTTTTATACGAAAACGTATACTTTTAGCAAGGGACTATTACACTACCATCTCCATGATTTACATTTGCTGTGTAGTGAGGTAGGTTTCAAACATTCTTTTCCTGGACATCAGCGTTCATATTGTTTGTGATTTAAAAAACAAACATGTCAAAATTTGATTCCATGCTGTGACTAAGCATGTTCCCAATTTTGTGCGGTCAATTTATTATGTCATTAAATAGCTAAAGTTGTGAATTTCCGAAACTCATAATCATAGATCATAATTAGCCTTGATTCTCTGCTATTAAAAGAAATAATTAGTTTTCGGCCCCTAGTGGTGATGCTAATATGCTATTTGGGATTTAAATTAGATAAACAAAGTTATGGCTCACTATGACCTTAGGCGATACTTTTTGGAATCAAACTGTTGTTCACCTGCAGCGCTCCGTGAGATCCTCAGCTTACAGACGGCAATCTAATAGCAATTATAACAATTATCTTTAGTGTCAAAATTGATTTTTTTTCCAACCAAATTGGTTTACTAAATTAAATTACGTGTTGGTAATATATGCGATTTATGTGGAATTAAGAGATAATTATTTTGCATGCTATGTATGGATTATGAGTAGAATAATCAGTGTAACTAGTTTATTGTTTTTTTCTCATTGGAAGCTAGTACGCCATTTAACAGTGTGCTTGCACTTGCTCTGTAATCAGTGGACGTTAGTAAATTATTACTTTTGTAGTTGAGCTCTAAGTATAAAATTTGATTTTCTTCCACTTCATTCTGCGTTATTGTTTGTATCATCATAATTTTGAAATTAATTATACTGTTCAAGTGCAGTTATATAAAGTTGATAATATCCGATTTAACTCCATTTTTCCATTGTAGATTATAGATTAACTGGCTTGGTATAGAGCGCTTTGCTTGTATATATTGGATTCAATATGTTCCCACTTTCGTTCAGCTTACTGAACCATAGCAACATATAATTAGCTGTTTTCTTATTAGTGGGGGAATTATATTCTCCTTCGGTCCAGGGTGCACCTTTAGTTTTGTCTTTGTGGAGGTAAGTGTGTGTGTAACGTGCTCAAATCTTCTCAACAATTATAATAACAATAAGAAACATCATATACTTTACACACGTAAATTGGAGATGTGATCTCAATTGCTAAGTGGGAATGTGAAATATGTCAGGAGTAATAATTTCGATAGATAGTAGTATTGAGCCGAATTATTTAGTAAATGTGTGCCTTATAGGTGAATTGTATTTAATAGCAATTGTCTTGAGTGTCGCCGAGTGGTTCTTAAGATGACGACAGGTCCTGTTTATCATGACCTAGGTCTTGAACGTGATCATTTCGAAAATGGTGATACAGAAATTTTGGTGGTGAGCCAAAATCAATTGACAAACCCTAGAGTGGAAAATCGCACAATGATATTAGTGTTTGGACTGGGGAGAACTTGGAAGAATAATACGGTAGAAAATGATCAATCAGATATTGCAAATGACAATAAAAATCAGAGTGATAAGTTTCGTATTAAGTTTTCATCTAATCACCTGGGGCTGGCACGTGGCCAAGAGCAAACGGCAGCGGTTGTCAAGGCCTTTCACCTCCAACAGCTGGAGATAGCTTATCAGCACAAATACAAGGAATTCGTTTGCATTTGGCTAGAACAAAGATATTCCCTTCGGAACAAGTTGTAAATACTTTTACAGGCTATAGGAATGCCTTTATTTTGAGGACAGATTTAAGTAAACTTGTAAGTCATTCAGCACAAACATTTTTAAATAATTTTACTCGCAATATACCCTTTTGTTATGGAAGCAAAGATTGAGAATTTTTCAGTTTCTGGTTTCTGTTTATAAAATTCATAAAATGAGACTGTTTCCCCTAGAACGTATTATGATGATGGCTATAGGAAAAACTACTGGGTTATTAAATATATAATTCATTAATCTATTGGGAAATGTTGGTGATTGGTTGGAGGTACGTTGTGCCTTAGGAACTTCTCTGTTGACATCTTTAGGGTTACGAGAGATAAATATATATTGTTTGTTGAGTGTATCCAAAGCAAGAATGAAAATTTATTAAATATATCCTAAATATTTATGACGCTCAGGTGAAGTTTCAAGCCATTGTAATGAAAAGGGTATTACATAAATATTTTGCAGGGTATTATCCTAGATATTAGATACATAATTTTTAACCCTTCAGAAGACGTGTCACGGTCTCAAAGATCGTGCTGATAAATTATAATTCATAGATTACAAGTCACTGTGCCCACCCACCTTTCCCTCTCTATACTTTCATGTGAACTCGTCCCCTACATATTTAAACCTGTTTTCTCCTAGTTGTAATAAGTTTCTCTTAATAAAGCTTTTGCTCACCTACTGGTCTTTCCGACCATGCGCGACTCCTCGAGGTAACATAACCCGGTCGTAAGGACGGTGAGCGACCCCTAGCATTACGTAAAAATAATATTGTTTTGTAACGATCTCTTGTAACTTTGTTCGTTTATTTTAGTGTGTTAGTTTAGCCTAGTGGATATTCCCTAGTGGATATAGTATACGGGTATGAAGTTTCTGATTAACTTGATACTAAGTGGAGTGTGGATCAAATATTTGTGGATAAAAACAAGTTTGAAATTTGGACATCTGCGATGCGTTCAGCTAGCGTGGAAGAGAGGGAAGGCGTTGTATGACAAAAGGAGAATTTTTGTTGATTATAAGTTGGGGGATAAATTATTAATAAAATCGCAAGTTAAGTCATACTTGGTGGAGAAGTTTAATAGAAACTTGCCTTATCGTTGTGAACGCCCTTATATATTAATCAAATTCCTTGGTCAGGACACCGTTCAAATTAAATCACATGCTAACCCTAATAATGTTCGTAGATCACATGTAGCTCTTACTAAAAAGTATCGAGAATGAAGAGATGTATCTGAAACTTAAAATATCAGGCTAATTTAATGAGAGAATCTTGGATTAAAGAGTATTATCACTTGCCAGAGTTTTAATTTGGTTGTCTATTTGCTTGTGTGTTATTTATTTGTGTTGTTAATCACAGACACATACATAGATCAATGACAATCACAACATATACGAAACATTACATTGCTGAGATGCAATATAAATAACCATTATGTTATTTCTATTGCATGCCTGCAATGTAATGTTTCGTATATTGTCGTGAATGCCATTGATCTATGTATGTGTCTGTGATTAAATTTGCTTTTGAATATTGTCAGCTATTGCAGAATTTGTGAGCTGTATGTAAGTAGTATGATTTTATTGTATATTATGTTAATGAATCTTACTAGTTTCTGGTGAGTCCATTTATGTTTTAAAAATCAATATAGATATTAGACATTTCTAAATTAACTAATATTTATGATTTTTTGTAATAATCAATTTATTATAATGTTTACGAGAAATAAGTTTTTGGAAGTAAGCCATGACCTGTTAAACGAGATTGGAAAATAATTTAGAGTGTAATAGT